>NC_090935.1:627601900-627904930 GCF_040938575.1 Ambystoma mexicanum
ATGAGACTCATTGAGGAAATGGACTAGCAGAGTTAGAGTTTAAAAAGAGGGAAGATGTAATATATGTTAGACTTGTTATTCATGTCATTAGGGAAGAGAGGGACCAAAAGTGAGGGGGAAGAGAGGAAGTGACATGTTGAGCAGGCAGGCACAGAATGGGCAGTCTAGGGAAAAGAACAGAATAAAGAGGTTAGCAATAAATCCCCCGTTGTGTGGCATCTCACTGAAGTAAAGGCAGCCTCCAGCCCTATTGGAGGGCTACTGCAATAAACACTGAATCTCAGGCCATCGAGGCCTGAGTCCCTATTACCTCTTAGTTACATCACAATCTCTGATGGTGGTTATGAAAGGTTAACGTGGGGAAGGGAGTAAGATTAGACAACAATTACTACTGATGCTAACCACACAGGTTGGGGGCTCCACGGTGCGGGAAAGAACTCCTCAGGACTGTCGGACACAGTCGAAGCTACAGAATGCACCAATGTGACAATGCTGCACACACCTTTCTGATAAGGTTTGGGGTCTCAATGTTAGGAACAATTCTAGCATGATTATAAAATGGGTTGAGGTGTGGGGGAGAACAATGCAGCTCGTGCACAGTAAGCTGCTGCTGTGTAATAAGAAACAAGTAGTGCCCTAAATTGGAGGACCCTCCGGTCCCTTGCACACTCTTTATACTGGGAAAACTAGAAACAATTTTCATATAATTCATAACAGTTCAACTGATTTGTATATAGTGCTGACAACTGTCAGTCTAGTTTTAATACAAAATGAATAAACACAATTTTAACAAGAAACATAAATAGTGATGAGCTCTAAGCATTTCGGGAGTACGTTCCCTTCATCAGGAGTGGAACATATTTTAAGAAAAGCAGTCTCAAATATATCTTCTACTTCACCTTCATATGTCTACAAGGTAAGTAAAAATAAATGTCCAGTAATTAAATAGGATAGTGCATCTCTGGAGCCTCTAACAACACGGCTGAACTCATCAAAATCTGCAAGGAACTAGCCAATCCATCTGCAGGATCCACCTCCCCTCTTCCTTCTCAGGACCTCTGTTCTGCACTGGCCACCCATTTCACCTCTAAAACTCAGGACATTCAGACCCCTCTCGCTTCTTCCTCCTCCTCCTCCTTCCCTCCCCCTGTCCTCCTGGCCCCTTGGCTTCTCTTCCACCCCCTCCCACTCTCTCCACCTTCTCACCTATCCCAACGGATGCGATCTCTAGAGTAGTCCGCTCTATGAAGGTCTCATCCCAACAGGTGCCTCCCTGTTCTTCTAGAACCATTACGGACAACATCTCCTCCCTCGCTCCGGCTCTTGCAGACTTTTGCAACCACTCCCTAGCGTCTGACTCAGATGGCACTCCATGGGAGCCAGTGTTTACTTCATGCAGTAATTACTGTATATCATACTACATTTGTGTAGCAGTAATTACTGCCAAACAAAAGCAGCCGCTAAAAATTCAACTTGGATTTTCGTAGAGTGTTAAAATACCCATGTGTTTAACCACTCCGCTCTGAGGTATTACTGCCGTTGGTTGACTCCTGCAATTGCTTGAATCTTGCTTCGATCAAAGGTTTTGCTACTATGTTGATTCCCGCCATGGTTTAAATCTTGCTATGCTGAGAGGTTAAGCTACTGTTTGATCCCTCTAAATAGGAGAGCAGCCTCTGCTTAAAGCTTTCTGCGCTCAAGGGTTTAGCTGCTGTTGATTCCAGCAACTGTCTAAATCTTGTTACACTCAGAGGTCCTGCCACTGTGTTGAGACCTGCCACAGGTGGAACCTTGCTGAACTCAGGGCTTCTGTTACTGTGTTGATTCCTGCCATTGTTTAAATCTTGCTGCGCTCAGAGGTTTTGCTGCTGTTAGTTGATTCCTGCAATTGCCCGAATCTTGCTGCGTTTAAAGGTTTTGTTACTGTGTTGATTCCTACTATTGTTTTAAAGCTTGCTGCGCTCAGACCTTAAACATTGAGATTGCTCTGAGATTTAGCTGCTACTGATTCCTATCACTGCTTAAACCTTGCTGAGCTCACAGGTTCTGCTATGGCCCTTTTTCCTGCCATTGTTTAAATCTTGCTGCATTCAGAAATTACATATTGTGACTGCATCAAGCTTTCCGTGCTTAGAGGTTTAGCTACTTTTTGAAGGGTTGCCACTATTAAAGCTTACAGCGCTTAAAGGTTCAGCTGCTGTTGACTCCAGCTCTTGCTGAAATCTTGCTGCTCTCAGAGGGTAACCCGCTGTTGCTTCCAGCCACTGTTCAATCCTACTACTCCCAGAGGTCTAGATACTGTTTATTCCTGTTACCTAGGAGGGCTGCCACTGTCTAATTCTTGCCACACTCAGAAGTTTCCCATTGTGATGACTCCAAACTTTGTTGCATGCTGAGGCTTTGCTACTGCTAAATCCTCTCACTGTCTTAAATCCTGCTCCACTCATAGGTTTTACCACTGTATGAATTTGCAGCCACTGTTCAAGTTTTGTTGTGCTTACAAGCTTGCTTCTCTCAGAAACTACCTACAGTGATCACCTCGGCCCAACCTCGTAGTGATCCGAATCCCAGACATTGGGCCTCATTACGGGTTTGGCGGCAGCCATGCCGCTATTGGTGGCATGCTGCCTCCAAAGCCGGGTCCGGGTTCCCTGAATGGGGAATTACCGGGCCATTCCGAGTGTGGAGGGCCCGGAAATTCCTCCCTCAGTGAACCCGGGCCCGGACCTTCCCCATTCCCATTCGAGCCCTCATAGGGCTCAATGGGAATGGGAGAGGGAGCTAACAATGGGCCAATTACGACCGGCCCGTTGTTAGCTCCCTGGTCCCCTCGCGGGACCCGGTAACGACGCCTGGTTTTACCAGGCGTTCTTACCGGGTCCCGTGAGGGGACCTCGTAATCAGGCAGAATGGGAATAACGGGTCCGCACCCATTAGCGGACCCCGTTAACCCATTCCACGTACTCGTAATGAGGCCCATTGTGATTACCACTGCTTCACATCTTGACGCACTGCAAATTCAGACACTAAGTAGAGCCCAGGTATCCATTATCATGAGATATGATATGAGATATGAGATATGATATGGCATTTATAACGCGCCTATACATGACCTCACCTCAAATCTCTCTGCACCCCGAAGTCAGACATTGCAATTGCCCTCTCCTTAAACCGTGCCACGCTCAGAAGCTAGACATTGCAACACTCACCCATATCCTTGCATCGTGGGAAAGCTAGTCCTGCACTGAACCCAGATAAGATTTAAGGGTATCCAACACTCATGAGCCTGCCACAGACCAGTCCCAACAAAGCAAACAGGTAACCGCCTGCAGCGACACAAAGGTAAGCCTCTCTCACCATAGAGGTAAGGCTGCATTCTGAGTCTAGATAATACTGCGTTCCTCCCACAGCTCACTCTCGATCCACAAACAACAGCCATGATATCGGACTTGTATTCACCTGTCTTTATTGCACCCAGTTACAAGGCATTGTACGTTTCCCACATTGCAACTCTGACATAAAGCAGCCTACACCTTATAACCCTAGTACTGAAACACCACATAGAGGTCTTCACCACTGTGAACTCGATACTAGTACAAAAATATCCAACCACCACAGAGAGACCTTTGCCACTGCGAAGCATTACTGGGAAACCACAGGGAGGCTATCACCACAGTAAACCTGATACAACCGCAACCACAAAATACAACCACCACTGAGAGACCTTTGCCTCTGGTATGCAGTACTGGGGGTTGACAGGGAGGTTTTTGCCATTGTGAACACAATACTAGCACGAAATCAAACCACCACAGATAGGCCTTCATCACTGTGGAGGCTTTCGCCACTGTGAACCCGATACTAGCACAAACCCCAACCATCACAGAGATGCCTTCCCCATGGTGAAGCAAAGAACTACACAAGACCCCACAAGGTCAGAGAAAAATCGCTGGGAGAATAAAACCAACCCAAGTCCCTTAGCAACACAAGATGGATCAAGACCTTTTAACAAAAAGACTCTGAGATGGAAACACAACCACCACAGAAGAGGTTTCGGCATTAAAACCCCAGCATCCCAAAGAGCCAAAGCACCAGGAGGCTACAAAATGGAGACAATTCCACATCAGAAAGAACCGCATCATCACAGAAGTGATAACATACAGGATCCCATAAAGAAAGACTATACAAGATCCCATACGGAAAGACCAAACTGACAGGAGAACAACACAATCTAAGCCTCTCTCCAACACAAGGGAAAACCCACCAAGTGGGAAAACACACCTTATCCAAGTCACCCATTGACACAGACGACTCAAGAATCATAACTAAAGGCCTTCTCAATCGTGAACCCCATACTGCGACTAAACCCCAGCGACAGGAAACCCAGCGCCCCACGAGCCTCTGAGACTCATCCGTGTACAAATACTCACATTAACCCATAACCCAAACCTTAAACAGAGGCACAACACAACAATCAGTGGCAGGCAGACAGCACTGCACTTTGGGACACACCAAGGAAACCGGGAAAGCATTGAAATACACTGATCTAACTGGAGACCAGAAAATAACTGACCCAAGAGGGCAACCACCCCTGGAAATACATTAGAACACATCTCAATCCAAACCCGTAATGGAGGCTATCACCAAAGGCCACCCATAACCCAAACCTTAAACAGAGGCACAACACAACAATCAGTGGCAGGCAGACAGCACTGCACGTTGGGACACACCAAGGAAACCGGGAAAGCATTGAAATACACTGATCTAACTGGAGACCAGAAAATAACTGACCCAAGAGGGCAACCACCCCTGGAAATACATTAGAACACATCTCAATCCAAACCCGTAATGGAGGCTATCACCAAAGGCCATAGCGAGGTTGACACCACCGTACACAGTTCCCATCTCTAACTCCAAGGTAAACAGCACTGCATGTTGGACCACATCGACTTAAAAAGGGAACCAGGAAAGTTTTGAAATACACCGATCTAACTGGAGACCAGGAAATAACCAACCTAAGAGAATACCCGCCTCTAGAAATACACTAGAGCACATCTTAACCCAAATCCGAAATGGAGGATATCTCCAACAGCCATAGTGAGACTGACCCCGCTGTGCATCACAGCAGAAGACCCCATCTGTTATTCCAAATAAGAAAGAAAAATGGAAAAAAAGACTCCAGGACGGGATGCGCCCCTGGATTAAATCGCAGACAGCCCAAAATAAAACAATAATCACAAGACCACTAATATGCCTCAGTACAAGAAAGACAAAGAAACAAGAAAGGAAAACAGAGACATGAAGGAAACTGCAGACCAACAGAATGGAAACTACCCAACAGAATTCACAACACCCAGAAGCCCCTTGTGGACACCACTAAACAGACTAAAGATACAGACCAAGAAAAGAGCAAACACAGAATATATCTCATGCTGCCTCTGCACACACGACTCCTACTCAACAGAAAACAAACAACCATAAAGTAACCCACAAGCAAAAACCCAAACGGACCTAAACGCTAACAGGACGCCAAACTGAACATATCAAAACACAAAACACAGCCACTTGGAAAACACCTCTAGTAAGACCTTCAATACTTATATGGGGGAAACTGGAATCCATAACCATACACACACCCTACATAACCAAAGACTGGGAAAAAGCCCTCAGGTACAAACAAACAACCAACCACTGCAAACGAGAACTAAAAAATCCTTCAGTCAACCTAATTGAACTCCTCAACGAAGAGACAGAGTACCCAACCAGAATCTCAGAAAACAGCCTCACCCAAGAGAGAATCCCAGGAAACAGAAACTCGACAAATGCCACCCTGGCAAGGACTCATGAAAGGATAGGCAACAATGCACAAGGAAAAATAGACACACTGCACTGCAGCTTACTCAATGTAAGAAACATGGTGAAACACAAAACAGAAATGTACTACCTCCTAAGCATGGGCAGAACTGGCACAGTCTTCTTCAGAGAAACATGGCTAGCAGACAACTACAAGACAATCACACATGACGCCATACCAGACAATTTCAAACTAATTCACTACAACAGAGAAGGCAGAATTGTAAAGGCACACAAAGACCACATCTGTGCCACACCACTCACCTCAACGGACATAGAAGACTGCAAATCTCTCCTCATCAAGATCAAGCTCAATGACCAATCCAACGTAGTGTTCCTCCGGATCTACAGACCACCATTCTACAACCCGAACTTTGCAACAAATCTCAGGGACTCCATTGTGAACCTCTCCACCTATTATGATCACTTAAACATCCTGGGAGATTTCAACAGCTGGTTCGAAAGAGAGAACGAAACTGTAGCAAACTCACTCAGCGCCCTTATGGAAACAATCCACTTCAAGCAAATAGTGAATGGATCGACCCACATTGCTGGACCCACCTTGGACGCAATATTCTGCAGAAACAGACTCTCTAATACCACCCCAATTATATAGAGTGATCACCACCAGATACCATTCTCTGTCAAATTCACTACCTGCAAACTACACGAAAAGACAATACTGCATGCTACTAACAAAAGAAACTGGAAGATTCTTGACCTGGAATCCTTAACAGGACTGCTGGAATCACCTCAACCAAACACCACTGAGCTAAACAGAATGTCCGCTGACTCAGAGGAACAAACTCCTTGATGTCTGGATCACTGAGGCCCTAGACCAACTAGCACCAGCAAAACCTTTCAAAACCACTGCAAAAAACAAACCAAGATAGCAGCAAGGTAGTGCACAGAAGAACTGAGGGAACTCGAAAAAACAAACCCCAAACTGGAAAAACTATGGAGAATCCATTACAATCAATCTGACAAAATAAAATATCAACGACCACTCAGAATATACAAAGCTGCAGTCCACAAAGCAAAAAACATTCTACACCAAAACATTCCATTTGGACACAAATCCACATAAAGATCTCTTCAAACTCATCAAAGGAATCAAAAACCCTACATCCTGCAACCAAGGTGTCACTCCATTACAATCACTATGTGACAGCCATATCTCCCTTCTAGGCACTTCTATTATAAGCATGATTGCTGTAAAATGACATGCCCAGGAGAACACAGGTTTGACTTGATAACATCGGCCTGTGGCTTGTGACATGTCCAGGAGCTCACAGTTGGACTTGTTAACATCTGACTGTGGCTTGTAGTGCTTGGGAGAGACTTTTTTCTGCCAGATGAAGCAAAGTAGGCCACTATAGTCAGGGTGCACGTCTACATGGTCGATGGGTCCTAATCTAAGGGAGAGGAGCACATACCAACTTGTTCCTCCTCTGCTGGAGCAGCGCAACACCCCTTTCGATGACCTATGTGATGTTGTGCACATGATACGTCTGCGCCTGTCTTGTTGATAGGCTGCCTCATGAGTTCACTGTGCTTTGTGCAGTTCTCTGTCTCTCTCTCTCCCCCTTCCATCTCTCTGCCCTCTCCCTCCATGGTGCTCTCCATTTCCCCTATTTACTCTAACTGCTACTCTATCACCTATCCTACCCCTCTCTCAAAGTTTGGAAGGAAAAAGTTCAAGAAAGATCTCCTTGTCTACAACCCAAGCCTGCCTATTGCTGACACCTACGTCAATGCTTCTTCCAGGCAGACTGTCACAGACATCCTATTTGTCACTGCCTCTTCAGACCTTTTCAATCTTCAAATCGTCTCTGTCCTCTTCCCTTTCTCTTCATCACCCATTAATGGTGGCACCAGATGGGAAGTATTCTTGGCTTGCTTCTCATCCTCTAGGTGCTTCATTAATGTCTATCAGAATGGCACTGTCATGGCCCAGGGGTCTCAGCCCAACATCCACCTTCTTGATAGGCATCTTCCATCTCTCATCAACTTCCTCCCTTCTCCTGTCTCTCCTCTGTATGCCACCCCTCTTGCCACTTTTCCACCACCCTTGGGCCTACCACATCCCTGTAACCCTACTCAGAAGACCTTCAAAGGAGGCAACTAGCTTCACCTTGCTACCCTCAAATCTCGCTCTGCTGTTAAACACTCATCTGATATCCGTTTCCTTTTTGAAGACTTTGACCATGACTTTCTCGCTCTCACTGAGATATGGTTCACTGCCAGCTCTGTCACTGCTTTTGACACACTGCTTCCTGATGGGTACAAGATCCTCTCTGAGTCCAGGACTAACCGGTCTGGAGGCGGAGTGTCCTTGATCTTCCCTGAATGGGCCCCTGCTACTATCGTTTCCACCCAGACCTACTCTTCCTTAAAATTCCTTGTTTGCAAGCTTGGTGTCTCTCCAACCCTCTCGTTGACTCTTGCCACCATCTACAGGACCCCTGCTCCGGTCGCCCTCTTCCTCTGAGTTGTCTGACCTCACCTAACTACTTCTTTTTTGTATTTTTTTATTGTTACAGTTGTTAAAAACAACTTTTCAATAATTTTTATTTACATGACGAGCAAAAAGGAAAAACATATAACATCATTTGAGATCATATAAAATCATATAAAACAAGATACACACCATCAATAAAACATTTGTTGTTCAAATACATGACACGAAAGTATAATACCAAAAGAATAAGACTCAAAGAACATACAAAATACAAAAAAGAGGACCAATTCATTATTTTTTTTAAAAAGCACACACAATCAGTTCTTTCATAAGGCATTAATAATCCTGATCAATGTTCAGGATAGGCATAAACAAGAAAAAAGAGCATAAACAGCACATTATGGGCCTCATTACACGGACGGCGGTGGACCAAGGTGCTATTAGCACCTTGGTCCATGCCGGTAAAATACCGGCACCGCCTTGGTGGAAAGGGGAATTACCGCCCTATTCCAAGGTTGGTGGGCGGTAATTCCCCCATTGCCCTTCGCCATTCCCATTTTTGCCCCATAGGGCATAATGAGAATGGGGAAGGTGCTAATTACGGCACTGCAAATTGCGGTACCGTAATTAGCTCCCTGGTCCCTTTGCGGGTTGGTTTTTAACACCTGCAAAAAGCAGGAGTTAAATTCTCCAACCCGCAAAGGGACCTCGTAGTAAGGCGGTAAGGGTTTACCGGTACCGGTAAAATACTGATACCGGTAAACCCTTACCGCCTACCGTGTAATGAGGCCCTATGTCTTTTAAGTCAATAATGACACATAACATATTTTAAATCGGAATAGGTCATCAACGGGCATAGCAGATTAATAGACTAGTAAAATCAATTCTCCCCTATATTGAAAAGGCAAAGACATATTTACTCCCAAAACACTGTCTTATCCCCTTCATAGTCTTACTAATTCCACTTTAGGGCAGACTTTCAGGTTCTAGTTTGAGTTGAAGTATGTATTTCACAATTGCAATATGTAGGCTCAGTAATCTAGTATGATACAGTCTCTTCCAAAGATCTTCTGCAGTTATAATTAATTGGTCCCTAAAATGAGGTTTGAACAACCTTATGCGTTGTTCTGACAACATAGGGCAAACAGTTAGAACATGTTGAAGCGTCTCGGGACATTGTTGGTTGCAGCAAAATCTACAGAAATTCTCTGACATTGGAATTTGTCACCTCTGTGCTTGTAAATCCCGAGTTATGCTTAAATTCAGATGAAATCTTAAGAAGATAGTTTGAAGTTTACGATCTGGCAATTTCAATAGATATGTTTCTATTGTACCAAGGGCCTTATCCTCTGTCGGATTTTCTCTGTAAATTTTGTACGTTTTACAGAGATCTAAAATATGAATCCAGTCTAAGCACCATAAGATGTATTTTGCATTGAAGGATTTGACATGAGTAGTATTTCTGTAATATTTGCTGCAACCATTACAAATTTTACAAATTTCTGCCAGGCTCGGGGATATGAGTGGAGAGATTCGAGCATATACCTCGCAAGCTTCGCCGACATTTTTTGAGTTTCTAAGTTTAGAAGTAATTTTCTATGTAAGGCAAGAATTTTCCAAGTGGCCATAACATATAGGGAGGGTAGGCCAAGTTCGTATCGTATACTGCACATAGGTTTTGACCTGGGAAAGTTTAGGACTCTTTTCCAGAATCTCCCTTCCATAACTGCCCAAAAGTTCTCACTTTTCAAGCATTTAGTTTCGCTCCCACATAAGATTATTGCTGATACTTTCGGAATCTAGAATGTAATTGCTGGCTTAAAAGAAAACTTCCCATATTTCTTTTGTATCAGCATTGCCTGCGAGGTATTGGCAATTATCTTTCCATTCAAATCATTCACATAATTATCATCCTTTGGTGCATTGTTGATATTTATTCCCAAGTATCTGTATTCATCTACAGTTTCGAGTGTGTTGTTATCTAAAGTCCAGTTAAAGGATGTTGATTTAAAGGATTGTTTAGTTTTGGGACGCAAGATCTTAGTTTTGGTGGTGTTTATTTGAAGGCCATTAGGTTCGGCATAATGCTCAAGAGCGAGCAGTAGGTTCTGTAGGCCAGTCGGGGTCTTGGACAGAAGAACTAAATCATCCGCATAGAGGAGCCAAGATATATCGGCTTGGCCCAACCACGGAGGATCCGTTAGCAATGACTTAGAGATGTTTCTTAAGTCATGGATAAAATGGCTGCCAGCACACAGCCTTGTTTTAATTCACGGAGAGTCATGATTGGTGCAGATAATAAGCCTTGCATATTTAGTATTACACGGATGGAAGTGTCAGAATGAATTTGGACTCTTAAAGCCAGAAGGGTTACTGGATATCCTGCAACAATTAGTTTATGTACCAATAATTCTCGACTCACTGAGTCAAAGGCAGATCTAAAGTCCACAAATGTGATATACAGCCCTTGTTTGGAATTGAGCGCATGTTGTTGAATGGCGGTCACTACAGTTAAATTAACTGATGTACCGATACCCGGAAGAAAGCCTGTTTGATGAGGATCCATAAGATCCATTTTAGATATCCACTGATTAAAGTCACGCAATATTAGTCTGTTGAAATGTTTACCAGGCACGTCCAAAAGTGCGATTGGACGGTAACTTTGAGGTTGTTGACAGTCACCTTTCTTGAAGACCGGCACTATAATCGATTTACGCCAAGTGGAAGGAATTTTTCCAGTTCTCATAATTTCAGTGAATATGATGTTAAGTATCGATGCCCAAAGCTTACTGTTAGCCTTTAGAAGTGTATTAGAGAGGCCATCAGGGGCCGGGGCCCGTGAGGTCTTAACCCTTTAAGGTCCAAGGACGAGTAGGCTTGTCCTTTTTACATTGACTTCAATAATAGGCTGGCACTTTAGCTTAGAATTGTAAAATTCGATATCATCGTTATCAAACTTGAGATCAAGAGGGCATACCAGAAGGCGAATATCACTCATCGGTGGAATTGCTTTGTTATGAATTGCATACGCCATCGTAAAGTGAGTTATCCAATTCTGCTCAGTTACTGGATTGATCTGTAATGCAAGTTGAGAAGTCGGGGCAGATTGATTAAGGAATTGCCATATTGATCGTGAGTTTTTTTTCGACGACATAGCTTTCAGCATGTTCTCACTGTCATTTTGGTACATGAGCGCCTTCCTTCCGATAAGCCAGTTTTTATAAACCAGCATCAGATGTTTAATCATTTTAAGGTAGTTGTTTGGTTTGAACTTCCTAAGTTGTCTTATCTCCCTTCGTAAGGTGAGATTTCGATGTTGCAGCTCTATATCAAATGCGTGGTTATGCACAAAATGAGGTTTTTTCCATCTATTTTCAGGTTCAGAGAATAGTTGAAGCGCTGTAGCATAGCAAGTATCTCGGGGGGTCATTTCAGAGTTTAGAGGCACCTTAAATTTTAAACAGTATAGATAACTGTATAGGGAGTCTTCTGTAATCCGTAATCTATTACAGCCACCATTTACTACGTAGGTGTTTTTAAGATGATTGGTATGGGGCACGATATGGTCACAAGCCCAGGTGAATGTAAGTTGGTCGTGATCACTCTGGGGTTGCTTGCAGATTTCAAACTCCTTGACTAATAGAAATGTGGCTGGATCAGTATAGATATAATCGATAGTGGATTCCTGATCCATCCTTCGCCAAGTTGGTCTATGAGGAACGTCTCCCACTACTGAGTCGTTCAACATCTGTAATTGAAAGTTTGCCATGATTGTCATCCATCTATCAGTAATTGCCAGTTCTTGAGGGGAAGATTTATAAAACAAGTGAATGTTTAGATCACCAACGTGTATAGTTGCTGAAATTGATCCATCTAAAACAATTTGGGTCAAAAGGAGTTTGATATCTGAAAAGAACACGTCAGGTGCCAGGGTTGCCGGATTCTAATATACATTTAGTAAGGCAATTGTGTATGAATTGCCACTAATTTTAAAAAGTTGCATGTAGTTGTTTGGTGCCGCCCATTTCGTGATAAGACCCATTTCGTGATAAGACCCAAAGATTTTCTTACTGCTATGAGCAGGCCAGCCATAGGTCTACCTTTAGGAGGCTGAATTGCTTTCACTGCTAATACATCAGAATTATCCCAAATAGGGGTTGTTTTTAACTATGTCTCCTGTAATGCAATGATGTCATAAGTATACAAGTTACTTTCAGCATTATTAATTAGGTGAACATGACCATGTGTGTTCCAACTAACCAACTTCAATTCTCCTATCGATTTTATTGTTGGTGGTTATGGTCCTAGACCATATCATGCTGAAATTCGGGGTATTTTTGAGGAAGTAGTTTCGAATCCTGCAGGCTCGTGAGTTCTTTGATAGTGATTTGGTTTTGTTTTCTTATTTAATAATTTCATCTGAAGAGTTTCGTAAGAAATCATAAATCCTAGGTCAAAGATGTCACGTCTGGCCTGCCATATCAAATTTAAGATAACCCCGGATTTGATCCATAATCATGTATCAAATCCGTTCGTTTTGTATCATCTATAAATTCAACTTGATCTATGTCAGTTGAAGAAAGGTCTTCTAGTGAAGGAATCTCAGCAATGATATTCAGAATAGATGTGCGGTTTAGGTCGTATACTTCATAGGGGCCTGATCTACATTGGATAATGAGAGTATGAAAGGACAGCCTGTTTGTGAACGGCCTCCCTTAGTTGTATGTAAGGGTTTATGTTGGATGTTTACATTGGAAAGCGAATGAGGGGTGATTGTACTCTTATCTAAATCTGTTTGTGTTTGAGTATACATCGGATTGGGGATCTGAACCTTGAATATTTTTTCAAGTTGAGAGATTCTTTCATATAAAATAAAAGATTCTTGATTAAATGTTTCTTTCCTTTGTGATTGCGTCAAGAGATGTGAGTTCTGAACATGTGATGTTACATGAATAGTTTGAGGGTTAGTCAGCTGGTTAGATGTTACATCTATAGATTGGTATTGGGAAAGATCGTAATGCGTCGGCTCAGGTTTTTGTGTTTCTGTATTAGACAACAATTTTGCAACAGAACCTTGCATTGATTTCTCAAGTTGATAAAGTTGTTGTTCAATTGTAGGTAGTAAGTCACTCTTACGTTGTGATGTTGGAGGAAGAGGGTCGACATGTATATTAGGCTGCAACTGTTTTGTTTGAACATCAATAGCATCTACAAGCTCATCTAGAGGTAGGTAAGCGGGTGCATTATGTACTCTCTGTGTCACTAGACGCGTTTGTATTGCATTTTTGGATAGATTGGCATATTTTTTTGTGATTGCATCGGAAGCTATCTTTAGATCTTTCAAAGGTTTGGTCAGTTTTTTCAAGAAAAATTTAGTTGCAGACTGTTCATTTGATTTAAAGCTTTTTTTTTTTTTTTTTTTCAAGTACAGCAGCAAAGGATACATTTTTTTTTCTTTGCCATTGGCATACAAAATTTGGCTGTGCTGGAGTCCTGTTATGGTTGCCGGACTCTTGGAGACATAGGAAGACTCGTATGACTCGGGTCACTCAGGCTATTAATTAATGCCTATGGTCTCTGGGAGCGAAGCCTGTTGTGGCAATGTCTGCGCTCCTCGCGGTAATGGATCCATTACCGCGAGGAGCGCAGACATTGCCACAACAGGCTTCGCTCCCAGAGTCTTCCTATGTCTCCAAGAGTCCGGCAACCATAACAGGACTCCAGCAAAGCGTCCCCGCTGCACCACAGCAGACGATTTCTTTTATGGGCAGAACCTGTAGTAAGAAACCATCCTGATGAAGGCCACTACAACCTCGGGCTTAATACCAGCCCAGCTTGGCCGAAACACCGTCGTGTCGATTTTCTGTGGCACAACCCCTGTTTATATGTGTTTGTAGAATAGTGTTGTGTTCACTATTGTTGTTCTAGTACCCCCGGACCTATCACAGTCCTGGGCTGCACACTGTTGACACCTTCTGTCATCAATCACTTGCACTGTATACTAGTGCATCACTGTGAAAATTGTTCCTCCGCAAGAAAAGAGGACGATACTCATTTGTATTTCGCAAAAAAAAGAAATATCTGTCCACCTAACCTTTCGTGCTTATCGAAAGTTATGTAAATGTTTAAAAATACTAATCTGTGCAAAATCATTTTTGAAGGCAAAATAAAATAGCTTCAAAAACTTGACAGCTGCTCTCGGATCTCTCACCCTGATTTCTATCTATTTACCTACAAGTAGGCTGTACGGGGACATTTTTTCCATTTTTTAAAAAGATCAGGCCAACGGGCATGGTTGCCATAGTTGTGTCACTGACAGGGGGATTTCCAAATGGACCTCAATTGTATTGATTTGGGTCCTTGTTCATTAAAGTTAAGTGGGTCGAAGATGTTTTAGTAGAAGTTGGAGAATAGAACATTCAAATATCAGCCGAAGGAATTGGCGGCTGCAAACGCCCACATACTGATAAAATTTTGTGCGAAGATAAACAGTGAGGCATTTTCGCCGGCATAGATTTCAAGTGTTGGATTATTTTAGTGTGTGCCTCCTAGACGGCATACCAGTCCTTAGCGTGTAAGTGTCCATTTCTGTGCCTTGCTTTTAATCTAAGAGCACAGGAAGAAAAATAAAACAAAAAAATAAAATGAAATAAAAATAAATACATAAATAAAGGTTAAGCGACCGATTAGGGCTTAGCTTAATGATAATCATTTGGCGCCCTATCCAGCCCTAACAGCCACAACAGCTCTTTGCCAAAAGCTCTTTTGCTCAAATTCGCGCGCACGAAATGTGCAGCGTTCCTGGTGATATGGATTGCTGGGAAATGTTAGCGGGACTTGGGCAAAAAGAAAGAAAACTGCAAAAAGTTGCGTTCTCCTAAACAAACAAAAAAAAACAGAAAACAGAAAAGTAAATACTTCGAATGGATCGCCAGCAAAGTCCAATTAGATACTGGCAAAATCCGTAGTCTGCATACCAGAGGCAAGTATCCGGATCCTTGAAAATGTGAACAGCACAAACCACGGAGCAGACCAGCCACAACAGCTCTTTGCCAAAAGCTCTTCGGAGAAATGCGCACGCGCGAAATGCGCGGTGTTGCTGGTGATATGGATTGCTGGGAAATGTGGGTGGGTCTTGCGCAAACAGAAAGAAAACTGCAAAAAGTTGCGTTCTCCACAGGCAAGTATCCGGATCCTTGAAAATGTGAACAGCACAAAGCACGGAGCAGACCAGCCACAACAGCTCTTTGCCAAAAGCACTTTGCCGAAATGCACCTCACCTCTTCTCTTCTTGCCTCCACCAACAAGCTTCTCCCCCTCAGAGACTTCAATATTTACCTTGACTCTCCTGATTCGACCACTGTACTCTTCCGCAGCCTCTGTGACTTTCTTTCCCTCACCAATCATACCTCCGGTACGACGTACTCAGCTGGACATACCTTGGATGCTCTCATCCCAGCAGACATCCCCATCTCCAACCCTCTTACTACATGTCTCTCCTGGTCTGACCATGCTCTTCTGCCCTCTCACCTGGATCTCTTAGGTCCCCGCCTAAGCCTCTGCCTGCACTGCAGTCTCGTTCTCTGCCATTGGACCAATGAAGCGAGTGTCATTTGCTGCTTTTGCCGCCACTTTCATTCCCCTCCCACTCCTGCCACAGACTCCTACACTGACTCTGCCCTTGCTAATCTTCCTCCCTCTATCACCAACACCCTGGACATCCTTGCCCCTGTCATGAGGATCCACTTGAAGCCTGCCTCCAAGCACCAACACCTGGTATGACTCAGCCGTAGCCTCTCTGAAACGCAAGTGCAGAGTTGCTGAGCGAAAGTGGTGGGCATCAAGCATATCCTTTGATAAACTGGCCTGCCGCCTTCTCCAAAGGCAATACCGACTCTCCATCTGCTTGAAGAAGAGGGCCATACCCAAGCCTGCATCTCTGGAGCCTCTAACAACATGGGCGAATTATTTAAAATCTGCAAGGAACCACTTCTCCCCTGCCATCCCAATACTTCTGTACTTTGCTTGCCTCACACTTCTTAGCCAACACTCAGGACATCTTGTCCTCACTCTCCTCCCCTCCATCTACCCTCCACAGCTCTCAGGCCTCCCTTGTCCCCCCTCTCCTGTTCCCTCCTACTCTCCTTTTTTCTCACTCATAGCACCGGATGAGGTCTCTAGACAAGTCCTCTCTATGAAATTGTCCTCCAAACAGGTGGTCCCCTGCTCCTCCAGAACCTTCAAGAACAACATTGCCTCCCTTGTGCCAGCCTTTGCCAATTTCTGTAATCACTCATTTGCCACTGGCTCCTTTCTGCTACCCCTCAAGCACTTCTTTGTGCATCCTCGCCTCAAAATGCCCTCTGCCGACCCCTCCTCCCTGGCTAACTACCACCCTATCTCCATTAACCCCTTCCTGGGCAAATTCCTGGAGAAGCTAGTCATCTCCCAACTGATCCAACACACTCAATCTGTCAGTTGTCTCCGCGACCACCAGTCTGGCTTCAGAGCAGACAGAGGCACAGAAAATACTTTACTGAACACCTGTGAAGACGTGCTCTTCAATCTCGATTCCAACTCTCCTTCCATTCTTATCCTTCGGGATCTCTCCTCTGCCTTTGACATGGTCAACCATGCCACCCTGACAAATCAGCTCTGTGACACTCTTGGCATCACGGACCTGGCACTTAACTGGTTGACCTCATTGCTCTCTGACCGACCTTCTCTGGGCCCTTTTCCCTTCCCTATCATGCTCTCCACCTTCGGCAATCCTCAAGGCTCTACCCTCTCACCATGGCTCTTCAATATCTATCTTGTCCCTCTGGTCCAGATAACCTCCTCCTTCTCTCCTCACTTCCAGTGTCATGCAGATGACATGCAGCTCTCTATCAACAAGCTTCCCTCGACTGCCTTCTCTTTCTTCTCTCTCATCCCTCACTGTCTGACTGCTATTCAGCCATGGTGTGCCCCCAATGAGCTCTGCCTTAATGCCAGTAAGACTGAGATCCTTCTCATTGGGACCCCTGCTCCCTCCTTCCCTCCTACCCTCTGCCCGCCTTCTATGGGTCCCCTCCCAACCTTGGTGGTTGCTGCTATGATCAAGTTCAAGTCCCTCTGCATCATCCACAAGGCTTTCTGGGGCCTGGGACTCCGCTACATCCAACTCTTTCTCCCGAAATACCTTCCTGCTAGAGCCCTTCGTCTTCTAGCTGCAACTCTCTGCAGATCAGACACATTGCTAAGCAGAGGGTGGTGGGTAGATCTCTCTCTTCCGCAGGAGCCTCCCTGTGGAATGGTTTCCCTGCCCCTATTCAGCTTGAGCCGGATCTCCTTAAGTTCTGGAAGCTCCTCAATACCTTCCTTTTCTCTTCTTCCTTCCCTCTCCCCCTCCCCTGCCAACTCCCCGTCTGCAGCAGTGAATGGTTGCCTGGTTCCCTCTGAGTTCTACAGGGCACCAGGCTCCCCCCGCCCAGTCCTCCCTCCTCCTCCCACTTAGCATGTGGACCCTCACCCCCTGCAATCTCTGGCACTTGCGCTCCTGGCCCCCCCTTCCACTTGCCTAGCCCCATGTGCCCCCCCTTCACTTGCACTCTCTCCTCTTCACCCTGCACTTCCCTTCCGACCCTAGCACTTTGCATTTCGTGCAGACCGGTGCCCCCCCCCTTCTTGCTTGCACTTGTTACTGCACTTGCACGATCCGAATGTCAAAAGGCCTACTAGGACTATTATCGTTATCTTCTCCCTTGTTCCCCTCCTTTTTTGTCTTGAGGCACCTTGAAACACCATTTGTTGTAAAGACACCTTACAAATATCCAATAAGTAAAGAAATAAAAACATCACCAGATACTTAAGAGCAAAAACAGAAACAATCCAACAAACCATTGAAGCAAGCCAAGGAACTATAAACACAAGTGCAACTACCAAACCACCAACAACCAGCACGCCACCAACCGCAACTACACTTGACCAATTTGAACCCATAGATGAAGAGGTTTTCTCCAAACTACTAAATGACATCAACCTTGCTGGATCCGCCAGTGACCCATGCCCCCCAGGCCTCTACAAAGAAATCCTCAGCCACATTACACCAACATCTTACTTCCGGCTACAGATGAACCTATCCATAAACACAGGAATAGTACCGAAATCCTTCAAATCAGCTTACATCAAGCCATTCCTAAAAAAAGAAACAGGATGTCTACGACCCCACCAACTGCAGACCTATATCTAATCTACCCTATCTGGCGAAGCTACTGGAACACCATGTATACACCATCCTACTCAACCAAATAGAAACATACAGAATACTCTACCACTCGCAAGTTGTCTTTTGACCCATGAAAGGAACAGAATCAGCACTTTTATCTATATGGGACGACCTAAAAATAAATGCTGACAATAGCACATAATCTGTCCTGATACTACTAGATATATCAGTCTCGTTCGACACAATCAGACACACAATACTAATAGAGAGACTGGAGGAGTGCGGTGTAAAAGACTCTCCTCTACAATGGCTAAATATTTTCCTCACTAATCTAACTGAAAGAACTTACCTACCACCATTTACCTCTAACAGCAAAAACATCTCCTGTGGTGTACCACAATGGTCCAGCCTCTTCCCACTCCTCTTCAACATCTACATGCCCCCTTTAATGAAAATCATTCAAGATCACGGACTGACCGCCTACAACTGCGCAGATGACACTCAACTCATTGTCAAGATAGCCCCAACCCAAGACCCAAACAATACTCTCAACAATTTCCTCACCCACATATACAGCTGGATGACAATTGTAAGGGTGCAGAAGTACGAGTCTGGCACAGTGGTGGTATGTTTGTTGGCAAAGACGTTTACTTATATATACAAATAAAGAAAAGGAAAACCTAGTTTGACCTATTTCTATGAGGGTTTGCCCTACCTCAACAAAAATATTAAGGACTTGTCAGGATGTCCATTAAAGTAAAATATCCACTTTCCTGTGTCCAAACCTATTTCTTTCCTTTACACTCTAGGATAACTACCGAAGAACTTGGTGTCTTCTTGATCCCGAATGAGGCTCCTCTCATTCTGAAAACAGATTCAAATGTTCAGATCTCGAAAAAAACATGAGTGGTTCTTTTACTTACATATTCTTGACGTTGGATGCTCTTCCACGTGTATACAAAAACACAACAGGATTTAACAGGGAATTGTCACCCCTCTTCTTTTGTTAGCAGTCTCTATTTATTACAAAGAAAACCAGAGTTCCCCAGTATGGGGGCATGTGGTCTCTTCCCTTCTTCTTTCACCAATGTAACAGCAAGTCTGGTTTACTGTCCTGCCAGACTTGACTGTAGGTCTTCTTACGACAAAACACAGTTTACAAATATTAGCAGGTGGAGTCTCTTCCCCTACTCTTTCTCCAGTTCACCCACATAGTATCAAATCTGGTTCACTATCCTGCCAGACTTGAACTGTGGATCTTCTTTTCACAAGAACACAGACCCCAAGTATCAGGGGGGAGCCTCTTCCCCTTTTGTTTCTCCAGCTCACCAAATGTAGCATCAGTTCTGGTTCACTATCCTGCCAAACTCGACTATAGATCTTCCAATTCCAGAAAATGTCTCTTCTTTTGGCAATGTGTCCTCAATCCCTTGTTCTAGCTTCTTGCACCTCTCTTTCTCTCTTACATGGGTCCCAGATCCCTCTTGGCTGTCTCGGGATATCCCTGACTTGTTTGGGTGCTTGGTTCTCTTTTGTGTGGGTGCTAGACCCCTTTATATTTTCTGATGATCTCCCTGACTTGCTCTGAGCCCCAGCCCCTCACCTGTGTGCTTCTTTGGACTTGTGTGGGTCCTTGAACCCTGTGTGCTGCTTTTGTGGGGCTCGCCCGACTTCGTATGGGTCCCAGACCCTGGTGTACTGTTCTGGAGGGGCGCCCCGACTTCATATGGGTCCCACATCCTGGTGTGCTGCTTTTACAGGCCCTCTACCCCTGATTCACTCAATGTCCACTCGAACAGACCTGGTGTACTCTCCTGCCAGGTACTGCTCCACAAAGCATATTTTGTAAAGTTTGTTCCAGTCTTTACAGTTCTTTCTCTATCCCTTTCTGCCTCTTGGGATATTGGTACATGACTCTTTAATCTATTTGATCCCCTTTGTGTCCAACCAGCTAGCCCGACCCTTTTCCTACTGCAAGCAAGGCATGGTATCAAGCAGACACAGTGGATACAAGTTTCAAAACCTTTATTCAATATATTGATTGAGATGGTAGAATTCTTAACTGGCCCTAACTCTAAAATGGGAGTAATCTCAACCATTAAACAATAATAAAGGTGTCCATGTCAGTCTGGTCAAAATAAGAAGGCCTATACTAAGAAAACCTACCCTTGCCCTCCTTCTCAAAATAACAAATGTGTTTGGGGAATACAACAGAGAAAATAGTGTCTCAAAAAGAAATGTCAGACTGGCTTCAGTCCCAACTGCCTTCCCCAGGTTCAACCCAACGGAGTCTAGAGAGTCTCTTAAAAACAAAAGATAGGTGTATGGCACAGTTATAACAGTTTTTCACACGTTTGCTTATTGCTACACTTCAACAGATTAATCTTAGGCTTTCAACTTCTGGTAGTTCAATCACTTCCTTAGGCTTCACCCTCCTTGCCATCATTACTCTGTTCATAAGTTTTCAATCTCCTACAGTGCTGCACAGGCTTCCCTCTGCTTGGCTCGAGCCTGTTTAGTTTCACTTTATCACACAACTTCTGACAGTTCTGCACAGGCTTCCCGCAGTCGGTCTCGAGCCTGTCTAGTTTTACTTTATGGTGGTTGCCATCCCCAGGTTTTATCTACAATGTCTTTTCACGGTCAAATACCTTCAAAACTGCAAGGAATTTGCACAGTCCTCTGCATGATCACTTTGACATCTCTTTCAATAATCCTTCCATTCACAAACTTCTGTTTCAGCACCAATGACTCTTGGTACTTATAATTCTCCCTCTTTAGGCTGCGCCCTTTTCAAAAATTCATGTGTAACACCAATACCTTGTGGTATTTCTTTTCTTCCCCCAATGTCTTCTGGTTGCAGCACCAATGCCTCCTGGTACTTGTAGTTCTTATTCCTTTTCACTTGCCTTCTTGGCCTTTTCCAAAGTTCCTATATTTTACATTTGTCCCTTGGCATGTTTCACAGTTCAAATGTATTTGACTTTTTTCTTATTCAACATCATGGTTCATTTCTTTCACTTTCCTTTTATTCAACTTCCTTTCCTTTGATTTCTGCTTGTAACATCCTTAACAAATACATTAAATTTCACTGAGACTTTTGAATGTCTAGCAGGACCACTCTGCTAATTTGTTTCCATTTTATTCAACACTTGTCCTCTTCACTCGTGTTTTATCAGCATGCACGCAACCTTAAACTTTCCAATTGCAGTCACTTTCCCTTTAACATCAACCAGACTTTTGTTACTCGCGATAACTCGCTGGTCGTGTTAATGGGATTTCTTTAATCTTTTTCCTGTAGCTCAAGTCCGTTACCAATGCGGCCCATGCTCCTACCCAACTCTGCCGTTCACCCGGAAGGGTTGCGTGGTGGTTCCTGGCAACCTGAAGGTTTCTTTCCACCCCTCGCTCGGCTCTGCTCTTTGAACACTCACAGCTTCCTGAAAGCTTGGAAATCTTGCCTGGCTTTCTCTTCATCCTCTTAACTGTTGATCAGCCCGCTGGTCTTCCAACTTCCACAGCCTGGTTCGCATCAGCCTTGGAAGCGCTGTCCTTTCTCGTACCCAGCCTCACTCAAAGTGTGCCTGTGCGCACCACCTTTTATTTTCACAGGGAGTCTTAATAAGTGACAGATGTACCTTGTTAGAGCTACGTACCCGACTCTGCATGACCTCATTACAGGGACAGGGCCAATGCAAGTCCCGGGAGGTAATCCCTTTAGCCTCATTCCTCATCTTCCTCAGTGCAGTACTTCTGTCAAGACAAAGTGGGGCGGAATTATGGGAGTTCTAGTACCCCTTAGAATAAACTGGGATAGGGGTTAGATGGGTTGTGGAAAAAGAGGGATACCATGTCTAACCATTGGGTGCTTCTCCCCCACTCCCTGAGGACCCCCTAACCAGGCAATACTCCCTCAATTGTCCATCCCCAGGTTCGGGATCCAAGAGCAATGGCCTTCCCCTGGCCACCTGAGTATGGGTTCCCCAGGGACTAGGTTGTGAAACACACTCTACTTTTTCACACTACCTTCAGGAAAGGTTGTTGTGGTCTCTGGTCTGTCCTGGGAGCAGAGCGGGGCTTCTGTACTGCTTCTGTGTTTGGCATCCTTCCATTTGCGGCTCTGAAGTGGTAGGCTCTCTCTCATGTCCTCGGCTTCATGCCTTCACCTTACTTTGGCTTCGCTGGTCGGGTTTCCTCTTTTCCCATCACTGGACAGGTCCCTGCTGCGTGGAGCTACTGGAGAGACTCGTCCCTCCTCGAAAGCATCTAGTTCTCTTCTCCCTGGGTCTCTTGCCACAGAACCGGCATATGGTTCATCGCTCCTCCAGGGCTGACTTGACAAGGTACACAGTCCTTCCTTGCTTTTTATCACAGGAGCTGCCTCTAGTATACCGTACTGTGTATGTTGGTTCTGCAGTGGGATTTTGCCTCCTTGGATGATCTTCTTTGTGTCAGTGATTGTATGCTCTCCACCTGGGTAAGCCTCTCTCTTCCTCATCCCAGTATGATCTGTATTTCATCTAGTCTACAGAGATACAAAGAAGTGTGGGGAGCAAAGGGGACTGAGTGGGGTGAGAGGAAAGAGGGGATAGAAATGGAGGGGGTGAATACCACTTTCTCCCAAGTCTATCATCACTGGTCCCATGGAGGGATTCCCTTCCCATGGGATCCACCTGTTGTGTACCACCCCCTGGGGGACTACCTGGTACCGGCCTCACCTCCCTGGCCTCTTGGGACGGGTCTTCCCCACGGGACCAGTGATAATACCCTGGGATTCGTCACACAACCAACAATCTCAAGCTAAACCTGACCAAAACAGAAATAATGATCTCACTCCCAGAGGACAACACAACAGAGACACAACTGAACTGGCCAATTGGCATGGGAACCCAACCGGAGGCATTGGCTGTGATAAAAAAGAAACAGCGAACACTCATGGACCACAAACTCTCATTAGAACCACAAGTCAATACTATAGCAAATAAATACTTCTACATCCTGCGACTACTTAGAAAGCTCCTCCCCTACCTCTCGTTCCCACACAGAACACTTGCAATCATCTCCCTAATATGATCAAGAATCGACTACATGAACAGCCTCTACCTTGGAATGCCAGAACGGCTCACCAAAAAACTCCAATGCATCCGAAACACTGCAGCAAGGATACAGCTGTCCTGAGACAAAATCGAAGAGACCACATCACACCAGCCCAGAGAAGCCTACACTGGCTCCCAGTAAAATAAATGTGTTTATTTCAATGCCCTCTGCATCGCCCAGAAGTCACTGCACAGACAAGGAGCAGAATTTCTACAGGCCAAGATCAACTGCTACCAACCGGGAAGAGACATAAGATCAAATGACGACCTCCAAATTGAAACGAAACAATACAAAAAAAGAAATGCGGAGGAATCACATTCTCACGTCTAATTGCCATTCTATGGAGCTCAATCCTGAAGGAAATGAGACAAACAGAAGACCACCTCACCTAAGATAACTTAACATAACATAACATTACTGGGTGCTTGATCACTACCGCTAAACTTGTGATCAGGTCCTTAGACATTGGAAAATCTATTAAAATCTGTCTGTTCACTAGACTGCAAAAGACAAAGTAGCATGTCTCCCCCAAAGCAAACCTTTCAACCCCTAGCCACCCAGGCTGGGACTTAAGATCCAGCACTGTCCTGCAACTCCCATGGCATGGATTTATCAGATTTTAACAACATAATAGCCATCACAAATCTGGACACAAAAAACAATTTGAGCACTAACTTGGCAAACCAGGAAGAAATAGGGACTGAGACATTCGGGGCAGCCTCACTGACATGTGCAATATGCCTCTGGACAACTCTTAAATCATGAGCACTTTGGACAGTGCTTTTAATGGAAAAATAGAAATGCAGATACTCACCAATCTAGGCATTAAGTGGGCCAGGGCTGAGTCCCATTAGGGTCCAGAAATTGGCCTCCCGCTGAGATCCTAGCGAGTCTCCTCGACCCATTTCTACTAACCTCGCCCTGTGTATCCATTTGCATAGTTTTCTATTTCTCCCTTCCCTTGTGTGTCTTGAACTTTGTGTTCCTTATTATTTGTCTCTCTCCTCACCTACTACAGCCCAATTCCAGTCCGTTTCTCACCCCCTCTTTAACTCTCTATGCAAGTCTCTCCTTTTTCTGAGCCTGGACCTTAGGAGCATGATGAGCTGAAACAAGTGATTCCAACCAAAATCTGATGTAATGATTTACTCTTAAGTCACTAAATTTAAGTTTGATTGTCAGTCTAATGCAGCAATCTCTCCAATATGCATGTCAATCAAAGACCAGTTTTACCTCTTGTTTGAACCAGTAAAGTGATGTACAAAGGTTTGGAGTGTTTGAGAACTCTCCATTTTTGCAGATAAGGGACCACGAGATTACAATATTTGCCAAGGTATATACAGTTTGTTAATATTAGTGAAGGGATTAGAACCTACTGTGTAATTTAGGCACCTGACCGCATGCCTTCTAAGCTGCAGTTGGGATACATATTTAGGTTTTGTCTTTCAAGAACAGATCTTTTACAGTGTACTTTCAATGTATTAAGGTAAAAAAGTATAATTTCAGCTTTATTTTACACATCCTAAAGGACAACTACAAGTCTCTGAATGTAGGGTAATATGACGCAAACACATCCCTAAATAATTGTTTTTCACATGCTTTCAGCTTGTTATGCATGGTCTTAAACATAGTTGAATAGCCCCATAAAAGCTAATCCTTTCTTTTTGTATGTCAAACTAGGAGACATCATAGATAAAAACTAAGATTCAAAAGGTGAGTTTTATTTTTTGCTCACTTTCATGGGTTGGTAAGAAGGTCAATATTTGATAGGTAAGTGCAGTGGTTTGTGGGCTTTCAGACCTAAACATCCCATCACAGCCACGGTTTCAATCACTTACACATAAGAAAAGGCACTGATATTAAAAAATAAACAGGTGAAAAAGTAAATGCCAGGCCCCTTTTAACGTGCAGGGGTGTCTCAGACTCCATAATCATGACTATGTCCTCCACATGAAAGCTCGGGAGGGCCCTGCGAGCGACAGGCACAGCTCAATTAGCCAAATGGTGGTGTGTTCCCAGTGAACACACTGGTGGCCCTGTAGCTGTATGTTTGGTTCTACTTTTGTTCTGCAAGGTAGGCCCTCAGGGAGAACTGCCTGGCACTGTGGGCGGCGGAGAGAGGAGGGCGTAGGCTCTATCTTCCACACAAAAGGATTCAGGGGCTTATTCCTTCATTTCTGTACAGTTAAATGAAATGCTTTATTTTTCACCTGCCCCTGTAATTGAGTACCAGGACTCTCCTTCATCTTGGAGAAGTCCAGATACTCAACATGGTAAAAATTAGACGAGCAGGTTGGCCCATTTAAAGCACTGACCATGGAGATCGCAACCCTGTCATGTCAGTCATCCCACCTTTTTCTCAATCACACATAATACACTGGCACCACCCCAATGTCATCATAAAATAGAACCCAAAACAGTAACACCACCTCATCAAGATGAATAACAACACAACTTGAACTATACTGAGTCAGTACAACCCTAAAATTATAATAGGCTTCCTTAGAAGCCACAGCCCAACTCTCCTTTCCCAACCTTTCAATCTATGGGACCTTTAAATTACACAAAAGGAGTATAACACACACAGCAACACCACATGTTTAGTACCCGCCTTTCCCTTATAGCCCCCCTCTTTTGTTCTGGAAAACCACATGCCACAGAACTACCACACATCTCAGATATGCAATATACAGGAACACTTTACAATGTATTACATTGCCATTCATTTGGGTAATAATAACACTTTTATAGCACTTAGGCGACAGGCGTATCCGCCATGAAGCACTAAATAAAAATGTGATATGATTATTGTTATTGGTGAAGTGTTTAAAACACTCATCAGGGCATATTAAGGAAGACAGTTGAACTGTAATTTTGGAGTTGCAACATATAAGCTTAGTTGGGGTGCCATTCAGGCTGCTGTGGGTTGGACTTTAACGGTTCTTGATAAAAGGGAACCTTGGGGGGTGATTTCGCCTGTTGAAATCTATTGTTCTGTAGTTTTTCATTTATTGTTTTAAAGATACAGCAACAAATGATATGTTTTCAATGAAAAACGCACAGCAAATCTCATCTAAGACTACAGGTCTTTGGACGTGTTTTTGGGCCTTTTTGCAACTGTTGAATGTGAGTTCACTTTTTGAGGTTGCATATTAACATGCAAAACTTGTAACCTACTCTGAACTTGCATAATGTCACCTTTCTTGTTAAAATATCTATTTAATTAAACCAGTTTGCCTGTTGACCCTTATTTGAGGTGCACTACTCGACCCCCCCCCCCCCCCCTTGTATTCTCTATTTGTGGTCCCTGGTTTGCCCCCCGAACATTAATTTCTAGAGACGCCACTGTCTCCACCTACAGAAGGGGCTGCTTCTTCCAGCTGTTAGGGAGCGGTCAGGCTTGAGGCATTATGTTACTCATTTTTCACACTACGCTAGTAACCCCTGTGACTGTCTTGCAGCGCTGAGGCTTTAGGGCAGTGGTCTTCAAACTTCTTTGGCTCGGGCCCCCCCTGAGCCAAGTTTAGGCAGGCCGGGCCCCCCTAAAAGTGCTGGATGGACAGTATGTAGAAATCGCTATGAACTTTAGCGTGCCGTCACCGCACCATACTCCCAGTACAGACCCTGGGCTCTCCCCCACCCTACTCCCACCACTATCCCAGTGCTGCCGCCCATCCTGCTCCCACCACAGTCCCATAACACAAACATACACACATCCATACACATTTAAATAAAAAATAAATCGCCATAAACGTACCTTCTGCAGGGGCCTGCGCGTGGTTGCTATAATGCCCCGCTCCAGGTTGCTCTGCCCGTATGTGCGAGGAGGCACAGGAGCACCCCCTCGCACATACATACATGCAGTGCCCCAGCCAGCATTTCCAACGAGCTATGCAAGGCTGGCGAAGCAAAACACCCCCAGCGTTGCATGGCTCAGTGATCATGTGTGGCTGGGGAAATTAACTGTCAAAGGCAAACAGTGTTTCCCTTTGACAGTTAAGCCAGCCCAGGAGCACTCCCTCAGCTGGAAAAAGCAGCTGAGGGAGTGCTCAGTGTTTCACTGCGCTGGCTCCTCGGCTCCTCCATAATGGGTGAGGTGGCCAGTGGGTGGATGCCTCCTCACCCATTATGGATGAGTCGGGAGGCTTGGACTGGCCTATAGGGCAATAGGGCGATGACTGTACCAAAAATGCAAAATGCTAGTGTAGGCCAATCAAAATGGGCCACTTTTTTGGCCAATGTGGGCCAGTTTGAGGAGCTGCTTCACTATGCAGCTAGCAGTTTTGACCATGGTTGCTGAATAAATATTCTTTAAATATCACAATTTGTTTACATTTGAATAAAAAACAACCCCTTGGGTACTATTCAGTCTGTGACTAAAGGACTGAATATCCATTTGCAACTGCTGGCCATGTTTTCATTGGCACCTAAGACCGTTTTATGGTCCATGTGATCTTCCCCCTCCTATTTCCGCCAATCTAAAAAAAAAAAAAAAAAGATTTTTTTTTACACATTTCATGCTGGGCTCTGGCGCCCCCCCTAGGAGGCGGCCACGCCCCCCTGGGGGGGGCGCGCCCCACAGTTTGAAGACCTCTGCTTTAGGGGGACCCGGGTGGTATGCGTATGCGTTTACTCTCAGGGTATTTGTTGGGCTCGGCACCAGCCAGCAAGCTGGCCGCGGGTAGCGTGCCCCTTTTCCTGGGGGATAAAAAGGGACAGGGCAGGTTCGGGAGCAGGCGACAGTTGGTGGCGTTTGTCGCGTTCAGTCGCTGCTTCCGTTCCTTCCCTGACGTGACGGGCCAAGTGGTGTTGGGCAAAGCGGGCCACATCAGTTGAGGTCTCTCAGGCGGCTTCTGGTAAAAAGGGGGGACAGTCGCACCGTAAACATTTGTTTAAAATGTCAAATGTATACATATATATTCCTTTCGTGGTTATATAAATAAATAACCACTTAATAGTGGGGGTGGAATACTGTGCACTTCAACACTGTGTCGTTGCGCATAATAGGCAGGTGGCCGTTTTACCTTGTAGGTTTGCCGCCTCGTAGTGGTGGGCTGGGTTGCCGGTGTGCAGCGGCGTCTTGGGGCTTGCGTAGTAGTAATAGGAAGGGGTTTGGGGGTTCCAGTGCAACAGCAGTAGGTCTTGGCCATCCCCAGGCGAGGTTTGGGTCGGGTGCTCTGTAGTGCGGTGAAAGGCCTCAGGCATTCCGGTGAGCCCAGGTGCGGTGCGCAGGGCGGGCTGCCAGGTGGCGGTGTGGTGCACGGCTTGTGTCTGTGGGCCCTGCAGAGTGGTGTGTTACGGGGGAGAGCAGCGGTTCGGCCTGTCGGGTCGGGTCGGGGCGGGGGAGGAGCTGGTTGTAGGGACAATAAAATAAGGTTAAAAAGAAAAGAAAATAATAATAATCATCATCATCTAGCCTTTATTCGACATTTAGTCATTTGCCAAAACACATGTAAGCAGAATACTCAGGATAAAAACAAAGAATACATAGGAAGACAAAACTACACTAATAATAATGATAAGAAGTAGGGAATAAATGATCTGTGGGTGAGCTAAGAAACTAGGGCGGCCAGAAATATTGGGGGCAGTTTCTTTGTTAAGGTTGTGTGTTTTGGAGGGGTGCAGTCTGTAAAAGAAAATAAAAAAGGGAAAAGGAGACAAACTGCAATAAAGGGGGACCCTGTTATTGCGAGCTCTGAGTTGGGTTTATACAGTGTGGGGCTGCCTGGTCCCGTTTGTGGGGTGGGGGTGCTGGTTGTTGGGGTGCTCTGTGACAACTGTGGGGGATGCAGAGAGAGGATAAAATACAATTTAAAAAAAGAAGACATATATATTTATTTTGGTGAACAGATTAGGATACAGGAGTTCTTTGGGGGCCTATGCAGGTGGGTTGGGATTTGGGGATTGTGGGGGCCATGTCGGGTAGTGTCCTGGACAGGCCTTGCGGGAGGCACTGAGCATCATCAGCAGGCGCGTCCAAAGCCCTGATAGAAGAGACGATTCAGGAGGTCACGGGTGAGAGGGGGCCCAATGGAGGGAGGCCCCAGCGCAGAGCAACTTCGGACGGGGCCCTCGTGGTGATGGCTTGTAGTTTGTTGGTGGCGAGGGTAGAGGAAAGGGGCCAGGAGCAGGAGGGTGGACATGCCAAGTAGGGCGGTAAGGAGCAGGGAAGCAGACGAAAAGGGGGTTAGGTGCAGGGGCTGGAGCACAGGGTGTGGGTGTGAGCTTGTGGGTGAGGGGTGTGGGGTGAAGTAGTGGGGACGGTATAGGGGGAGGGCAGAAAAAGCCTGCAGGAGAGTGCAGGGGGAGGAGGAGGACACTCTCTGTGGTAGATGGTGGTGACAGGGGCAGGCATGGTACGGCTTCCCCGGTTGGCGGCAAAGTCCTCAGAGGGCGTAGCAGGGCCCCTGTTTCAGCGGGTGAAGAGGAGGGTGAGGACTTCAGGGCGGTCTCTCTGGCGAGTGGAATTGAGCAGCCTAGTGGGTGCAGTACGGCCCCTAGCATGTCAGAGCTTAGGACAGACGGTGGAACACCTCGCCCAAGAAGAAGAGAGGAGCAGGAAGGGGTTGGTACGGCCCCTACGAGAAGATGTCACAGGAGCATCAGGGTGACGCCCCGTGCTGGCCCGAGGAGGATCTGGCAGGCCCGAGCAGGCTTACGAAACATGACTAGTATATGGCTGTGGAGGATGAGGGGGGAGAGGAGGGCTGGTTGTTGTGAGGGGAGAGGGGTCGGTTGAGTGGATTGAAAGGGAAGGGGGCAATGGGGTAGCGGGATGTGGGAGGACAGGGTTGGGGATAATGGGGGAATCGGGAGAGTGCAGGAACGATGAGCAGGAGGCACTGCTGAGGTTTTTTTGTTCCCGCAGTAGGAGTCCTTTGAGGAAAGAAAAGAGGAGTAGGGGTGTGGAGGCCAGGATGGAGAGGCTGGGCAGCGAGGATAGGGCGACAAGAGGTGAGCAGGGCAGGGAAGGGTCCACGGCATGTGCCAGGTTGGGGGCTAGGTAGGGGGCACAAAAGGGGGGTTTGGAGAGTACACCGGAGGTGAGAAGGAAGGACGGGGTGTGACGCAGGGGCCCTGGTGAGGGCGGAAGGGTGGGGTGTGGAAGTAAAGACGGATAAGGCACCGGAGTCGGTGGGGCAGAGGTTCATACCCAGGGTGGGGGAGAGCATGCAGAGAAGACAAAGAAGCTACCCTATATGGGTATTACGAAGCTGTTGGAAGCACATTTGATGGCTGCTACAAAGGAAATAATTTGGGCCGGGGAATTTGTAGATGTATTCAAGCTGTTACACTGGGAAGTGAGTGTGAAAGAAAGGTCGAAGCAAGAGCAGCAGGAGCTGGCAGCAAGGCCTCGGGTGCCTGTTACGATTGAAAACTGGACATCTGCATTTTTAATAGCGTCTACTGTGAGAAGTACCCTGAGAGGGGTAGATTGATATGGGCCTGTGGATGGCGCCCACGTGCCCAGTACCCACACTTCATATGGCGAGTGGTTTACCTGTGCCTTACCGGCCCTTTCTTGGTTGCCCCGCCCTGGACGTGGCACGGGGGGAGGCAGCGGACAGTCGTCAGCAGTCTTCTGGGCTTTTTTAATAAGGAAGGGTGCCCTAGGCCGGTATGCAAATTTAGACATGAGTGCAGTAGGTGCGTGGGACAACATCCTATCACACAATGTTTCACGACTGGAGAGAGAGGGAGGGGCTGGGGTGCAGGGCAAGGGGTTGTGGGGAAGGCCTATACTCCAGTTAAGTTAGACTTGCCAAAGGAATGGCTGTGTTTCTATCCGGATAGGGAGGGGGCCAGGATTTTGGGGGTGGGTTTTCGAGAAGGCTTTAACTTGGGGAACCAGGGTCAGAGGGTTCGGCGGTGGGCCAAGAACCTGAAGTCGGTGCATTAGAAACCAGAGGTGGTAAGAACAAAACTGCAGAAGGAGGTGGCTGAAAGAAGGGTGCTTGGACCATTTGTGGATTTGCTGGATGATCTAGTGGTGTCCCCGTTAGGGGTTGTACCTAAGAAAGTGCCCAGTAAGTTTAGGTTGATGCACCATTTATTGTGGCCACAGGGCATATTTGTAACGCTCACTTGATTCCCACAGAGACGCTGACCCGAACTGGACTGCTACCGTTTCTTCTATCGTGAGGCGCAGGGCCCGGAAGATGCTCTGGACGGGGCCTCCGAATTTGGATTGCCTGGCTTGTAGAGTAAGTTTTCTGCAGGTGGAAGAAAAGGGATTGATTACCAGCTGGGGTGGATATGTGTTCCCACCAATCTCCCGTTTCTCACTCTTCTTGACCCCCCAACTTGGTTTCTGCGAGCTCTCACCTTAGGTATTGTAAAGATGAGCTCTCCATCCTGCTTCAGGTGCAGGGGTGCGTAGAATCCAGTTACGTCACTGGATGGGAAATAGTTGCGGATACTGTGTCCTTTCGTCTCTCCTGCGGTAGCCGTAAGTATGAGTGTCTTTTCTCCACAGGAGCCGGGGCCCAGAAACCTAAAGCAGGTAAGTCTCTTGGTGAGTATTTTTTCTCCGTGCTTAGTAGTGCTCACCATGTATTCCTCTTATGCAGGTGCTGGGATGTAGCTGGCGTCGTAGCCGCGGTGGAGGAAGGTAAGTGAAAGAAAAGCGACTGCTTACTTCTAATGATTGTCTTTTTCTGCTTACAGGTGCCGAGATGCTGCCGGCGACACAGCCGCTGTCGCGCGTGATGAGGCATGTAAGTAAGTGGAAGAAATGTGGCCGCTTTAGAGCGGGCACCTCTAATGACTGTCTTTTTCTGTTGTTCAGGTGCCGAGATGCTGCCAGCGTCGTGGTCGCGGTGGAGTTCGGCGAGGCCACGGATGGGTAAGGCAAGGCGGCGCGGCTGCGAGCGTTTGAGAGCGCTGCTAATCTTGTACCTTTCCTTTGCAGGATCGTCGGAGGTAGGATTGCTGAGGCCGGATTCCGGTAAGTATAATTTCTAATGCTCGCCTTCTCTTTTCTTGTCTGTTTGCAGGTGTTCCGGGTGCTGTCGGGCGTGTCAGGAGCCAGGATGCAGGAGCCGACTCGGTGAGCGTCCTGTTGCTGATGCAGAATAACGCGAAGCACGTGTATTCCATCGGGTGTGGTTTAAATAGCAGAGAAGTGCTTCAGGTGTGTGTTCTTCCACCGGCCCCACCCAGGTAAGAAAAGAGTTCCTGAATAGAGGAAATAGTTCCTCCCAGCCCTGTTGGCTGGGGACTTCAGCTAGACTGGATTGATCTGGGTAAGTATGCAGCATGGTCTGCCTCAGGTAAGTCCACCCAAGCATTATTACACAGTTTATCAATATGAGCCCGGCGCCTATGGCGCCGGGACTGAAGTCCTTTTTGAGCCTGGCGCCAAAGGCACCAGGACACGGTCCAAAGGGCCCCTGTAGGGGTCTGCTGGGTCCGGAGATGTGGAAGAAGGGTCTGCTTCCGGGGGCGCTGGGCCAGTCCTGGCTCCTCGGGAGTAGTGCTCATGACAGCACCCCCCCTCAAGGCCCCTCCCAAAATTGTCTTCCCCGGGGGTTTTGGTTTATCCGGAAAGGTTCGGTGAAATTTCTTGATTAGACGAGGAGCATGGACGTGGTCATAGGGTTCCCATGACCTCTCTTGAGGCCCGTAACCCTTCCAGTCAATCAGGTGGAACAGCTTTGATCTGATGATCTTAGAGTCCAAAATGTTTTTAATCTCGAATTCAGGTTCTCCATTCACTTGAATTGGTTCTGGAGGTTTGGTTAGTCTGGTTCCAGATTGCATGGGTTTCAAAAGCGATACGTGAAAAACAGGATGTATTCGCATATGAGCTGGCAATCCTAGTTTAACGGCCACTGGGTTTATTATGGCCGTAACTGGATATGGCCCCAGATATTTGGGATTAAAAGTGCGAGGTCCTTTGAGAGATAAGTGTTTGGTGGACAACCAGACCTGGTCCCCAATCTGGTATTGAGGGGCCTCGCTTCGGTGTTGATCTGCTCCTCTCTTGTACCTTTCTTTAGCTTGTTGTAAATGTGCAGCAGCTTCTTTGAAGGCTTTGGTAACAGCAGTGTGTAACTGATCCACGGCGGGTGTTCCAAGATCTTGAGGTGGATCGAGGTTGGAAGTTCGAGGATGAATTCCATACAAAGTGTAGAAGGGGCTTTGCCCGGTTCCAGAGTGAACGGAATTATTGTATGCATACTCAGCTATCCAAAGGATGTCCTTCCAGTTGCTCTCTGACTGTTGTAGCATGCATCGTAAATATTGTTCGAGAGTCTGGTTAGTTCTTTCAGTTTGACCATCGGTCTGGGGGTGATGGCTGGTTGAGAGTCTTACATCGATTTGAGCCAATTGACAGCAACTACGCCAAAAATGGGAAATAAACTGGCTTCCTCTATCTGAGATTAGTACCGATGGGAATCCGTGTAACCGGACAATGTTTTCAAGGAATTCTCTGGCTAGTACCGAAGCTGAGGGTAAGCCTTTTAACGGAATGAAGTGGGCCATCTTGGAAAACAAATCCACAATAACGAGAATAGTGTTGTACCTCGGAGCAGGAGGGTAAGTCTGTGATAAAATCCATAGAAAGGGTGTGCCAGGGAGACGGTGGAATGTCTAATGGTTGGAGAAGACCAGCCGGTCTTTTCTTTTGACCCTTGTTTTGAGCGCACACACCACAGGACATCACGAATTCTTTTATGTCTTTTCTCCACGAAGGCCACCAGAATTGTCTCCTCACTTTCTCTTCTGTTTTGGCAATGCCAGGGTGGCCCTCTATCAATGAATCGTGATAGCAGGAGATTACTTGCCTTTGCAAATCGGCGTGTGGTAGGAATAATCGTCCTCGGAAATAAGGCAAGTCATTGTTTAAAGTGAAATCCATTCCTTTTTGTAGGCAGTTCTGCAAGTCTGTTGGGTTCAGAAATTGTTTAACTTTTGCCTCAATGTCCTCGATGGATTGTGAAGAAATCAGGCCCAAGATCCTTTGTTCAGGAATTATTGGTACAGGCTCTGGGTTGACAATGGTGTCTCCCATTCCAATCCGGGAAAGAGCATCTGCTTTGCCATTTTTGCTGCCGGGGCGGTAAGTGATCACAAAGTCAAATTCGGCAAAGAACGGGGCCCAGCGGAGCTGTCGAGAGGATTGAGCCTTGGCGGTTTTCAGATACTGTAAATTCCGATGATCAGTGATACCCGTGATGGTGTGTCTGGCCCCAAGGAGATAATGACGCCAGGCCTTAAAGGGAATGCCTTCCAAAAAGTCTTTCCATACTCGTCTGGAAGGCTTGGAAATTCCGAAGGATTGGATCATCTTGTGTAACCAGTGGAATTGACCAATCAGCGGCACTGCCGCTAAGATACGAAAGTACAAATGCTACCTTGGTCTGGTCATTCGGGAAGGCCGCGGGCCTGCAGAGAAAGTGCAATCGGCATTGATTTATGAACACTGCAAATCTTTTAGGGTCTCCAGCAAAACTTTCAGGTGGTGCCAGTGGCACATTTCCAGGTAGGTTGATTTGAACGGGATTGGTTGAAGTAACTGGGGTAAAATTCTCTCCTGGATTGGGCAGAGGGGTTTGCCCCGCTTGGCTCTGTAATAACTGTCTGGCAAGGTCGTCAGTTCTTTCCTTTGACACTATTAACTCTCTCCTGAGGGCGTTCGTCTCCTGGCGAGCAGCATGAACTTCAGCCCTTAATTCCCCCAGTAGCTAGGCCAGTTGATCTGTATCAGAAGTTTCCATAGCGCCTGGGTAGGAGATTATTGGTAGGCTTCGCCTTCTGTAACGCTCACCTGATTCCCACAGAGACGCTGACCCGAACTAGACTGCTACCGTTTCTTCTATCGTGAGGCGCAGGGCCCGGAAGATGCTCTGGACGGGGCCTCCGAATTTGGATTGCCTGGCTTGTAGAGTACGTTTTCTGCAGGTGGAAGAAAAGGGATTGATTACCAGCTGGGGTGGATATGTGTTCCCACCAATCTCCCGTTTCTCACTCTTCTTGACCCCCAACTTGGTTTCTGCGAGCTCTCACCTTAGGTATTGTAAAGATGAGCTCTCCATCCTGCTTCAGGTTCAGGGGTGCGTAGAATCCAATTACGTCACTGGATGGGAAATAGTTGCGGACACTGTGTCCTTTCGTCTCTCCTGCGGTAGCCGTAAGTATGAGTGTCTTTTCTCCACAGGAGCTGGGGCCCAGAAACCTAAAGCAGGTAAGTCTCTTGGTGAGTATTTTTTCTCTGTGCTTAGTAGTGCTCACCATGTATTCCTCTTATGCAGGTGCTGGGATGTAGCTGGCGTCGTAGCCGCGGTGGAGGAAGGTAAGTGAAAGAAAAGCGACTGCTTACTTCTAAGGATTGTCTTTTTCTGCTTACAGGTGCCAAGATGCTGCCGGCGACACAGCCGCTGTCGCTCGTGATGAGGCACGTAAGTAAGTGGAAGAAATGTGGCCGCTTTAGAGCGGGCACCTCTAATGACTGTCTTTTTCTGTTTTTCAGGTGCCGAGATGCTGCCAGCGTCGTGGCCGCGGTGGAGTTCGGCGAGGCCACGGATGGGTAAGGCAAGGCGGCGCGGCTGCGAGCGTTTGAGAGCGCTGCTTATCTTGTACCTTTCCTTTGCAGGATCGTCGGAGGTAGGATTGCTGAGGCTGGATTCCGGTAAGTATAATTTCTAATGCTCGCCTTCTCTTTTCTTGTCTGTTTGCAGGTGTTCCGGGTGCTGGCGGGCGTGTCAGGAGCCAGGATGCAGGAGCCGACTCGGTGAGCGTCCTGCTGCTGATGCAGAATAACGCGAAGCACGTGTATTCCATCGGGCGTGGTTTAAATAGCAGAGAAGTGCTTCAGGTGTGTGTTCTTCCACCGGCCCCACCCAGGTAAGAAAAGAGTTCCTGAATAGAGGAAATAGTTCCTCCCAGCCCTGATGGCTGGGGACTTCAGCCAGACTGGATTGTTCTGGGTAAGTATGCAGCATGGTCTGCCTCAGGTAAGTCCACCCAAGCATTATTACAGTTTATCAATATGAGCCCGGCGCCTATGGCGCCGGGACTGAAGTCCTTTATGAGCCTGGCGCCAAAGGCGCCAGGACACGGTCCAAAGGGCCCCTGTAGGGGTCTGCTGGGTCCGGAGATGTGGAAGAAGGGTCTGCTTCCGGGGGCGCTGGGCCAGTCCTGGCTCCTCGGGAGTAGTGCTCATGACAATATTCGTGAATGATTTCATTGCCTCTGAGCAGTGGATCAGGCGGTGGGGTTGGTGTGGGCAAAGGGACGTGGTGCCTTTATGGCCAAGTGTGACATTAAGTCAGCTTTTTGGTTTCTGTCGGTGCATCTGTAAGATTTTTGGTTGTTGGGGATGCAGTTTGAAGGTAAAATCTACGTGGACAAAGCATTACTGGTGGGTTGCGTGGTGTCGTTTGCATTATTTGAACGCCTTAGCTCCTTTTAGCAGTGGGTTTTCACTTACAGGTCGGGTTTGGTGGAGTGTTGCTGGATGATTTTTTGTTCATCAGTGAGGTGGAAAAAGAAGAGGAGCAAATACTGGAAGCTTTCCAGGCATTGATGCTCGACTTAGGAGTACCGTTGCCAGAGGATAAAACAGAGTGGCCGGTGGTGGTTCTGACTTTTCTAGGTATGGAAATGGATTCAATTGCTATGACCTCACGCTTGCCGTACGACAAGGCGAGAAAGCCAGTGTGGTGTTTAGGGCAACACACGTGCCAGAAAAGGATAACGGCATCGCTGATGCATTATCCCATTTTCAGTGGCAAAGATTCCGTGGGTTGGCACCGGAAGCGGAGGTGGAAGCGCACAGGATCCTAGAGGAGCTGTAGTGACTAAGAGATTGAGAGCGCTGTATTTAGAGGAGGGTTCACTAGTCCCAACATCGTGAGCAACATACAGGAGAGCATGGTTGGAGTTTTTGAGAGGGGGGGGCCTTAAGCCCAGGGATCGCATCTCTCCAGGACTGAAATCTCTGCACTGGATCCCAGTGGCAGCGAGGATTAAGTTCAAAACCCAATGCATTGTCCACAAGTCCTTCTGGGGCCTGGGACCGCAATACCTTCAACTCTCTCTTCCTAAATATCTTCCTTTTCGAGCTCATCCGCCTCCAACTCCCCCATTGTTATTCGCTTCTGCAAGCAGCGAGTTGGTGGTAGATCTCTTTCTTCGGCTGGGGCCTCCCTCTGGAACAGCCTCCCTGCCTCTCTGAAACTTGAGGGGAACCACCTCTGGTTCCGGAAGCACCTCAAGACCTTCTTCTTTGCTTCTGCTTTCTCCCCTCCTCTCTCCTGCTGATCTCCTGGCTGAATCTGAAACTGCACTGGTTACCTGGCTACCCTCTTATCTGAGGCCCAGGTCCCCTCCCTGCTAGTTACACACCTGCACTGCCCCCCTGGCAACCCTTCCTCTCGGGGACTCTTTCTGTATCCCTACAGCCTCTACTAGCACTTAACACCTGATGTCTGCACTTACCCTTGCACTTGCCACCAGCTGGTCGCACTTTTATTATTTTACTGTTATCCTATGTACTAAACTGCCTCCTACCCTTCCCCCCGCACTTTTCCCCTTCCCCCCTCCCCTGCACTTGCGCGATCTCAATGTCACCTGGCCTAGTAGGATCGCTGTCTCTGTCCTCCCTCTGTTTACCTCCTTTGCCTCGTCGCTTTGAATCACTTGTGTATAGGCGTGTTATAAATACTATATCATATAATATCATATCATATCAGTGGAAGGCGTCATAAAGGGGTGGAGGTAAAAAGGTGGGGGGCCGGGCCATGGCCTTTTGGAGGATGGTTGGGGGAAGCAAAAAGGGGTAGTAACACGGTAAAGGAGGGGGGTAGCGCTGTTTGCACGGACAGGCTAGCTGTGGGGGGGTACAAAAAGGGGGAAGAGGTATGGAAGGAGGGGCATGTCCTTGGGGAGAAGATGGGGGAGAAAAGGGGAATGAAGTTTGAGAGGAATTGAGAGGGAGGGATAAGGGGCAGGAATTGATGCATTGTCACGTTAAAGTGACCTTTTTCACTACAAGTGAGTCTGGGATTTTGTGTAGTTTAGCCCAAAAGCCTTCTCCAAAATGGTGCCTCTCATCAAGACATAGGTGATTTCTTTTCTTTTTTTAACCAAACAGCTGCTGTGACTTAATCAAAAGCTCAGCCTTTTGAGCCATCCGAGGTGCACTTATTGTTCTCCATGCTCGTGGACTTAATCGAATGAGAAAATGTTTGCTCTGTAGCACATCCTGCAGCGAGAAACAGGTCGACATTCTCTCGTTCCTGGACAAAATCCATAACTCCTATATTCACAGGACTTTGCAGCGTGTTCGGGCATCTTGCTGCAATGACAAATAGTAACCCCTAGATGGCGACGTAGACGCGTGTATCGGAAGAGCACAGAGCAGCCGCGACAGAGCGAGCTCAGCTGCAGAGCGAGTGCCTCCTGCCTCGGGCCGACTCCGGCTTGGGTTCGCGTAAACAGTTGTAACCGGGAGCACAAGTTGTCAGAAGCGTCGTGTTTTAGAACTGACATTAATGCGCTTCTCAACCCGAGCTCGATTCCGGCAAAAGAGTAAGGACAATACAAACTCACGAATTTAATGAATTGGCTGGCCCTTAATTTCAATTTTCAATAAATGTGTTCACATTCTGTCCCACTAACACGACTGCTGCTTATATTTCTGTCACTTTGTATCTATTTTGGACATATTGGGACGTTGTTTCCCCCTGGAGCCCGCATCAATCTAACAGGACCTGGCAGCTGGATGGCGCTGATTGGTGAATCCCGTGTTGTGTTTTGCCATATTCATGCCGTTGGCAGTGGTACCATTCCTGATTACAAGGCCCTGGCCCAGGACTATTAAGCCATACGATACAAAAAAAACATTATTATTGCATGAGCCCAGAAAGTAGGCTTATAGATTGTCCTATACTCTCCTAAGAAGTTTGACCTAACGATAGACAGTAACTTGTTTGCTGTAGCGCTTGCTGCCAAATTGTTTACAGTTTTGAGGTGCTGTAAAGGACATGCGGTACTAATCCCATTTGGTGTATCGTGCTCGCTCGGAATGAACCTGTGAATTCAGGTTAAACAAAGACCTCAGCTCTCAAGACCTCAGCTGAGAGCGCTGACTCACTAGAGCCCAGCTAACTGAGAGCGCTGACTCGCTGAGTGCGCTGACTCACTAGAGCCTAGCTCACCGTGAACGCTGACTCACTAGAGGCGAGCTCACCAAGAGCGCCTACTCTCTGGGTGCGCTGACTCCAAGGAGCCTGCCTCACCGCCAGGCCCCAGCGCTGACTCACTAGAACCTAGCTCACCGCAAATGCTGACTCACTGAGTGCGCAGACTCACTAGAGCCTAGCTCACCGTGAGCGCTGACTCACTAGAGCCCAGCTCACTGAGAGCGCTGACTCGCTGAGTGCGCTGACTCACTAGAGCCTAACTCACCGCGAACGCTGACTCACTAGAGGCGAGCTCACCAAGAGCGCCTACTCTCTGGGTGCGCTGACTCCAAGGAGCCTGCCTCACTGCCAGGCCCCAGCGCTGACTCACTAGAACGCTGACTCACTGAGTGCGTGGACTCACTAGACCCTAGCTCACCGCGAACGCTGACTCACTGAGTGCGCAGACTCACTAGAGCCTAGCTCACCGTGAACGCTGACTCACTAGAGGCAAGCTCACCAAGAGCGCCTACTCTCTGGGTGCGCTGACTCCAAGGAGCCTGACTCACCGCCAGGCCCCAGCACTGACTCACTAGAAACTAGTTCACCGCAAATGCTGACTCACTGAGTGCGCAGACTCACTAGAGCCTAGCTCACCGTAAACGCCGACTCACTGAGTGCGCAGACTCACTAGAGCCTAGCTCACCGTGAGCGCTGACTCACTAGAGCCCAGCTCACTGAGAGCGCTGACTCGCTGAGTGCACTGACTCACTAGGGCCTAGCTCACCGCGAACGCTGACTCACTAGAGGCGAGCTCACCAAGAGCGCCTACTCTCTGGGTGCGCTGACTTCAAGGAGCCTGCTTCACCGCCAGGCCCAAGCGCTGACTCACTAGAACCTAGCTCACCGCGAACGCTGACTCACTGAGTGCGCGGACTCACTAGAGCCTAGCTCACCGTGAACGCTGACTCACTGAGTGTGCTGACTCACTAGAGCCTAGCTCACCGCGAACGCTGACTCACTAGAGGCGAGCTCACCAAGAGCGCCTACTCGCTGGGTGCGCTGACTCCCTGGAGCCTGCCTCACCGCCAGGCCCCAGCGCTGACTCACTAGAGCCTAGCTCACAGCGAAGGCTGACTCACTGAGTGCGCGGACTCACTAGAGCCTAGCTCACTGAGAGCGCTGACTCGCTGAGTGCGCTGACTCACTAGAGCCTAGCTCACCGTGAATGCTGACTCACTGAGTGTGCAGACTCACTAGAGCCTAGCTCACCATGCGCACTGACTCACTAGAGTCGAGCTCACTGAGAGCGTTGACTCGCTGAGTGCGCTGACTCACAGGAGCCTAGCTCACTGTGAGCGCTGACTCACTAGAGACAAGCTCACTGAGAGCGCTGACTCACTAGAGCCGAGCTCACTGAGAGCACTGACTCACTGAGTGCGCTGACTCACAGGAGCCTAGCTCACCGCGAACGCTGACTCACTAGAGGGAGCTCACTAAAAGCGCCGACTTGCTGAGTGCACTGACTCACTAGAGCCCAGCTCACTGAGAACGCTGACTCGCTGAGTGTGCTGACTCACTAGAGCCTAGCTCACCGTGAGCGCTCACTCACTACAGCCTAGCTCACCGAGAGCGCTGACTCGCTGAGTGCGCTGACTCACTGAGTACGCAGACTCACTAGAACCTGGCTCACCGACAGCGCTCACTCAATGAGTGCTTGGACTCACTAGAGCCTGGCTCCCTTATACACATGTTGTGGACGCTGCCCGGGCACTGGCAAAGCTAAGGTCGACCCGTACCACACTGGTTATAGGTATAGTTGACCCGCAACAACACATAAGCAACACCAACAGCACACGAGGACTGACATCGATTCAATACTCACCGAAGCTCAGCACCCGGTGTATACCGAGTTGAAGCTGCCAACAGAACACCACTCCTCTCACTATCCTACTCCCGCTTCACCTACTAACCCATCCCACCTTCTCATTTGCAGATCCGTCAGAGCGCCTGGGGACCAACTCCGTTGGTGACGGTGCGCGGTACAAATACCTTTAACATTTAACATTTAAGACAGGTTCAAATACTGTCTTTGTTTTAGAAAATACTTTAGAGAGGACATGTGCCCGGTGCTATCCCCTTATCTCCATCAGGGGGAGACAGAACGCAAGAGCTGATGGCCGAGCCTTGCTCGAGTGCAGCTTTTTACAAAAGAGAAGATCACACCGTGAACTCCCCCCGCCCCTCCCCCCTCAGCCCTGCTTGAGAGAAGCCTGTCCGCGGCCAACAATGTCACGTCCAACGTGACGGCTCCTCCAGATTACAGCGCTTCCTTAACCCCTTTGACGCTGGAGCGTTCCGGAGTGCGAATCCGTATGCGTTCCACCGCTTCTTTGATTATGGGCTGGCATCTACCGCGATACCCAATTAAATGGCTTATTTTCCGTTTTTACTGGCACACTCTGTGGCGGCGTTACAGAAACCTTGCACCACTGGAAGTGCAATTAGCTCTGGGGCATATTTGCTGCAGTGATACAACAACAAAACATCTTCAATGTATTTTGGAACCATGGGAAAGGACGAGAGACTAGGGCAGGCATTGCCTTGGTGCACATGTGCTTTAAAAAAGTAGGTAACACTCCCCAGGGAGCGAATGGTGAAGGGACACTTTTACATCCCGACTCGTAAAAACAATCGCGCCTGGAAACACTTGTGTATAGGCGCGTTATAAAAGCCATATCATATCATCATATCAATCGCTAGTTCCTTCAGGCAGTGGGAATACACACCAGCGGCCTTGCAGTCCAGTACGTCACAAAGAAGCTGCCTACATTGCAGGTGTTTATATCACACCATACTATATGTTTTATATAGATCTTCATGCCATGCAAAATCAAAGCAGTACAACAACAGTTCATATTATTAGCCAATTTAATGGAAGGCAACGTGTTCACCTCTAAAGGATGAAGGCCTGAGCGGGATTCAAGCTTGCAAACTGCAGGCCAGTTCCACATCCAAGGAAACCTCTAACCGCAATGAGCTGTCCATTCACACTCGCTTTTTTGTCTGTTTCTAAGAACACCGGCGATTGTAGACAATATCCGCCAGGGGGGGTCTTGACTGCACCCGCCCCTCTCAATCCCCCTGAAAAGGTGTATCTTTAGCATGAGGCAACTCCCCCCCATGTCCGCCCTGCCGGGCCCACCGCTGCATCCCTTGGGAACGGTACTCAAACGCCTGGCAGCCCCCACGTCCCCCAAACGAGGACCCTCACTGCGACAATAAGACAACATTCTGCATTGCTGCCCACCACGAACGGAGGGCGACAAGCACCCCAGTTAACTTCTTGAAATGGAACATAACCACTACCGGAATGCAAGCCAGCTGCAGGTAATCCTGTGATTATTCTCACCCCCCATGACCATGGGGTGAAGGGTGAAGCCTCACCAACAGCCCTCCTTCCGAGAGGAGCAACCTGTCCCGCTCCCCGGCCAACACACTACCCTGTATTGGCGTCAACCCAATACCAAATTCTATTTCACCCACCACACACCATACACAGCTAAGAAATCGCCGCAAGGCTTCCAATTAGTATCCTTCTGTAAGACAATGCAATGCGTTTATCAACTACACCTCGCTGGGATACCTCGCTGGGACACCTCCCTTTTCATATCCCCATATTCCAGAGCCTCATCTTGTGCACTGTGCCCATAAACCCAAAGTGTACCACTCAAAATCCCTAAACGATCCGCACCCCCAATTCCTAGCTTGTCTGTCGAAGTGTCAATGCCTTGTAGAGCCGGCAGCAAACCCACTGCGGCCGAGACACGCAAGGCCTCGTACCGAGACAACGCGCACAACCAATTACGCACCCACCTTTATATACCCCTGGTTCCAGCCAACAGGAAACTCAGAATCTACCTAATCTATCTAATCGCCTATAATGACTCCTTGGCCAAAGCTATCGACACCATTGCCCCACTAAAAATGCGTAAAAGGGAAACCTAAAGCACACCTGAATACATGGTACACCCCAGAGCTCAAACTTCTCCGACTACAAAAAAGCAAACTGGAATCACTATGGAAATCGGTGCCTTCAGCAGACAATAGAACTAACCTCACCAACTTCTCCACCCACTACAAAAAGGAGATCACGCGTGCTAAGAAAGAATCTCTTAATTCCAGGATCTCACAGGCAGGCTCCAGCACAAAAGAGCTCTTTAACATCTTAAAGGAATTAGAAAACCCCACTCCTCCTGAAGATACCTGCACAAAGGATAAACCTTGGTGCACAGGGATCCAGAACGCCCTTGCCAACAAAATCTCAGGGCTCCAAACTAAAATTGAAAACAAACGGCAACAGCTCACTCATGACCCCTCCTCCAGACCCACCCATCCCCCACTCACCGCCTCTAGCTCAGGCTTCACCTTCAAAAAGGTTACCACACTTGAAGTACAAAAAATTATAGCATCCTTGAAACCCTCGAACTGCAAGGGGGACAGCTGCCCCGCACAGATAATCAAGGATGCTGCCAGGGATCTCTCCCCCTTCATCACCAAATTAATAAACTTGTCTTTTTCTAACAATATGGTCCCAAGTAATCTGAAACAATCCTGGGTCCTACCCTTGCTAAAAAAACAGACTCTCGACCCAGACATACCCACTAATTATAGACCCATTACCACTGTCCCATTTTTACTAAAGATCCTTGACAGAGTGGCCTATTTACAAATTCAGGATTACCTTGAAACTAACCGATTACTAGGTACTCGCCAATCTGGCTTTCGTCCCCAACATGGGACGGAAACGGCCCTTGTTTATCTCAAGAGCCAGATAGACGAAATCAAAGATAAAGGGAGGGCTGCTATCCTGCTTCTCCTCGACCTTTCCGCTGCCTTTGACCTGGTTGACCACAAAATCCTGTGCAACCACCTATCATCGGCAGCACACTTCTCCCACTCGGCGGTCACATGGATCCAATCCTTCCTGGACAATAGGACCATGCGAGTCTTCTCACCCATTGCAGCAGCCGACCCCATTCCCATTACCTGCGGTGTCCCACAAGGTTCGTGTGTTTCACCCACCTTGTATAATATATTCACAAAGCCCCTATTCGATAAACTGGACCATCTGGGTGTCACCTACACTAACTACGCAGATGACACCCAGATACTCCTCACTTTATCAGGCAACCACAACACGGACGCCAACAGGATCAGTGAAGTCTTCTCCATCGTTCAGGCATGGATGGCCACACATGGCCTCTGCCTGAACGATGACAAGACCGAACTGCTCCTTGTCGGCTCACCCAACACTATCCGGAATCTCAGCCCGAGCTACTCTAGCTTCATCATTGACGGCAACACCATTCCTACTGCCAAAAGTGTAAAAACTCTTGGTTTCTATCTCGACACTAACACCAACCTCGCCAAACAAATTAATAAGACCGCCTCAGCCACTGCTTACACTGGGAAACTAATCAGAGCCTGCAGACCTCTGATATCCCCCAACAATTGCCTTACTCTAGCCAGAGCACTTATACAATCCAAACTGGATTATTGCAACAGCCTGTATGTAGGTGCCAATAAAACGGTTGTTAATAAACTACAAGTTCTACAAAATAATGCACTCCGTGCCGCCCTTAATATCCCCAGAAGAGAACACATCTCAGCCACAAGAATCACATGCAAATGGCTCTCCATCCAACAAAAAATAGACCTTAAAACTATCTGCCTCACCTACAAAGCTCTTAACCACCTGGCCCCACCTTATTTAACCGATAAATTCATCTTAAGACAGAATATTAGAACCACCAGATCCTCTAATACACTACAACTGACAGTGCCCAAATACTCCCTCAAAAGAGCCGGCGGATCCAGTTTCCCAGTTCTAGCTTCACAATTATGGAACACTATCCCATCGGACATCAAATCTACCCCTACATTTCAACCTTTCAGAACTAAGATCATCACCTGGCTACTTAACAATTAACTAGCACCGTATGTATGTATGTCACTAATTCCACTATAACTGCTGTCATAACTGATGTTGTAACTATACTTACATTGCACAATTGTACAAATGTTCCTACCTATGCCTGTAACTTGATGCTCAAGCGCCCATATACCTCTGGGTCAGGTGCGCTATACAAATAAATAAACAAACAAACAAACAAACAAACAAACCTACTCCAATCCAATATTACCCAATGGATCAGGAAGTTTTGCTGTGCAGGCACACCCAAAATGGAATTAAAGCTCCAAAAAGCAAAATACATTTTTTAAGAATCGTCGCCTCTGCATTTCCTTTCCCGCCACCGGGTGCACCGGCCTAGAGACCCACCATCTAGGCGATATGGAGACCCAATAACGCTCTACCTCGTCAATTCATAATCCCTTTACGCATGCGTAGAGGCAGTGCTCTGGATGACCTGCGCATAACCACAGGGCCCCGTTCTATCTTTTAGCTAGCATGTTTTAACATTGACAATGACTCTAAACCACCTCAAGGTGCTCCTGCCACTTTACCTCCCGCTCCACCTACAACCAAGAAAGGGGGTCACTCCCCACACCACATTCTCGCAACAGGCCCCTCCTCTACTCCCGCACCATTTCCCGCCAATACCGCCCCCCAGGAGCTATCCTCCCGGGACATGCAGTGACCCACTGGTTGCCTCGCTTCTCTAAAAAATAGCCTTCATCTAATCCTTACTCTATAAATCATCACATTAGCACATATAATACGTTGAGTTTTAAAAGTGCCCCTTCTACCTCACTTACCTTAGAGGTGGCATGGACCCCGCCACCTTGCTGATGGTAAACCAATGCTCTACCAATTGAGCTATTGGCTCCCCTGACACAATTACAACTGAGCACAACTGCAGCAACATTACAGTGGCACATATAATACGTTGAAAAACCATTTCCCCTGAGCAACACAGACTGGCCATACATGAGCAAATCCAGCAGACACCCTCCTGGCCGCATGCACACAGCAAGCCTGACCGCAATAGAGAATGCGCGCCCCCTTCTCTGTAACTGCTAACTTAATAAGCAGGCTTATTGAAAGCGCTATTAAAGAGCCCGCCCTGCTGCTGCATACCCCGCGAAGATCTCTGCAGCGAGTGCACGGCCCCCGTGCTATCTCACGGCGGCACAATCCAGCGAGCTCACAGGACACCATGAGTGGAACAAGCCCCACACCACATGGCCCCACCACCCAACCCACCCGACCCGAGACAGCCCAAAAGGTATGCACACCCAACTAACCCCGACTAGGTAAGCCCAAAAAACGCTCACCATCACAAACTTTGATGCTGGTTATTGGCACCCCACGTGAACCCCACCACCCGACCACTTGACTCGGCCTGAGCCTCAGCGCCACACATCAAACTTGCCTGACCAGGGGCACAACCAAACCGCTCACTTTCGCCAACCTCGCCGTGGCCGCCGCAAAAGGAAGCAACTTCACGTCTGCTCCAATCTCCACTTCCCTGCGACGTCACTGGCAGTGCTGTCCACGCCGTAACACTGACAACCCTCAGGGAAAAACGGTATTAGCCAATTGGAAATCATTTGACCTAATGACCAATTTGATCATTTTTTACATGGGTGATTTGGCCTTCGGGGCAATTTGGTCGCATGTTTTGCAAAATACGAACCCTGGAGAGCGGGGTTTGCAGGGGTGTCCCCCGCTTCCCATGTTTGATATTTTGCAATTTCGGGGTGCAGCGGTGTCCCCCTCTTCGATAAAATTGGCAGAGGGGCACAAAAAAATGTATGTGCATTTAAATTGGGCCCCGAGCAGATAAATTGCAGTCAGTTTGCCGCAAACAAAAAAAATGTGGTCAACCTCACCCAAACCGGGAAAGACACCTACGAGAACATTCTTCTGTCTGAGCTGCCTCTGCGTCAGCACGTTCTCGGGCGGGAGGGAGACACAAAGGAGGGAGCGCGTCTTGCGCTCCCCTCCTTTATACCCCCCACCCCAGACCCCACTAAAATCTTCTTCCGGCGCACAACCATGCCAACCATTGTCCCACCACCGTGCCAAGAAGACCCTGGCCCCCCTTTCCGGGTGTCTCTCCCTAATTGTCCCGCTGTCGCGCCTCTCAATCCGCTGCCTGGCTATGCTCTTGGCCTGCTATTGTAGGTTGTAGCCTCTGAGCTTCTATCTGGGGCCACCAACAAAAGACCCAGGGCTATAGCCCCCTTAGCCCCTCCCCCAGCAAGGCCTCTGGAGGCGGAAGTAAAGAAGAGACATATCTAAGAATGGTGAACTTTCTTCATTTTCGAGCCAGCAGTAATGGGACTGGTCATAGAGCAGAAACACAGCAAGTGTTTCCTTGTTCTCATGCCGTTCCTGGAGGTCCTCGGGACACTTGTCTAGGTGGCATTATCTGGCATGGTCAGGAGTGTGGGCAAACCCGGCCCACCTGAAGTGGTGTGGGTACACTATTCCATGCGACAGAGAAATTCATATTGTCCTGTTTTTTTCTTGGAATTCTGGGACTTTTAGATTCCCGAAATTTAAAATGGGAAAGAAAACTACAAATCCCAAAATTCAAAGGAAAAAAAAAGGCTGGATAACCTTCTCGTGCATGGTAGGGGGAAACTTGGGAGCTCTGGTCTTAGCATGTTGAGCGGTATGAAGACAGTCCTTTGCAAACTAAGTTAACACAACGGATGCGTCGGCTTGCAAAGAATAACCCAGAACTTCCTTTCAAATGTGAGCACTGATGGTCCATTCACCAAAGCCATTTGCAGATCTTGTAAATGTAATACTGTAGCATATTATTTTTAAGGAGGTTTTTACTTGTGGCTTTTAGGTGGCACTGTAAGCACTTCATATAGGCAAAAACTATTGTTATGGGAAGTGAAGAGTGGAGAGGGAAGGGATGTGAAGCGGGACACATCGCCTCTGGTGAGTGATTGCCTTTTTACCCACCCATGGACGGTAGATGTCTCTACGGCCAGTCCCTCCCAATACCTGCCCCTCCCCGCCCAAAACATATATCCCCTTCCCGCCCTCCAAATCTCTTTGAGTTAGCGTTGTGCTTTCAGAGCAAGCCTTCAGAAAAGTAAGGGTTTCATTCAATTCAGCCACTCGATCTGTAAGCCGTAGGTGTGTCTTTACATCTGTTCCTGGCACTGAATTCTTGTTATAAACAAGCATTGAAAAGTGTAACCGTGTTGGCTCTTGTATGGGCATTATAAAGGCATCTGCCAGACACTGCCATACTATGCTCAAGTATGAGTACAATTTTTCAGCTATTGTCTTCATATAGGCAGGTAGTACAGTGCCTGGAAAATGTCTGTCCCAGGCCTATAAAAAGAAAAACGGCTGGCTTTGCCAATGCCTGTTGACATATAGCTGAAAGGTGCTACATGTCACTTTACAGACACAACTTACTGTAGTGGGAGCATAAACCTGTATGTCGGTGGGCACTGAAAATACTGCTGCTCCCTACTGGGGTACATGAAACTACTGCAATGAAGTTAGGAGTTCATCGATTACACTAAGGTCCAAAATAAAGGACGTAAAAATGTCGAACCCCAAAGTACCGAATTTCGGGAGTCCTATTTTACTGTATATATATATATATGTGGGGGGTGGGTTAAGTAAATAATAAAGGTGTTGGGGTATCAGCGAGTCTGCAGGGGGATCTCCGCACCCCCCGCCCCACATATATATCGGCAGTTAAAAGGGGAAAGAAAAAAACAAAATCGGTATTTTGGGCTTCGAAATGTACATTTTGAAGTAATCACATCGATCCAAATAAAGGAAACATGCCTGTTTTTTAGTATGTACATTTGACATCTTACAGGTTCAAGTGTGTATGAATCTCGCCACTCTAAGGCAGCACACTTTATCAAAAGTAATCCATAATTTATACATATTCTGCTTTTGACTGTGTTGGATCAGCAGAGCTGCCCAAGGCCCACTGTAATAGCAGCACCACGAGGTGGCACAGCAACTATTAAGTGTGCTTTGCCAGGGAGCTGCTGCAGCCTGCACTCTGAAAGGGTCCAACCCCGAACCTCGGTTGAGAGGGCAAGGGGACTCAACCCCACTTCGGGGGCCTTTGCTGCACCCATTTCCCGCTTCAATGTGTTACCAGATGCTTAAAGGCGTGTTCTGTTACACAAAATAGGTATTTATAAAAAGCTAAAGCACTACAGGTGTGGTCCTATATAGCCCTGCTTGGCATTACTGCTCCTAGCTGGGTTTCCAGAAGAAAGCAAAGTGACATAGCAAATATGTTGACACAGCAGTGTAGCATTAGGAAACATTGCCAATCAGGGATGTCAACTTGCTATTTTGCATACAGGGGTAGAAATGATCTGTAAGCGAACAAGAGAAGTGGGGGTCCACAAACCCACCCCGGGTCGAACTGGTGTATTTTTCAACCTGTTTTTTTCAGAAAGAATTGGCACAAAGCCATAGGACTTAAGGGCAGCTCTGAACATCTGTCATCTCAACACCAGTCACTCAACTTGCTGCCTCTGCAGCTTACTGCTCTAAGGCCCATCACTCAACTAACGTTCAAACTGGGTCCCTGGTACTGCTCAAAATCACTGCATTTCCAACAGAGCAGTCCTTCTATATGACTTTAAAAGCGAATAGTGTTTAGTCTCCAGTCATACCAACACTGTGCCTGCAATCTTGGGTTTCAACCCTCGTGGGAAAATAAGCTGGGATGGTTCTGTGCGGGTTTGCTTGGACATGCTGAACATAAGGGCTTTTAAAACCCCATGCCAATGGGCTTCCCACTATTGATTACTGGGGAGGAACAGGTTGTCACTGTTCATTGTTTGTTGCTTTCGGTTGGTGGCTGTTATATGCACTGCAAAATTTGGACCCGTGCTCGGCACCTTTTAACTTTCATAGGCAATGATTGTTCCAATTAATGAGCCCCACATTGGGGGCCAGTTGTCAGTGCTGCAGGGTGAAATGGACTTATGGGTGCTCACCCGCTGTCACTGATGTGGCGTTTATAGATTGGCAAGGATGTGGAGATCGGCTCATCGCATATCAGCTAGGAATTGTATCACTGGCCCCGACGGGCCCATGGAAGAGCAAGAGCATTTTTTGCACCCCACAACACTTTCTCTGTGCACTCTAACAGAATGTGGGGAGGTCCAGGATATTTTGTGCTATAATTCTAACCCCATTTAATATGCATTTGTGTAAGGTTCCTTTGATGCATGTGAACAGGTTTGCCCTCCAACATTTCTGTCTTGGTGCATGCCCAGGATTTGGGAAGGGCACCTGCATTTCCTCTGGATGTTGACGTATGACTACAGACTAGAGTCTGGCTTTGCTCTCACATGGATTCACTCTCATCCCTCCAGTCGTTTCTCTTCTGCCACTTGGTCTGGCACTGCTTCTTATCCCTCCCCCTTCTCTGTGGTGTTCCTCAAGGCACTGTACTTGCTCCTCTTCTCTTCTCCCTTTACATTATCCCTCTCTCTACTCTCATCTTCTCTTGCAATCTTTCCTTCCACCTCTACGCCAATGATACCCACATCATTTACTCTTTCTCATCCTTTTCTGACTCACTTCACTTTTCTGTCTCTGTTTCTCTGCCGTCCAACTCTGGATGTCTTCTAAATTCCTCCACCTCAACCCTTCTAAAACTGATGTCCTCTTCTTTCCTACAACTACCATTCCCTCACCTGTCCTTTCTTTTCCCCTCTCTTCTCTTCTGTTCTTCTGGTCAGTCCGCCACTTAGGTGTCACCTTTGACCCTTCTCTCTCGTTCTCGCTTCGTGGCTGCAACACTGGTTGCTCCTGTCGTTATGCCTTATTCAATATTATCGGAGCCCACACCTATCTTTCTTTTCACGCCACTAAACATCTCATTACCCCTCTTATCTCTTCCTGCATTTATTATTGTTATGCTGTCCTTTTGGGTCTTCCTGTGTCTCATCTTGCTACCCTCCGCTCTGTCTATAATGCAACTTCTCTGTTCTCTCCTCCCTCCTAACTTCTCCATTTCTTCTTCTCTGTTTTCTCTAGCTCTTCTTCCGTTTGGCCACTGTATCCTTTTCCATGTTCTCTCTGTTGTCTTTAAATGCAACCATGGTTTTGGGCCTCTCTATCTCTCTCTTAATTTGCATCCCTCTATTCCCCCCCGTGTCCTGCGTTCTCAGAATCAGTTCCTACTTTCTGCCCTTAAGCCTTTCAATAGCAGCCCTGTCACCATGCTGGGTGGTGCCTTGGGAGGCGCGGTGGCTGGCCAAGAAGTGAGTGGCATCAGTAAGGGGGAAGGCCATTCAGGCCGAGGCAGCGTGATGATGTCATTCTCAGTCACTGCCGCTCGGCACTGGAAGCATCGAGCTAGTGGTTCGGAAGGCATATAAGCAGAGGGAGAGAGAGGTGCACTCCCTCTCTTTTGTACTGGCCTGAGACCTGTGGTGATGCAGATGCAGCATAAAGGTATTATATGTAACTGATGTGACAGGTTCTATGATGTCATTCTTGTATGGCTTCCTGTCACATTTGGTGTCTGGTGTCACTCAATGGCCCTGCCACCTGCGTCTCCCAGTGCTTCTCCTCACTTTTCCATTCTTTTGCTTTTCTCGCTTCTAGGCACTGGAAATCTCTTCCCCTCACCATCTGCACTTCCTCCTTTTTACGCATTTTTCAAATGAACCTCAAAACTCACCTTCTCCAGCATTGGATCTTTCATGGATTCACATGCTTAGAATATTCCCCGTCGTCAGACTGGGAACCCTCGGTACACATATATATAGTCATTTCCAATAGGAAAAAACTTCTGCCCTATCCCCGTCTGCGTCCTCTACGGGGCCGCCCACGTACGCCCCGTTGGACGTGATGGTATATAAGCCCCGCCCCCGCGGGTCCCTTCAGATTTCAACCGTCTCCAAAGATAGTGGGATCTCCTCGTGTTTCTAACTCCTGCGAGTTTGTCTGTTTGGTCCACTTCTAACTCCTACGAGTTTTGTTTGTTGGGCTGGCAATAATGTCGGGTAAGCCTCTTTTCCGCCCGTGTGCCACGTGCGGTCTAAAGAAGGTTTATGAAGGGGATGGCCATCTTGACTGCATTTACTGCCTTCACCCCCACCACTCGGCGGACCAATGTGATATTTGCAAGGGGTTTTCCCAAAAAACCCTGAAGGACCGGAATCGGCGACTGGTCTCGTGGCTGAACGACGGCGCTGGAGCGTACCCTCAGTCGGAGGTAGGATCGGTGCGCAGTATCGCCTCAGCGAAAACATCAGAAGCCCCCCGACGCTCACATCCGTCGGAACCTCCGGCCAAAAAATCACGACCTACGGAGAAGGACGTGCCTCGAAGTCATTCCTCTAAGGCCTCATCGAAAGAATCGACGAAGAAATCATCTTCCTCTTCTTCTTCGTCGAAGAAAGATAAGGACAGGCCAAAATCCTCCTCGAGCGATCAGAAAAGATCAGCTACGAGTAGAGAGGCGGATAAACGCAGGGAGAGCTCCGCGAAGGCGGGACCGCCTAAGCCACCTGCAGGCCCTCCGTCGACGACGACGACGGCGACGATCCAAGTGCCCACTCCGTCACAGTCCCCCACCTTTCAAACGGGCTCATCGTCGACGACGATTCCCTCGTCGACGGAGTTCCAGGCCTGGAGGCCAGAAGTGTTCGACATGGGGCTACCCGACACACTGCTGCAAGAACAGGCAGTTTCGATCGCCTCCAAAGAAGACGACGGCTTCAGAATAGTGAGCCCGGAAGACCTGGGGCTACGGCCCAGATTTCCTTCTGGTGCAACCTGCTCTCAAGTTTTCACCCAGCCTCCAAACGCCCAGGCTACTCTCTCCATGGAGGTACTTTCCTCCTTACACTCGCTCTTGAAGTCCCTGGACGAAAGGCTCCCACCTGTTCCGACGACTCCCCTCGTCGACGAGCCCGGACCTTCACACCGCCCGACTAGATCGGTCGTGGGCCCAACTGCTCCAACAGTCCAGGAAGAAGGTGAGCTCTCGGACTCCCTCTCTGAACAGGGGTCAGCTTCTGGTATCTCCCTCTCGCCGTCGAGAGACCTGTCATGGGTTTCGGATGTGGAGGTGGATCCTCCGAAAAGTCCCATTCACCCGTCTCCACCGGATGACATAGGGGCCTTCCATTCCATGATGGAAAAGGCCTGCAAGGAGTTCGGTTTGACCCAACAAGAAGAAAAGAAGGACTGCTTCCTCTTTGACCACATGGGCAAGAATAGGCGTTCCGTTTTTTCGATACCGATACTGGACCACGTATGGAAAGAGGGCGTCCAAACCATGCGGCATCCATTCTCGGAACCTGCGGTCAAGGGCCGCGTAGAGAAAAAATTTAAAGTTCCAGATTCGACGCCAAAATGCCTCTCTGCGCAACCCACGCCTGACTCGGTGGTATCGGCGGCGGCGACGAGAAAGGCAAAGGCCCAGCATAAATGCTCTACCCCTCCGGATTCCGAAGCTAGACGCCAAGACGCTTTCGGTAAGAAGATCCTGTCAGTGGGAGCGTCAACAGTGAAAGCAGCGAACTCCCTGGCAATCATGGCCAGGTATGACAGGGAGATGTGGCACAGACTGGCACCCATTATGGACCACCTCCCAGAAGAACACAGAAAATCAGCTATGTCCCTGGTTCGTGAAGGAGAAGAAGCCTCGAACCATGCTATCAATATAGCGGTGGACCTGGCAGATTCGGGGTTCAAACAAATTAACAACGGAGTGGTTCTACGACGCCAGGCCTGGCTCAAGTGCACCAACTTTAGACCCGAGGTGCAATATAAGGTCGTCGACATGCCTTTCGAAGGTGACCACCTGTTTGGCGAAAAGGTGGATGAGGCCTTGAAAGGAATGAAGGAGGACTCTGAGACGGTGCGCTCGCTGGGCTCTCTCCAAAGCGGTAAGCCCTTTCGTTCCTTTCGCCCCTTTAGAGGAGCTACGGGAAACGCACGATTTGCGGGATCCAGGGATAGAGCATTCGGGAGGTCTTCATATCCGTCCCAAGGCTATAGGCGCGCCTCACAGTCCTCGACCCGACGCAGAAATTTCCAGGCCTCCAAGAGACGTCCCACTTACTCGTCGTCGACGGGAAAACAAAAAGATCAACAATGACGTTCTAGGAGGGAGAGTGTCAAGTTGCGTCGAGGAATGGGAGTCAATTACGACAGATCGGTGGGTTCTGGACACGGTGAGACTGGGACATTCCCTAAGATTCAAATCCAGACCTCCAAGACGTCCACCGATACGCCTGTCTCAACCACACCTAAGCGTCTTGCGTCGAGAGGTTGCGCTCATGCTAAAAAAAGGCGCCATCGAGTTAGTCCCTGCTTCGCAGAGAGGCTTAGGGGTTTACTCACGCTGCTTCGTAGTAAAGAAACCAAACGGGAAGTGGCGCCCCATCCTCGACCTACGGGACCTCAACAAAACCCTGCTGAGTCAAAAGTTCAAGATGCTTACTCTACAGGAAGTAATCAGATCGGTCCAAAAGAACGATTTCCTGGCGTCTCTGGACCTCCAAGATGCGTATTTTCACATTCCGGTGCGCACTCACCACAGGAGGTTCCTGAGGTTCCTAGTCGGCCAAACACACTACCAATTTACTGTGCTCCCTTTCGGCCTGAAGTCCTCCCCAAGAACCTTTACAAAGTGCCTAGCACCCGTAGCAGCCTGGCTGCGGAAGGAAGGGCATCACGTTTACCCGTACCTCGACGACTGGCTCGTGAGGGGATCCTCCCCAGCGTCGACCAACGACAGCCTATTGACCACCTTGCGACTGCTACAGCGTCTGGGATTTGCAGTGAACTACGAAAAGTCTTCACTAAAGCCCTCGAAGAGCTTGAAGTTCCTAGGTGCTCAATTCGACACCCACACGGGACTAGTGAAACCATCCCTGGAGAGGTTGTTGAAGATCAAACACCTGACAAGCCAACTTCGTTTACAGAGCAGGTTGTCAGTAAGAAAATATGCGGCTCTCCTCGGCTCCATGGCATCGTGCATCCACCTAGTCGCGAACTGCCGGTTGTTCATGAGACCTCTACAGGAGTTCCTATCAGACAGATGGAAGCAGGCCACAGGCCGCTGGTCGGACAAGATAATAGTCGACGACGAACGAGTTATCAAAGCCCTCCGATGGTGGAAAGTGGCGCGCAACCTGGACAGAGGGGTCCCCCTGCAGGAGCCGGAATTTCAGAACACCATCATTACAGACGCCTCTCTGTCGGGCTGGGGAGCACACATGTCACGTCACCAAACCCAAGGCAGGTGGTCGTCGACCGAATCTCGCCTACATATCAACGTCCTGGAGCTAAGGGCGGTGAGATGGGCCCTGAAATCTTTCCTCCCACACATCAAGGGGTCAAAAGTAAGAGTGCTCACGGACAATACGACAGCTATGTTCTACCTGATAAAACAGGGTGGCACCAGATCCAGGACCCTCTCGAAGGAAGCTCAAAAGATCTGGCATTGGGCTTTAAAACACCACATCTCCCTAGTGGCATACCACCTACCGGGAGCGAAGAACGTACAGGCGGATTCCCTGAGCAGGACTATGTCACAAATACACGAGTGGGAGCTGGACTCCACTCAACTCGGGGAAATCTTCGAAAGATGGGGGACCCCGTCGATCGATCTCTTCGCCACGGAAAGAAACCGAAAATGTGTTCAGTTCGCGAGCAGATGGCCCCAAACAGGCTCCCTGGGGGAAGCGTTCTCGTTTCCGTGGACAGGCAAGTTCCTCTACGCCTTCCCTCCATTTCCCCTCATACGGAGGACGATCCAGGGGATCCACAGGTACAATTGCCGGGTCATCCTAGTGGCCCCGCGCTGGCCGAGGCAACCATGGTTCTCAGACCTCCTTCATCTGTCGCTGGATCAGCCGATACCATTCAGGAAAGTGCCGAACCTCCTGTCCAGGGACGAGGGGACCGTGTGGCACCACAATCCGGACAGCCTGAACTTAACTGCATGGCTCCTGACTTCTCGGAGTTCGGGAACCTAAAAGTCTCGACTGATTGCCGAAGGATTCTGCAGGCGGCCAGGGCCCCGTCCACTAACAAATCATATGTAAGCAAATGGAAAAGGTTCTGTATATGGTGTCAAACACAACAAAATATACAACCTTTGGAAGTAACTCCGGAGCAAATCCTCCCGTATCTTCTTCATCTTGCGGAGAGCGGACTGTCATCATCGTCAATCAAAGTACACCTGGCGGCTGTTTCGAGATTTACAAGAAGAAGACAGTCCCCTCCACTATTCAGTGACAGGCTAGTGAAGCATTTCATGAAGGGTCTGTTTAGAACCTTCCCTCCGGAAAAACGGTTCCCACCGTCGTGGAGTCTGAACACGGTTCTAGCTGCCTTAATGAAGCCTCCCTTTGAGCCAATGTCCTCTTCATCTCTACAATTTCTATCTTGGAAACTCGCGTTCCTAGTTGCCATCACTTCGGCTAGAAGAATGTCGGAACTACAGGCACTGGTCATAGACCCTCCATATCTGAGGTTCTTTAAGGACAAAGTTATTTTATCAACTAACCCTTCATTCATCCCAAAAGTACCGTCGGTCTATCATAAGCACTCGACCCTGGTACTCCCTACTTTCTTTGCATCTCCTTCGTCGACGGCGGAGAAGGCTCTTCACACTCTGGACGTCAAAAGGGCGCTAAAATTTTACCTGCAAAAAACGCAAGATATCAGAGCCACCAGACAGCTATTCGTCGCCTACGGCCCCTCGGCTAGGGGTAAGGCTATCTCCAAACAAGGTCTGGCTCGCTGGGTCTCCTCGGCGATTACCCTGTGTCATTCCAAGGCCGGGAGACCTCTACTACATCGTCCCAGAGCCCATTCCACGAGATCGACATCTTCCTCCGTGGCTCTATGGGCAGGAATTCCGCTGACGGACATCTGCCAGGCGGCGGCATGGTCTGTTCCGCACACGTTTACGCGCCACTACTGCCTGGAAAAGCAGCACGCGGATGAGGTACAAATGGGAAGGGCAGTGCTTCGCCACCTTTTTCAATGAGGTAAGCCAAAGTTTCAAGAATAATGCTGCCTATTATTATTTGGCCTCAGCTGTTTTTTCAGAGTGTATACATGAATGTACATAGTTTATTGACCTAAACATAAGTGGTCGGGTAGATATATGCGCAAGGGGTGCATACTGAGTCATATGACATAGCATTGTATGGCGGAAATCCGTTTCGTATCAGTATAATAAGTTGTTGCTTACATACATGGTGTAAACGGTAGTGTTTGGGGGTGTCTCTACGAATGTAAGTTACATTGCACTCTCACCTCCTTCTTGATGTTACTGCTTTACAATCTATTCTAAGCATGTGAATCCATGAAAGATCCAATGCTGGAGAAGGGAGTAGTTTCTTACCTGTAACTCCATTTCTCCAGCATTGGTATCTTTCATGGATTCACATGCGCCCTCCGGCCTCCCCGGACTGCAATGTGGAAGATTGGTATGTAAGCAAGTTTTCCCCCGTTATCTTGGAGGGGTCGAAATCTGAAGGGACCCGCGGGGACGGGGCTTATATACCATCACGTCCAACGGGGCGTACGTGGGCGGCCCCGTAGAGGACGCAGACGGGGATAGGGCAGAAGTTTTTTCCTATTGGAAATGACTATATATATGTGTACCGAGGGTTCCCAGTCTGACGACGGGGAATATTCTAAGCATGTGAATCCATGAAAGATACCAATGCTGGAGAAATGGAGTTACAGGTAAGAAACTACTCCCTTCTATCGACTCTGTCTATCAACTTATTGTACCTTCTGTCTACTGCCGGCTGATTGCTCTCACTGTGTCATAAAGTTAAAATATACCGTTTTTTTGTCAAAATAAATACAAATAGTTGCTATTGAAGAGATTCCAAATTCTCAATTTTTCCAATGCAATTGGTCGTAGCCCATTGTGCGAAGAGAAGAACTGGTGGCCCGTAGTATGGGACTTACAACCCACATTATAGTAAAGTCTTTGTCCATTGCACAAGAGGATGTTCTCCAATTCTCTATTAAGATATGGTTGCACAGGAATCACTGTATTACTGCAATAATACAAAGTGGGTTTTATCTTGGGATGATAGCTCAGGGGCAACGTGCTTGCCTTGGAAGCAAGACTAGACAGAGCACCACAGGTTCAATCCCCGGTCCGCACTTAGAAATCTCTGGGTACTAAGCGTGTTATAAATAACCTATCATATCATTATGTGGTTATAAAATTATCTCAGGAACTAAGTTTTCAAATTATAGATTCTTTCTTGAGCAACTCAACTTTTGATATCAACCCTTGTACATGCAAAACATAAACTCACACGGAATGTCGTAAAGTAGTCCACTGTTAATATTCTGTTGAGGTCTGAGCCCACAAAATGCAGGACAGAATGCCTTTTTTCCAAACCAGTGGCCCTCATTTTAAGTTTGCCGTTGTGGGGGAAATAATGGCAGTAATTCCGTTACCAACACTTTTCCTGCACCACTAAACTACAAATTTGGCAGAATTACCATTGCTTAAATACTGAGTGGTAATTCTGCTGATTTTGGAGGAAATGTGGAGGCTTTACCTGCAGCTTGATGATGGAGGTAAATCCTCAATTTTTCCTCTATAAAATGGTGGAATTACCACTCTGTAATTTCACTGGTGGTAATTCCGTCAAAAATCCCTAATGGGGTTCTATGGGTGCCAAAATGTGGACTAACACCGCCTTAACGCCGCATGTAATCCCATGGTAAAAATACGGGACCACGTAGAGGTAACAGTATTTGAGTTTGGCAGTATTTCAGTGGATTTAATGCCAGAAGACCGCCAAACTTGTAAGGAGGCCCAATGTCTGTGTTCGGATAACTACAGCATTGTCATGTGCTGATTTCACCATGTGATAAACTTTTACGGTACCTATTCTGAGCTTGACCTGTTTGTAAGTGCTCATATTTTATTCTGGTGAAGCATATGATGCAAATCAGGAAATAAAGTAATTTGTCCGGGATCACATAATCTGGTCAAGGGGGAAAACTGGGATTAGGACTCAAGTCCCCTGGATCTGCAGCCAATATGTTAGCCACTAGTCGGCATCTGCAATCTGAGTCAGAGGCCTCCTGCCTTTTAGCCCACCATCTAAGGCCAGGCGCGGGATTCTACCACACAGGGACATACCGGCGAATTCCAGATCGGACAGGCAAGTGAGTCAATGTCCCCTCATGAACTTGGCGTGTGTGGTGGGGTGCAAAGGTCACTGGGCATTGTCTGTTGTGGCTGATGCAGTTCCAGGTTGGGATCATGATTTTGTGCTTTTGGTGGTCGTAGCAGTTTGCCACTCAGGTAGTACCTGAAATTCAGATAGCTTGTCTGACTAAATTGGTCAGTGAAGCTTTTGCATTCTGCATAGAGGGTGACTGCAGGCTGCAAAAATGTTGGGAGATGCTCCTAATGGAATATGGGGTTCAGCCGTATTATTTATTGACTTTTTGACACCAATATCAACATAATCTGCATCATCATTGAGGTTGCAAAAGTGCCATGGCACCAAATCCCCCCAATCCCAATCCCAATCTGCCTTTCTTCCTCTCCACATTCTAGTTACACTCCACTGCCCAAACTGCGTCACCAATACTGCCCACGCTATCGTATCAGCCTTTAACCTGGGCCACCCTAAACAACTCAGTAGCCATGACCTTACTACCTGATAAACTAAAACAAGCAATGTCCTGCATGCCCTATAGAACCCCCCCACCCCATCCCCTACTCCACAGACGTTAGGAGCTACGGCCCCATAGCCACCCTACAGGTCACTCATAAGATCCTGAACAGAAGTAGTTACTAAACAACTGCAACAATATTCCCAAAAACACCTCCATGATGACTTATCCGTTAGTTTTGCACATGTTTACCTGTGTGTGGGTATCTTGAGTGGGCTACTTATGATCCAGAACTCTGGGAGTGCAGCTGCATTTATCATCCTTCAACCCATGGCCACTTCAGGAATCGTGGATCACACTATGCTCCTTCAGATCCTAAAAGACTGGATAGGTTTGTCAGGACACATTGTGCTGGGATTATTTTTCATTGACAAACAGAACCCAGGCAGCTGTGCTTAGCCTTCAGAAACCCCAAGCCTGTCCTTTGACATGGTGTGTTGTGCATGGCTCCACCGTTGCACCCCTCATCAATGCATATATCGCTGTGCCCCCACCCCAGCCTCCAGCAGTTACCCAGATAAGACTGTAGAATATTTATAAAAAATCACAGGGAAAGCAATGAATTTCTGGCACAAAAATGCATACAGAATTTACCATTGATAATAGAGTGGAGGACATGGCTCCTTTACAATGGGGTGAACGAATATGACTTGAAGAAACTAGGTATTAGGACAGGACAGAATGACATAGGAACGGGATGGTGGAGGAAGTGCTGAATTAAGGATTTAGGGCAGATGGAAAAGTGCTGTAGGGTTGTCCTTGAAGGGTAGGTCGGAAGGAAACAGGATGATGCAGTAGTGTAGCGTGCTAGGAAACAGGTTCTTCCATAAGAAGGATGTCTTTGAGGTTGGATTTAAATAGTTGTAGAGTTGGACTAGTGCTGAGAGGGAGAGGAAGAGCATTCCAGATTAGGGGCACGAGGAGAGAGATGGACTGGAAACGAGAGGGAGCAGAGGGGGATCGAGTGGTGGCAAGATGGTGAGCTGAGAATTATCTTAACAAGCAAAGGGGAGGGGAGGGAATGAGCTGAGCAGATAGGTAGGGTTGGGAAAGCCCATGGATAGTTGTGAAGTTGATGAGAAGAAGTTTATACATAGATAGCCAGCCAATCTGGCGATGGGCAGAGGAGGTAGAGGTAAACCGAGAAAGGTTGAAAAGTGTGCGGACCACGAAGTCGAGGACTTTGTCCAGAGGTGAAAAAGCATAGTTGGGAAGGCCATGGAGGAGACTGGCACAGTAGTCAGATCTAGAAAGGACTAAGGAGGAGATTAGCTGTTTAGCAGTATTGAAAGGAAGAAGATTACCGATTTTTCTGATATTGTGGAGGCTGAGTCTGGCTATAGCGGAAGATTTGTAGATGAAGAGCGAGAAGTTGTGTGATGGGTCAAAGATGACACCAAGGTTATGAGCAGAAGCAGAGTATGGAAGGTAGTCAGGAGAGAAAAGTAGAAGAGGAGGAGAGGAAGAGATAGGCTGCTTGGCTGGGAAGTAGAGAACTTTAGTCTTAGTGGAGTTGAGCATGAGAGAGTGAAACGTCATCCAGTATTTGTTGGCAGAGAGACAATACAAATATTGGGACAGAGGCTTGTTAGATAAGGAGTGAAAGGAGAAGAAGGTCTGAGTGTTGTACGTAAAGAGTTGATTGGAGAAGCCGTAAGAGAAGATCAGGGTGCCAAGTGCTGAAGTATAGAGGGTGAAGAGAAGTGGACCAAAAGACAGGAATCGTCTGTTGTCCCTCACACCAAAGTTATCCCTCAAGGGCTCCCATGATTGGCAAGTGGTGGCCTGCTGATTCTTAATCATCCAAACCTTGATTTCTGTCAACTGAATGTTACCAGGATTGTCCATAGTTGAACATGTGAAGAAACAGAGGCCCTTTCCCCTACTGTCCCAGGTGCACACAGCATCTATATACTAGTAGTTAAACCGGTCTGACCCTGTACTGGTTTACCTTCATCACACTCACCTTACCCCTGCAAACCAGGAAACCTCCAGGCCCTTCGCAATGCTCCCTGAAGAAACTGGGAAAGTAAAAACCATCCCTCTGTCTCTAGAACTTCACAGCAGCCACCAAACCCTGGTTATCTTCTGTCTTGACTATTGAAAGTCACTGATACGAAGGTAAATCTGGCACACGTAGATTCATGTGTTTGTGGAGTATCTCAAACAGAAACGCTGTACCGTGGTTGCATCGATGGATACAAAAAACCATTGCCGTAAATGGCCACAAAACCCAGCACCTGTGAGAGATGTGTGCCAGTGAGACATTACCAGACAATCATGACAGTCCCACTTAACATTACAACTGAATGAACAGAGTGTATTCGAAAATCTAAGCTGAAGCGAGTCAGATTTTGTGGATGTTGGGCTCAGGTTTGGGGGCAGGTGGTGTTATTGAGGTGATACTGTTTGAAAGCTGCATCTCAATGAGATAATAGAAGAAGAGAGGGGAGCCCGGTGGAGAATGGCAACTGGCTGGAAGACGAGGGGGCATGGAATACTTGTGGGAACCCTGGATGAGGGGCAATGGAGGCCCATATGGAAATGTCTGCTCTTGCTGAAGCTAAAGGCTAGCGTGTGACTTTCTGTTGAGTGGCTGAACGCCTGACCTACGTTCTTCTGGTCATTGCAAGGATAGAGCAAAAGGGTCAAAGGGCAACATGTATTTATTTACTTATTTATTTTTACATGTATATAGCGTGCTTAACCGTTGGGCGTCTAGGCGCTTGTTGCATCTTAGTATGTCACAGAGGGTTAGCAGGAAGAGTGCTGCTAATGAGGACAGAGCTTAGAATGTTACAGACACATATCAGGAAGAGTAGTGCTAATGAAATAGGAAGGTTTTCAGTTTATTATGGAACACAATATAGGAGGGCTCCAATCTCAAGACGGGTGGAAGGGTATTCCATAGAGTGGCCGCAGAAACGGGGAAGGTGAAGCCTCCTTCTTTGGCTTGCTTGAATCTAGGAATGCAGAGGCAGTTGGCATAGGCCGACCAAGTTGGCCTGGTCGTGGCTGGTTTGGACAGTCTCTCGGACAGGTAGCCCGTGGCGGTATTAACAAGGCAAAAGTGGTCTATGGTGTTCTCGTACTGGGAGCCAGTGTGCCGCTCTCCTGGCTGTGCTGATGTGGTCACATTTGTTGAGCCCTAGCGCGGCTCTCAGGGCATTGTTCTGAATTTTTTGTAATTTGCTCAAGTTTCGCTCTGAGGTGCCACCCAGGAGGGCATTGCAATAATCCCGTTTTGCGCGAGTAATGGCCCTGGCAATGTTCAGGCAGTTGTCGTTTGAGAAGTTGGCATAGGGTTTTGCATCTATATAATAGAGCTTAACATCATCTTTCTCCAGTAATGCCAAGGAACTGGCAGAGCACTTTGGGGTCTTTGCATTGATTGCGAGGGAGCCTCAAATCCTATCCGTGTAAGTATGAAGTGGAAGTTTCAGAGCAGGATGTTAAGCTTCATGAGAAAAATGCTAATTTGAATGAGAAAGACTGGGCTGAAATGTATTGAAATTGGCTTTATGGGACCAGCCTTGGTAAGTCTGCCTTTCAATTGTGCTTCCAATGAGTGAGTGAATTGGAGTCACTCCCATAGAGGAAGGGTGCCTCCCGATGAGATAGACTCACTCCCGCTGACTAACTAATAGTCAGGCCCAGTAAGAGCGGTTCACTACCAGTGAGAAAGAGCTCCACTGCTTGTATTGTGCATGTAAAGTGCCCACTGCTGTCAGGAGTGGACATGGGAGGCCTTGAGGATGGGCCTGCTCGTTGATACTAGTGTGCCAGTGCCGACAGGGACTGGATGCTAGAAACAACTTTCCCTGTGCAACCTCCCGATCACAATGAAGACATGCAGCACCCCTATGGACAGGTGACCCCTTATTCCACATTAGTTCACACTGAACATTCGAGGGGAAACGTAGGTGGGCCTCCCCTGTTATGAAATATGTATATCAATTCCTTTTAGGAATCGATTAAATGTTGTTTTACTATTTTTAATACTGTTTGTATATATCATTTTATTGTATAGTGTTGAAGGTTAAATGTAACACCTATTCAACACTTTAATAAAAAATAAAATTAAAAAAAGGTTATTAAAAGGACGATTAAGCTAAAACATGCCGATGAACTGCACTGTGTGCAAGCATTTGAAGCGTTATTTACATACAGAAAGACTGCACTTTTCAAGAAATTGATGCCAAATTAAGTGTTACCCCCCTCAATGAAATGAAAGCACTACCCGAGAAGGCCTCACGGGCATATCATGTGTCTAGATCCAAACTGCTTGGACTCAAGCCGCCTGGAAGAACCTGGATAACGCGACTTGATTCCATCATGAAGCCAATTCTCCTTTCTGGGAGGAAGGGCTGGGGGCCAACTCTCAGCCAAGACCTTGCCAAGTGGAACAAGACGCCAAAAGAAGCCATGCTTCTACTATTCTGAAATCCGCAGAACCCCACACAAAAAATGCACGCCCAATGGATGTGCGGATCGACCCCCTATGCCAGACCTGGAAAAATAAATGGGTGAAGTTCTGAACACACATGCAACACAGCACTCAGAGCAGGAGAGCAGTGTCCACTTTCCGCTGCAAAGACACAAGAAGGCGCCCTTCTGGAGGTCTTGAAAGGACCACAAACTTCCAGAACCAAGACATGGACGGAAAATGCAAATCCATGGGACGTTAGACAAAGCAGCAGAGGGCCCAGCAGCGCCCCGGCATATGACACCCACAACCCCCACAGGGTGCAGGAGGACATGACAAAGCACGCACCCTGAGACTTGACTCCAATACACGGACCAAATGCAATCCAGTCAGACTCTGCCCACCTGCATATAGATAGCGATCAACTGTCATAATAATATGATCCTTTGCAGTGTGGGCAAAACGTGTTTCTTTCTAGTCATGCCATGAACTCGGGGTGATATTGATGTTGGCTGGTATTGGGGATTAGAAACATGTGCTCACACTGCAGAGAGCTGCGCCAGCCAGGGACCCTACTGCTTTGGATGCATCCAGCCCCCCCTCCCCCCCCGGGAAGAGTCCAGCATTATGAATGTAAGCGGAGCCCGTGTGTTCATGCTGGTCAGCGAGGGCAGTGTCTGCTCTGCTTGTGCACCAGGCATCCCCTCGCGTGCAGGAGCAGGTCACTCCCGGAACCCAGGTAGGCAGGGCCCGGCTCTCGCTACAGTCTCAAGCCACACACGGTGAGGGGGGGGGGGGGTGATGCTGGGCGCTCTCGCTCCTCGCCGACCCTCGCGGCGCTGGGAGCGCACTGCTGTCTGTCTGGCTGCCTTGCCTCCGCCTCCTCCTCCCCCACCTCAAGAAGTGTGTCATTTTCTCGGCCGCCTTTGCATAGCCTCCTCCCCCTGCTACATGATAAAAGGGCTGCTGGCCGGGCTGCCGCCAGCAGCCTCACTGAGGAGGGAGGGAGGAAGGAGGCAGCAAGACGCGCAGCCACAGCACTACCGCTTAACACGGTCCGGGGCACTTGCGAGAGTCCGGCTCCCGGGAAGCGCAGCCAGGCGCGGACCCAGGCGCAGAGGGACGCCGAGACGCAACTTCGCACCGCTGACCAGGGAGGCCGAGTCCCGGACCGAGGACACCTCTCCGGGGCAGCTGGCTGCTTCCATGAGTCGGTGCCTCGCAGCACCCCCCGGGCACCATGAGCCCCTCGACGCCGCCCTGAGAGACCGGCAGCCCGAAGCCGAAAGGTAAGGGGCCTTCTGATGAGTTCTGCCTGGCGGTGGAGAGGCGTGAAGAGGCTGGTGGTGCTGCTGTGGTGAGTGCATGCAGTGGCAGCAGTGGAGGGCGATGCACTGAGACGTGCTGCTGCAAGTGAAGTGTGGTGCAGGGGTGCAAAGGCAGCTGGCACTGTGGTGGTGGCAAGTACAGCCAGCCTGGATGGCGCACTGGTGTGTGATGTTAGCATGGTGACACTGGTAACTCTTGAAAGCGGGTGGAGGCTGAGTGTGGTGTGGCAAAGTTCGGGGTAAGGCAGCCAGCTGCGCCGTAACACTTGTTGTACCCGTGCCACCCTTCCGCAAGCCCCATGGCCGGTATGAGGGGTCGGTGCCTTCGCGCCACCACCCTCAGGGGTGTTGGAGGGCGGTCGTTATGGGATGTCCGCGCAGATGGAGTCTTGTTTTGATACCGGACCACTCGGCCCCTGTGAGTGTTCCGGCTTCTGGTTGCCCCCTCGACCACTGCGTATCGGATCGTCTTTCGACATGATGCTCATTTGAGAGGGCGAAGGCTGCACGCTTATAGCGCGTTACATGTAACCGGGCGTGCGTAGGGATAGCGTGACTTGCCACCCACGTGCAATTCACCACAATAGTGCAATGCCTTGGCAACGCAACAGTGGCAGTCTGCACCTGAAATAGCCAATGCGTTGATTTTTGTTACAGCAAAAAGCGCAACACCTTGGCATTTGTTAACAAAACCCGAACACCGGCGACTTTGCAGAAATCTGGGTAACGGTGTGACTTTCCGCACACACGTTTTAAACTACAATACACGGGGTTGTGGAGCGTGCACGGCCATTGGCGCGTGAAGAGGGGTCTTGCACCCTGCACACGCCCCTTGCGGCTGCCTGCCCCCAGGAGCCTCCCTTTCCCAGGCAGCGGAGGTCTAGGGTTCACGCTGCCCCATCCCACCTTGGCACGAGCCCTGAGAAGCTCTGGCGTCTCCCCACCTGGCCTGTCGCCGTGGCTAGCTGGTGTCTTGGCCGATGAGGGCCATTCATTTCTAGTTCTGCATCTGGGTAGAACTGTCTCCAAGGTGGGTCTTGTGTTGCACGCACGCACGCACGCGATGACCCGAGCGAACCTCGCGTGGCATGCCGGGGTCGTGTTCTGCAGTGCCAGCACCAGGGAGCAGCTCCAGTCCTACTTAACACGCCCAGGCATGCGGCGTGTAAGCCGCTCTCTGCCACGTGGGGACCACTGGCAATGTTTGCACAGGGGCTGTATGTATGCAACGCTGCCACCAACTCTTTCAAAGGCCACGACCACAGCGGGAAAGGGACACGGCATTGAGATATATTTTATGCAACAACTGCCCATGTTTACTGTTTCTCCAAAATGGTCATTACGGATCCCGCCACCCAACCACATGAAGTTGCCATCCTCGCCTGTTTGGCTGGAAGGCTGGTCTCTGTACACTGAGGGTCCTTGTAATTGTCGTGAGGACATAGTTTCGAATCTAGGCAAGGAAAGGGGGGGGCGCCACTACCCCTTCGATGCAACAAACGTGTGGTGCAAGGGGGGGCTTGCACGCACCGGATGACAGGAATGTCCCCTCTTTTCCCCCTGCACATGACGCGTTTGCATACACATGTGATGGGGGTCCTGGGAGTGCTGTGAGTTACTGCATGCGGCGGCGGGGACGCTCCTTCTTGACTCCTTGAGTCCATGTCTGCATTCGAGGTTATCCTTCTCGACTCAACCTGTTGGGTGCATGGGCACTGGGCAGGATAACAGAAAGGGTATGTGCTGGATTCATGGGTGTGACCATGCCACTCCCATGTGCTTCACGTGTTGCACTCGGGCATGTCCTGATGGGAGACACATGTTCGGTTCATGTGTGATGATGAGAATGACCCTTGAATGGGGATGGTTCGGGTTCATGGCTTCGTTGAAAACGATGCTTGTTTTTGACTCACGACTCGTTGGTTTCATGCATGTGATGGAAGGCTTGCCCAGTGAGGCAGGTGATGCTGGCTACATGCATGTGATGGAAGGCTTGCACAGTGAGGCAGGTGATGCTGGCTACATGCATGTGATGATGGGAAGGCTTGCCCAGTGAGGCAGGTGATGCTGGCTACATGCATGTGATGGTGGGAAGGCTTGCCCAGTGAGGCAGGTGATGCTGGCTACATGCATGTGATGATGGGAAGGCTTGCCCAGTGAGGCAGGTGATGCTGGCTACATGCATGTGATGGAAGGCTTGCCCAGTGAGGCAGGTGATGCTGGCTACATGCATGTGATGATGGGAAGGCTTGCCCAGTGAGGCAGGTGATGCTGGCTACATGCATGTGATGGAAGGCTTACCCAGTGAGGCAGGTGATGCTGGCTACATGCATGTGATGGTGGGAAGGCTTCTTGATCGAGCATGCGTTGGATTCATAGACACACTAATGGGAATATTAATTCTTAAAGCAGGACAGGCTCACTCCATGTGAGGGGCGGCAGAATGAGTCAAGTGGACGCATATCATGATGGGGGCGCTCCTTGATTGGGGACTGAATATTTACTGCTCTATCTTTTATTCTGGTATAACATGAACGGCATTAAAGGCAGCCCTTTTGCAGTGTCCTTTCTTAAAACGTTTAGCACGTTGTGGTCATGCATGCAATTACAGCATTGCTTATTAACAGCAATGCTCATTCTTGACTTGGGACATGGGCTCTGACATGCAATGAAGGCAATGCTCATGCTTGGGATACTTTAGAATTCTTAAGGTCCTGTATGGTCTGATGGCAATGCATATTCTTGCCTCAGGGGGTCTTAGGGTCTGGCATGGACTGATTGCAATGCTTATTCTTTACTTAGGGGGTCTTAGGGTCTGGCATGGACTGATAGCGAGGCCTGTTCTTGATTTAGGACATGTTGGTGCCTGCATGCCATGACTACAACGCTCACACCTGCATTAGAACATGTTGGGGCATGAATGCAATGACGACAATTCTCACCCGTGCATTAGAACATGCTTGGGTCATGCTTGCAATGACGGCAATGCTCACACTTGGATCAGAACACGTCGGGGTCATGCATGGAATGATTGGAACGCTCCTCTTTGGCACTGGCCTGTTGGGTTCATGCGCCTGCTGTTGGGAATGCCCATTCGTGGCTTAGGGCATGTTGTGTCCGTGCGACTCAGCTCTCGTGTTACCTGCAATCCCCTCCTGCCTTGGAAGTGTTTCTGTGTAATCCCGAATGCTTGCAGCCAGGCGTCCCTGCGGCAGCTCCACCGACCTGTAACCGAGGGAGGCACGCGCTTCTTGCAGAAACCTGTGCTCAAACTGCAGGTCATAAGTTCGAGTCCCGGTAGGCGGGACTCAGCCTTTTACCCTTCGGATGTACTTTGATCGCCTTTCCATGGGACACTGGCGATGCCAGGCGTCGCTCGCCATGGCACGCTAGACTCTCTTTATTATTCGGTCCCACATATGTTTAATGAAAGGGCGGCGTAAGACGGCGCATGTTTAATACTAGAGACCTTACAAATAGACGGCAAAGAAATTCGCCACCCCTCCCACCCCCACCAAACAGCAGACTTTCTTTCATCCGCAGCCGTGTCTGTTCCATGTGGGGGGTTTGTTTTGAGACGCGGAGAAGAAATGTCGCCACGGGAGAATCATTCCCAATGGGAAGACTTCCAAGAAAGCGAAGCGTGGGTTCTCCTTGCGAGTAACCATGGCAACGCGCGGGGCTGAATGGGAAGGGTTAGTAGCAACCACCGAGCCAGCCCCATGTGTGGTTTACAGCCAGCGCAGCCCACGGGGGTTTGCGGCCGGGCGGGGCTTGCGGAGCTTGCTGCGTCCGTGCCAGGGAGCACACCGGGAGCGCTTTCTCCCGGCAGCACACCAGCGTCTGGCCCCCACTACTCGGATATGCAGCCATTCATGCCTGCTGCACCGAGGCGGCATGGAAGCAGCCTGTGATCTCACATATGCGCAGGTAGTGCCAGGCAGGCAGCAGGGGTTGTTGGCAGGTCTCTGAACATCGCTGCGTCTAGTATTGCGCGTGCTGCCTCTCCCGGTATAGACAGTTATAGTTACAGACAGTTACCGCCAGCGCTCTGTGCATTCATCTCTATGTCTCTAAAGCAGATACGGGGCACAAAAGTACCCGGTTTAGGACGAATTCCACCGAGAGATGGCCTGGCCGCACCTGCAGCGGTGCTGGCAACATGTCAGTGTGCTGTGCGAAGGGACGCGCGTTGTGGTTTGTTTAATCTGTGTGTGCCCATGTCTGACAGCGTGTGCCTGTCAGCCTCTGTATGCATCGCTATATCCCTCTCCCTCCCCGCCCCCCCCCCCTTTGCATCCCCTGGTCAGGTTTACAAAGCGTTGTTCAATGGGATGGTGACCGGTGGTCCTGGAATTGGGCAAGATCTGTAATATCAGAGCAAAAGCTCGTTTTTAATTAACATAATATAACTGCACAATTTACCTGATATATTATAGACTATTTATACAGAGCAGTATTGCCGGAAATAGTGTTGGATGGGTTCTGAGGGTGTGGTGGAGAGGGGAGGTAATGGGTGGGTCGCGAGGGGGCAGTCCTTCTTTTGTTTTGTTTGCTGTCCTGGTTGTTTGTCTTGGAAATCTGGCCACCCTAGATTTTCCCATTGGAAAACACTTCTGTAAATCAGGTCCTTTGTGTCTCGCTGCCTTTGTTTGTCTCACTTCTTTGTTGCTACAGTTTTCTCTCTCGCCCAATCTCTTCCGTGTGCCTGCCAGCATCCTCCAATCTCTCTCTCTCTTGCTCCGCCAGAGTCACTGCCAGGGGTTTGAGATCCAGCAGGCAGTGCCGGCCCCAGGTCTGCCAATGCCCTGTGCGAGATTTGTGCACCTCCTACCCCGCCCACCACAAATGCAGAACAGCAGAGGGCTCAGTTCTGTTGTTCGGCTGATACCTGCACAACAGAAATGAGCACTCTGCTGTTATTGTAAAGTGTGTTTAAGAGGCCCTTGCGTCCAGCTCAGTGTCATGTAAACAGCACCTATTAAATAATCACGCCGTGGTTCTTTAATAGTCAATAATACTGAGCTGGAGGCAAGGCGCCCTTTATATGCGGCGCCGTGGGGGCACCCTTGTGCGTCCGCACACTCTAAGCGCACCTTGGGCCAGCGCTCCGATCAGGGGTGTAGCCACGCCCCTGCATGCTCACATCAGAAAAAATACAGCCCGCTCGGGGAAAAAGGCCCAAGACACGCTTGCAAGGATAACAAGTATTTATTTCTACAAAATAGAAATGCATCAGCAAAGACCTCTGCTGCTGCTGAACATTCTGAGCTCCGTAAGCATTTGCGGAACATTATAAGCACAAACAGTTCTGATGACGCAATGATATAGCATACAATACAGATTGGATGTGCTCTATACATATAGGGCCTGCTCCATATGGGATGCCAGGCCATTGGTCCATCTTCATCTGTCCATCTCCATCCATGTGGGCACTGCTGGACTCGTCATCCGTGGTGAAGCTGACCTGACAATTAGTTTGACAAACAATGTTATTTTATCATTGTAACAATGTACCTGGCGCATACAGGATGGGCTCGGGGGTGCGGGGAGAGCCGAGGTCACACTAACTCACATGCTTCATTCGCTCCCAGTCAGATGAGCAACTCCCAAGGTCCTCCACCTTAGTTTTAGGCTATAATTGCCTTCTGATCTTAGTGATCGATCGAGGGGTGTAAACGGTTTATGGTCGGTGTTCTGGGTTTGATGGTGCTTCGGCATGCAGGGGTCATGGGATGAAAGCATGGCAAAGCTGTATTTCTCATGTAGGGATTGTTGGGGGCAGGAGGGCCATGCTATCTGTTCCGTGGGATGGTACTCCCTTCTCATGACCTTATAGGGCGCATTCTTCCCTGGGCGCGAGGGCCTGTAACTTTCTGAACAATGGAGGATGTTGTGGATCTGTGAAACCTGGCCATGGTGGAGGTGGTGTTCATGCTCATGCAAGGGGTATAATGCTAACACACAAAATGCTGTTCGCCGTGCTGCGGCCTAACTTCTGAGGTGGCTGCCACTTGCCAAGATGTCGGTCACACCTATATCTACCATGTAGTTTGTAATGCATGCACTAAGATGATGGCGCACCCCCTTTTATATGCACCCTGCTCCCTGGGTGTGCTCTCTTAATGTTTATTCCTTATTTGATATCACCTAGGGGGGTCGGAAGACCCCCTCTCCTTCCCAACAGGGAGCAGCGGCCACTGCTCCCAGACATTTTTCATAGGGGTGGCCTGATGAGGTCCCTGGGGTGGCACACTAAAACAAAAACATAACTGAATTTTAGGCTGGTGGGGGGAGCAGTGTTTTTCTGAGGGTGGCCTGACCCCCCCTTGGCCACCTCTTGGTGGCGCCTCGTGCCGGTGGCCAGAGGCAAACAGCATCACTGCCCTTGATGAACCCTTCTTTCACCCAAACTACCTGGAGAAGATATGCTGGTTCTGAGTAGGTCTCTAGAGGGAACCTGGGACCCCAGGCACTACCTGCTTCCAACTTTCCAGCCCTGTGCATCACCCTGTCCATCGTCTGAGTCTCGCTGCCACCGTGTGTGCGACCCAGCTTCTGCACCTCTCTGCAGCCCATGCGAAGCGGCGGAACACAGATCGCTTCATGATCAGCTCACTGTTGTCCTGCCCTTCCCTCCCCTCTCTCCTGCAACATTCTCTGCTGGCCAGCACTCTTTCACCACTTATCCTTCTGTTCCCTTCACCACTCCATCGCATTCTCTGGACGCAACTCCCCCGCCCTCATTCGATTCGCTGTCACCACATCACCCATCTCTGTACCCCTTATTCTTTGCCCATCTACCCGTCCCATTCACTTGACGCCACCTTCCTCATCTGCACATGCACTCCCTCCTGTGGTTTGCACAGCCACCCCCTGATAGTCTTGGCCCCTCCCCCACCCTTCCATTACCATTCATTGGCGCCCTGATGCCTGCGGGCTCTGGCGCCTTACAAATCCAAATCAAATACAATCTAGTTCCACACGTTGCCCCTCTGCACATCCTCCCCAACCCCTTCTACTACACGCCCCCCCTTCATTCTTTGTGGACCCGAGCCTTCGCCTAAATATCCAACAGTGACTTTCTGACAGTCAGGCATGCAGTGGAGCTCCTACTGAACACTTTTTCATTGTTCAAACAAATATGAGTCACAGACATGACTTGCACATTGCGTTCCACTGAGAGGGAGTCGTAAAGCACTGGCTGGGTGTGCATTATCAATGAAATGCCATTTCAGCGCACAGTCTGGTGACGTGGAGTCTCATAATCCGAAGATTCCGTAGGATTTCCTCTATAATGCGCGCCCGCGCGCCCTCGCCGCCTCACAATGTAGTCGGTGATGTCCTCTTTGTTTCCTTGAATCCCAGTAGGTGCCATCGACACTGCAGCCCTGCTGCCTTAATGGTTAAGGTTGGTACAGCTGGCACCAGTGAAATGCTCCACAAGCCCCTCTTGGGGCCCATGCGCAGGCCAGCCCCATCATTTCGCAATGGTCCAAGGCAATATGTGCCACGGATTCTGGTGTGAGCAATTTCCCAAACCTGAACACAGGTTCACCTTTTCTGGGTGAACACTTGATCATGGCACCCACTCGGCATCTTGTCTGAGTGAGGGCCGCCGTAGTTCCATGACCCACACACTGCGGAGAATAATTCACATCCTTCAACCATTGGCTTTTAGTGGTTAGAGGTGCTGGTGAATTTATTTACAGTCAACATTTTGAGTGAATAAGAGGGAGGGGAATGGGCCTCATCAAAAATCATCTGGATGAAGGGTAGCAGTTTTGGGTGTGGAGGGGCGCCATTACAGAGCACAAGGGTCCATCCAAGAATTAGAGCCAGTTTTCGACATGTTTCCGATCGAGGTACCTTATGAACGCGAGATTTGTATCTACCAGCACTGTATTGACAGTGAACAACATTCTCACATTTTCTCAGTCCTGACGTCATCCAAGATGGCGTTATTTGTGCACCTTGACGAATGATTTCTGACCCCTCTTCTGATTGGCAGTAGTACTGCTGCTTTCTTAACTTCAAGGGTACCCACCAACCATAACATGCCAATAATCAAGTATTGGGACTCAGGGACGTGAGGGAGGGATCAAATTCCTTTTGTTAAAACACAAACGCATATTACAGCTACAACCCCATTTTTTGTCAATGTGTCCGTGTCCTGTGCAAGTTAGCCAACTAGCATACTAATATGTACACTTTTGCACTTGTACAAAAGAAAGAGGCATTCATTCTGTTGGCACAAGCCTTTCTTAAATACGACATAAATGTAGTAAACTGATGCTGCACCACCAGTTGCTCCTACATAATACACCGAGTTTGTTGTCCTTTTCAAAGGGGCACCTAAAGTGCGTCGGGTGTAGGGAAATCAGTTAATTTTAGCCCCAGGCACAGAATCAATGCAAATTCATTTTCCACGTCATAAAATCTTATTGTGATAGATACCATTGTCCATGCCCTAGTAGGCAAGAAGGCGCAGCATGTAATAGAGCCCTTATCGCACCTGTATAACCACCAGGTAATTGGTGTTCACATTCCATCTCCCCCAAAGCAGGAGGAAAGGCAGGGCTTTCTCTGTAGTAGTGGGACGTGAGAAATGTGGACGGGAAGGGTCGAAACTGTAGGATAGGCTCTGAGGTCAGTCAGATGAAAGTGTTTGCTTCAAATGGCTATCGTGCGTCTCTTTTTGCTGCTTCATTGGCAGGTGGTTGGCGCAAAAACACAAGAGAAGGCACCTGGGATTCTTGTTGGACTACACTTGCCCCTGAGCATTGAGTGTACCCAGTGCATCAGCTGGGCTAGCATGGGGAGGGGTGAGAAAGTCTGCCACTTTTTTTTTGCTGACTTAAGTTTACAAGTGCTTCTTCAAGGTTGAAGCTGGAGAACTGGTTTTTCAGCGTGAACTTGTTCTGAAGCCATTCACTGGATGCGCTGCAGGAAGGCAAGGAAGCCCGGCTTGAAAGGCGCACTGATTCTTTGTCATTTCTGTGAACAAGAAGTAATCCCTGCTTATTATGCATTAAAGTATTGCTTGTTGACTTTTCTGCCCGGAGACAAAAAAAAACCTAAATCTTTCTTTTTATGTTTGTTCAATTTCAGGGGTGGGAAAAAATGTCCGTCAACATGCATGAGAACCGCAAATCCAGAGCCAGCACTGGCTCAATGAACATCTACCTGTTCCACAAGACTTCCTACGCCGACAGCGTTCTGACCCACCTGAACCTCCTCCGCCAGCAGTGCCTCTTCACGGATGTCCTTCTCCACGCTGGTAGCAGGGCCTTCCCTTGCCACCGAGCGGTGCTGGCCGCCTGCAGTCGCTACTTCGAGGCGATGTTCAGCGGCGGGCTGAAGGAGAGCCAAGCCAGCGAAGTGAACTTCCACAATTCTATCCACCCGGAAGTGCTGGAGCTGCTCCTGGACTATGCCTACTCCTCCAGGGTGATCATTAATGAGGAGAATGCAGAGTCCCTCTTGGAGGCCGGAGACATGCTGGAATTCCAAGACATTAGAGACGCGTGCGCAGAGTTCCTGGAAAAAAACCTTCATCCCACCAACTGCTTGGGGATGCTCCTGCTTTCGGACGCCCACCAGTGCACCAAGCTCTACGAACTCTCCTGGGGCATGTGCCTGAGCAACTTTCAGAGCATCTGCAAGACGGAGGACTTTCTCCAACTCCCGAAAGAAATGGTGGTGCAGCTTCTGTCCAACGAGGAGCTGGAGACGGAAGATGAACGCATGGTGTACGAGTCAGCCCTCAACTGGATCAACTATGACCTGAACAAGCGCCACTGCTACCTGTCCGAGCTGCTGCAGACCGTGCGACTGGCCCTCCTGCCGGCCATTTACCTCATGGAGAACGTTGCCATGCAGGAACTCATCATCAAGCAGAAGAAGAGCAAGGAGCTCATCGAAGAAGCCATCAGGTGCAAATTGAAAATCCTGCAAAATGATGGCGTGGTTACAAGCCTGTGCGCGCGGCCTCGGAAGACTGGACATGCCCTGTTTCTACTTGGAGGTCAGACTTTTATGTGTGATAAGCTCTACCTGGTCGATCAAAAAGCGAAAGAGATCATTCCAAAGGCTGACATTCCGAGTCCAAGGAAAGAGTTCAGTGCTTGCGCTGTGGGCTGCAAGGTTTATATCACTGGTGGTCGGGGGTCTGAAAATGGCGTCTCTAAAGATGTGTGGGTGTACGATACTCTCCACGAGGAGTGGTCCAAAGCTGCCCCCATGCTTGTTGCAAGGTTTGGGCATGGCTCTGCCGAACTAAAACACTGTTTATATGTTGTCGGCGGACACACAGCAGCAACAGGGTGTCTTCCGGCATCACCGTCTGTTTCCCTAAAACAAGTTGAACAATATGACCCCGCCACCAACAAGTGGACAATGGTTGCTCCACTTAGGGAAGGTGTGAGCAATGCTGCGGTGGTCAGTGCCAAGTTGAAGTTATTTGCATTTGGTGGTACTAGCGTGAGCCACGACAAGTTACCAAAGGTTCAGTGTTATGACCCATGTGAAAACAGATGGACGGTCCCAGCCACCTGCCCCCAGCCCTGGCGCTACACCGCTGCAGCTGTTCTCGGCAACCAAATTTTCATCATGGGAGGAGACACCGAATTCTCTGCATGCTCCGCCTACAAGTTCAACAGCGAAACTTACCAATGGACAAAAGTTGGAGATGTGACAGCCAAGCGAATGAGCTGCCACGCGGTGGCATCTGGAAATAAACTCTATGTTGTTGGTGGCTATTTTGGGATTCAAAGGTGCAAAACGTTAGACTGCTACGATCCCACACTAGATGTGTGGAACAGCATAACCACGGTGCCATATTCACTGATTCCCACAGCGTTCGTCAGCACTTGGAAGCATCTCCCAGCGTAAGGAACTGATTAGGTAAGGATAAAGATATCAGGCAAAACCTGTGGTGCATGTGGGTAATTAGTTTGAAAAGGTTATATATGTGCAGCATATAGGAGGTTTACAGGCGGTGAAGCCATTGTCCCAGAAGAGAAAAGGGCCCAGCTTTTCTCACTCGGCCTGCTGCTTACACATCCTGAGGGTGCATGCCGCCCTATGGCTGTTAGGGTGGGCTGTGTGATGCCGTTGATGTCCCCTTGCTGAGAGAATTGTGAACTAACACTCCATCCAAACACAGGAAGAATGCTTATCTATTCAAAGCAATGCTCTTATTTCAACCCATGGGACATTTCTTGACAAAGGGCCATATTCAAAAGTGTACGGTCAAACTGACCTCATAGACATTTCGAACAAAGCAGTCATTAACCACACCATTATTCACTCGAAATGCATGACTGGCTGTTTATGCATGCGCCCGCTGATGCCAACTGGCAATGCAGGAAAGCGATGGTCTTTACACCGTCTGGGGAATGGTCTGTTTTCCGTATCAGATGTATTCCTATCGTTGGAGTGTACTTTCACTACTTACCAACTTTACCACTCAGTTCTCCGATGTTGAGCTGTGCTTATCACACGGTATAGATGGCAGGCTCATTGGTGATATGGTTTCCTGTAACTGAAACTGTGAGTACCCCCTTGCTGTATACTCCCATGCTAACACACACGGAAGAGGGTCTTCTCTATATGGGCGAGCCTAAGAACCAGGGGTGTCTAAAGGAGGTCCTTATCTGAAAATATTGCACCGGATGACTTCCCTTTCAGGAAGCCCTGTTCTCCCCCCTTCAGCAGGAGCGGGAAGGGCAGTAGCCATCGACCTGGGAGTTCTGCAATTCACCCTATTGGCAGAACACTGAGCACAGCCGTGGCAGCATTCATGGAAATAAAAGGAGCTGTAGAGAGTGTGTTTGTTGGGATGGAAACAGGTGTCATGTCACTCCAATGCAAAGTGGACCTCTTCATAACAATAACGTTATAAGGATGGCGAATTCCATTTCTGTTGAAGGGGAATGGTTATTGTATTTTGCAAACTAGTAAGCAGTGGTTGCCTGTGGGTGGCACCAGCTATCTGGATACATTAACAATCTTGGTACCCAATCTCCTCTCTTTATAGCCGTAGGAGGTGGAGTCCGAGGCTAGTCAGGACTATTTTATTTGTTTACAGGTTGGCGTGGGACTCGGAGGGCTCCCATCACTAACTTTGCCAAACACCTTCTATTGTTTGCATACTTCCTGTTTGGATGCTATTTCTTCAGAAAGTCCTCTTTCCATGGCGAGCCTGGGCTTTCCGGTAAGGGAAACTCCATTGTTGACTCTTAACAAGGAACAGGAAGTCGGTGTGAAAAGATAACGTAACACATCCTTCTGACTTTCCACACGATACCAGAAATAGTTTGACTCTTGAAAAACACATTTTTTTTACAATCTCATTAATAATCGTTCGCTGCCTGAAAAACATTTCTTCACCCTGATAAAAGTTTAGGATGTTTACCTCAAACACAGTTTAGGGTTGGGCAAGCAGGGTGTTACCATATTGAACACCATCACTATTCCTTATCACTGCCTGAATTGGACTTGGAGCAACCACAGGAGCTCAAATTATGAGATCCGGGGTGCTACAGCCCCCCACAACCTCCTCCTCACAATCTTTAGGGCTATGCTTGCCTTGCTGCATTTTTATGGTTCGACATGATTTCAGTACCCCCTCCCCCCATATAAAATGGTTCTTGCACCTCTGAGAGCAACCCCCAGTCTGGTAACTAGGGGACCTGTGAAAATGGCTAATCCAGTGGCCTGGGCACAAGTGTTGTGGCAATAACTTGGCCTTATAAAGCCCTTTATTAAGTCTTTCTAGAGTGTGCAGGTACTGTGTGTAGGAAGGAAACAGGGAAGTAAAGCTAAATGTAAAAGACTACAAATATTAACTCGTCAAACACCAGCGAGTCACTAATGGCAGAAGGCCTCTCCCTAGCCAGGCCCAGTCTCCGCGCACACTGAACGCCTGCATTTGTTCGTGTTCCCCGGGGCCGTCACACCTCTGAAGTTGCAATTCATTCAATGTTTGTCACACAAACTGAGCAAATCTAGGCCAAAGGTCGTTTTTTTATAAGAGGCACCCCGGCTTGTTCAGTTCTATGTGACATGAAAGCTTCAAATAATAGGAGAGCCTGCAGCTTTAATGGAGTCTGAAATAGGAGTAGGGTAAAATAAAGGCTCGGGCAGAGTTTCTAAAGGGACACCAAAAAGTGTGCACTGGTGCAAGTGCAATTTGCACTTCTTTAGCAACAGGCAAACAATATCCCTAGTGCAAAGATATATTCTTTCAATGATTTTTTTTGCACCAGGGCAATGTTTGCTCCCACTACAGCAAGCATTGCTGTGGTGCAAATTCTTTTGGGAAGAATGCTCCTTGAACTGGGGCATTTGTGCCATGTTGATACCAGTACCTAAAATTGCACTGGCACTGACACAGTTTCTGTTATGAGGCCCCTGAATGCTTGGTACATATATGGAATACATTCTGGGTCCAGCTCTATGATCCCGTGGTGCCACACACACAAACACAGAAGGCATGCCAGTCACCCTTCCACTGGGCTTGCATTTAAATTCACCTCTGTAGGTATTAGTAGCGAGTGCCCCTAAAAAGCTTACCTTAGCACGTGCTCTGCGACGAGTCATGTTATCACATTTCATGGGCTGATCATACAGCAAAAGATACAGCAAAAGAGGTTTGAGGTTTTGGGTATGGTTGGATTGATGCCACAGCCCAGGCCAGGCGATGATCTGAGGAGCCATCCGCAAGCCTGGTGCTGTAGAAGAGAACACCTCCTCACACCCACTGTTGAGACTCAGGGTGGCGGCGCAAAAACGTACTGCCTCCCCAGGCATGTGCCTAACAATATCCTTGGGTGGGTCTTGGTTTTGATCTGGGACAGTAGTGTGCCCCACTTCATTGGTTCCCTTTTTATTTAGGGGTCTCTCCAATCGATTTCAGTAGAAAGCACGTCCAAACTCAGGTTTAGGAAAGAAAATATGTCGTATACACCAGTGCCATTTATATGCCTTAAAAAGGCCTCTTCTCTTGTGCACGGCCGATCATACTTTCAAGTATTATGTGTGAAGGTAGCACGGGCAGGGCAAGTCCTGGGGCGAAGACCTGTGACAGGGCCACGGCGGAGGAGGGAGGCAATGTTTCCCACCGCAAAAGGCAGCCCTTTTATAACACCTGTTCCCAGTGAGGTGCCGCCACCAACCCTACGCAGAATGAGGTTAACTGTGGGCATCCCAGCATAAACCCACTGGAGGGACAGTGTGTAGTTCTCGTCTCTAGGTAACTTTCTGTAAAAACATTGTTCATGGTGCCTGCGCCCTTTTCCATCCAACTGCTGAGGCCAGAAATATCCTGCTTCTTTTAAATTATGAGTTACTTGTTTGGCCAAAACTCGTTAAGAGTTCATAGCCTGCCCCGGGAGGACTTCCTCATTCCTTTAGCATTGCTCAGAACTCGCCGGGAGGCTGCACCGGCTCTGCGCAGTCAGCCTCACCGGTGCTAAGCTTTGCAGGTTTCGGTCTGACTTTGAAACCATTTGTAAAGACTAACTGCAATGTATAGCTTCCAGGTTAACGCTGCCGGTTCATACTCTGAAACTCCAGAACAATGTGCGCCTTAGTCATTCAAGCAAAGTATTGTATCACGGCTACCACCAATGCATTCCTCCACTAAAGCCAACCTCAGGCTGGGGAAAAGTGCCTGCATTCACCAAGACCAATGCTTTCTTGGGTTGGCAGCGTGCCCCCACCAACACTCCCCCACTCTGTAATGGCTTTATCCTCATTAATGTGGATTATGATTGAATTAATGCATGCCAGCCAAAGGCTTTATAGTTCTGCCTGCTCACCCACAGAGGGGTGGTTATTGTCTCCAGCTGTGATATTTGCGGCTGGGCTGCTGAACAGATGAAAAGGAAATTACTGCTAATTAACTAGGAACAGGAAGTGATTGGCCTGGTTTTGTTCCCAGCCTTACCAGCTCATTTGATGTGATAATGCGCTGTTTATAAAAAGGAAACGTTGTTGCTTTGTAGAAAAGTGTTCGTTAAATTAACATTTAATGGTCAATGTGTTATTTGAGGGAAAGAACAAACTAAACCAGACGCCATTAACAAGCCACACATATCTGGCGAGTTGGAACTATTTTGTCTTGAGTCACAGGATTTGCATATACTATGTTGTTTTTTTTCCTGCTGAAAATGTTAGACCCATTGGCCTTTAAGTTGGGACATGTCATGCGTGAGAATGCTATCCAGTCCTGCTTTTAACTTTACATTCTGATAACTTGTACTTTTTCTTTGCCTGTTGGCCATGAAAGTCCGACAATGCAAAGAAAAAAACACAAACTTCTCACAGACTACATGGGCCCACTTGAGAGATTTGTAAGGCCACTTGTGACCCTTGGTTTGTAGAATGATCAAATATCTCCCAGGTTGGTATTTTTTGACACAACCAGTGACGGGAATGAGCCTCTCTCCTGAGCCCAGCCATGCTAGGATAAGGTTCTGCTATAAGTAGCACATCACCACTTCCTTTTGACCTTTCCATATACGGTGCCAAAGTGGCAGCCCTAGCCTGACCTGGAACATATTTCTCTCTACCTTAGTTCACAACATTGTCACTATCACTGGCCTCTACAAGCCATATCACTTGCCTGGCAGGATGTGAAACTATAAAGCCACTCTCTTTAATGGCCATTCTGCCCCTGCACTTCATTCAAATAAATAGTATAATTGGTCTGCACCAAAAGTGCCGTGCTGCAGTGTTGCCCGTGCTGCAGTGTTGCCCGCTGACCGTCTTGGCACACCACACCTTCCACATTATACTACAAATATGTAGCAACCAATTATACTTAATGTTCTCCTTTGGTGCTGCCATTTTGGGCATGCGTGTCCCAAATGATGTCCCAAAGCCTTATCTGTTTGGCTGAAACATGGTACACGGGACGCTATTATAAATACCTGGACTATAAAGATGTGTTTTCAAAGGGAGCCCCGTCACACTACTTGGTCAGTATTGTGACTAAACTCTCCCTCGCCAATCGAATGTCTGCTTTTATTTTGCAAGGTGACATTTTCCTGTTAAAATAGAGTGTTAAAAAAACCGGCAAATCTGAATTAATGTGCCTCTCTTTCTGAAGGGATCTGCTTGCTAGCGAATGCCAGTTTGCATACCTGGAATTGGACACATGTATTCTCGGTTAAATGATTATCTTTTAGTGCATACTTTGTAAAGTAAACTACGCATTCATTTTAGAAGCACAGCATCAGTACCGTGTCAGTAACCCCCTTACTAATTTCTTTCAGTGACCTCACAGCCTGGGCAGAGATGCAGAGGTTCCGCAGTGACGAACCAAGATGGCTGCCACGCGCACGCCCGCCCGCCCGCCCGCCAAGAGGCAGAGCGGCAACATCCAGGCGGGGAATTCAAGGACTATCTCTGAAGCCGAATCCTACCTGCGTTCACGACAGCACGAGCCTGATTTCCAGCAGAACTTAAACAAACGCGGGCTGTCTGTCACCTGTTTCGTGGACCCAGGGGTCGGCCTGTGGAGATGACTGTTGCGCAGCACGAATTGCCGTGGGGGCGCTGGCAGGCCGTAGGCAGTGAGGGGTTAATGACACTGAACACGCTGCTGTGTGCGGGGCTGCGAGGTCTTGCCGCCCTAGGACCAATGGGCGGGTTCGGTTCTGAGCAGGACTTGTGGCCGCAGCACAAGCCCTTTTTCCTGGAACCAGCGCGGGAAGGCCACACAAGGCCGAGTCCCCTGAGCAGCGCCGTGGCTGTGCTCTACGCGATTCAAGCTTTTTATGTTAACGTTTACCTATTTATTGTGTGCTGCTTGCATGCTGAGGCATTGCCCCTGTTGTCTTCTCATGCGAGGGCTCACGTGAATGGATTGTATGTTTTGCACATTTTGTTTACTCGGCCTCTTTCTTTTGCTAGTACACAAACCCTTACACACAGAGAAAGGAAAGAGAAGAATGGCTGGGCAGCAGCCAAGTGGGTGAGAAGCAGGAAGGTGGCAGCTTGGGGGCGGGGAGGGAGATTTCGCCAGTGCAGAAACGGAAGTATTACTAGACAGGATGTGAAATGGCACACTGACTGGAAGGACAAAGCCACGGAGGGTTTCCTTGTCAGACCGCCGGTTCCCCAAGCTCACTCTTCCCTTGTTTCTTGATCATGCACACCCTTTCGCCAGTTTGTGCATAAAGCATTACTAGCGGCATTATCCAAAGGTATTTATTTATTTATTGAGGCTACAGGGAGGTTTAGGTGTATCCTCGCTTATGTGAATGAATGAAGTGTTTCAGATTTTTTTATTGTTTATTTTTTTAGTGTGGATCTTAAGCAAAAATTTGCACTGGCTGAATTGTCTTTTTTTTTTTTTACATTGTATTGAGGCCTGGGCGAAGGCACAGTGTGTGAGAAGCACAATGGACTGCTGTCATTATAAAAGACAAAGCGCCTCTTTTTAATTCTAGTTGATCGAAAACCCTTTTGACCAATTATAAATCGTTTCTACAGGATCCAGCTTGGGTAATTGGTTTTTGGATATCAGCAAGGGCAATTCTACTGGTTAGGTAATCTACCAAATTAAATAAATACATCCTAGAAGACCCCAAATAGCCAGTTCCGCGATGCAACCGGAACACAACATGTTTAGATGTCCAAAAAACCAATACGCCAGGAACTGACAATAGTAAAAAAACAATTGTAACTGGTACACTGGAATCCCCACGAGACAATACCTGCTTTGTCTGTGCATTGCAGGCACTTTGATTTCACTATCATGTCATAGTTCCTATTAAAAAAATCAATGTATTTTCAAATATTTGAATCTTAATTCAAGTGGCTGAGAAGACAGTTATATTTCCGTAATATTGTTGTGGAGACTTAGTTAAAATAGTTGTCATTTTAAAAACAAGAAATAACAAGTTAACCTGGAAAGTCATCAGAAATACAGTTAAAGCCCTATTTTTGTTATGGACACGTCCATCGCTGCAAAGTGGCCTCATGTCCTGTGTGCCACAGCCATTCAGTCCTGACATTGAAGTCTGGTAGCATACATGACTAGGTTCTATTTGGGTACCTTGAAGATGAGATAGACGGGATGGATTTGGGGCAGTTGCGTTACATGTGCAGATGGCTGACTTCGTGGTATAAAACTGGAATCACGCAGGTCGTGTGCTCATATTTGACGATCCTAAAACTTTAAAATCAGGTAAAACAGGGACCCTTTGGTTTGTGTTTCATCTGTACCGATGCAGACTTAGCAATATTGCCTCCATTGGTGGCCCCAACCTCGGGGAACTATGGCCTTGATTCGCACACCCACACAAAGCCGGGTACACAAATCAAGGCCAGCACCGTCGCCGCTGAGGGCACCATTTCAGGCATTGTGGCATAAGTGGAAGTCTTAAAGTAGCACTGCACTTGTAAGCGCAGCATCTTCAGCGTGACATGTGGATAACTTTACTTGATTGGGGAACGACTATCTAAGCAACGGTTAGGAAATCATTGCTACATACCTGTTGTGTACAACCTTACTGATAACTGGCCCTGTATTATGATCAGCCCCTTTACCCAGCAGTCTTTTCATGCTGGAACTGGTAGTTCAGCCTTTTTCATTACACACATGAGCCTACGCGTCCGAAGGTAGGTAAGGTGGATTTGTCTAAGGCCAGGGCTTGAAGGCCTCATGGCGTGGACCTATGTGGTAAGTGTAGATAACAACACATGATTTCCTAATGTGCCTGTAACCATGCATCAGTGACATGCAAAACATTTTCTTTATTTTTCAAGTAGAGAAGTCTTATCTCTTTCTGACATTAATCGATAAAGGTTCTGGTCCACAATTCTTTTAAGACCATGTTTCATTAGAATGGACTGGAAGTGGCGGCAGTAGTTGTGGGACTCATCCTAGGTTAATTATGGTTTCTGGTCTGCAGCAGGATCCTTTCAGGAACCCCTCTCAGTTGTGATGACTTGGGTAGTGGGGGTAGAAGCAAGCTTGCTGCTTGACCTTGTAGGACTGAAAAGCATGCTACACATAATGCGAGTCACTGTGCCGCACGCATAAAAACCCTGGCACAAGAGAAGCAGGTTCCTTCTTTTCCACAGGCCGGTTGCTGTAGTGACCGATAACAAAGGGCCACCTTCTACTTCTGGGATTATTTTGCAGACCCTTATTCACGAACCTTGACATCTGTCTGAATAAAGACTGATTAGAGATGAATAATGTTGCTTCTCTGTCTATTTCGCTACAGAAAACTGTTCACGTGGAGATGTGAAATGGATCTCTTCTCTTACCTACTTTGCTGCCTCGTTGTCTTCTTTGTGACTGCAAGACCTGTTTGGTTCGTTGCTGATTAGGTCACAGTAATCTTTCGGCAAAGTGCTTTTGATCCACAATGTTCACATGTGTCTTAATTTTAATAAAAAGGCATTTAAAAAAAAACATGTTCTGTTGTTGTAACGCTCCGTCTCATTTTGTATTTGAATATTGTATTTTGGCTGTTGAGTGCACGCGCTATGCAAACAGCAGGATGCCGTAGAGAGGATGAGGATGTAAATAAGAATCAATCCATTGGTGCTATGTAAAAACGTGCTGCAGCCGGGATGAGAACACCTGGCTCAAGAGGCAGGATTCTTCCGGATTCTGTTAATGACATATGCTTGGTGTTCTCTTGCAATGAAGTTGGCTGCGTGTTTGCTTATTCAAGAAGTTAGACCAGAGAATGGGCCAGAACCAAGGACAGGCCTCGGATCCCTGCTGAAAAACTGTTCTATGAAAAACAATACATGGGTCTGATCCTCGGTTGTAAAATATACCAGAGCAAAAAAAGGAGTTTAGATGTTATGTTATGTTAAAGGTACTTATATAACACACTGTCACCAATGGAATTGGTCCCCAGGCGCTCTGGCGGATCTGTAAACAGGAAGGACGGGTAGGGTTAGTCGGGAGGAGGGGAACAGGAGAGTGGGAGAAGTGATGTTGGCAGCTTCAGCTCAGTATACACCGAGTGCCCGACTTTGGTGCTAATATGGGATCGGGCAAGACCTTGAGTGTTCTAGGTGATGGTTATGTGTTGTTGATGCGGTGTGGTAAAGTGTGTGCGGATTGCTGAGAGAGAGATGGTTGTGTGGCTTTGTGTGGTTTAAGTATGCAGAAGATTGAGGGTTGGGTTAGTGGGGTCTGTGTCCTGATTCAGGTACTTCTGATTCCGTTAGAGTTGTATCCCTGTGGGTTGGGTTGATGCTGGTCCCTTATGGGCTTTGTTTGTGCTGCGCTGACCCTGCTGTATCATAGTGAGTAATTTATACTGTCAAAGGCCAGCCACAGAGGTCCAAGAGGATCAGGATGGAAGGGCAATTGATGTCCAGTTCCACTCATTTAAAGGAAGGCCTCATGGCCTATCATGCATAGACAGGTCTCACAAGATAATGGCAATACCAACCAGGACATGACTGAAAATTGCGATGTCATTAAAACAGTTGGCATGATGCTGAATACCAGATGCCCCATTAAGAACAGGCACTACGGCTCTCATTAAAACTTTCCCGGTATCCCACCGGTAATTCCGGAAGGATACCGGGAAACTGCCCCTACCATCTCTGTTGCCTGATATCCTGGTATTACCGGGATATTATGGGTGGCGGAGACAGTGGTAAGATCCATTCCAAAAATGAAAGTGCTTTCTTCAAACTGGTAGTTTACAGATTTTTCTCAAGTATTTTTTCAAATTATTAAATTATTTCTAAAGTGACAGCTTTATAAAAACAAAACTTGTGATATTGCAGAGATGACACTTTTATTGTAGTAGCTGATTTTTTTGATGGCTGGCTAACTTCCAGGACTGCGTAGGTCCCTCTCTAAACGTGGCTAGACCAAGGGACATTTCTGTATTGCCGCCACATCGACTGAATATGACTGAGACAGTCACTTACACCGTATACCTAGCGGTTCGTTGCTGGTTTCTGGTACTTTTCCTTAGTCCAATGGCATTTGAAAACACTCATTTTTCAGCCAAATGCATGAGCCTGATTAGGCTAAGAGATGTGGTCCTCTCACCAGCGTGTTGGCATTGGGACCACCACACCCAAAGTCTAAGAACAGCGTTCTCTTTTGAACACATCCTGTTATCCATGGAAAGTGGCTTTATCTCGCTGTACCAGAGTTCCCCATTTGCTGAAATTGAAAACATTTGGACATGGGTGTGATACTGGTAGTAAGGGCTACAAGTGGCCGTCTATTTACATTGAAGACCTGCGTGAACAAGGCAGGTCTTCTTCTATCCTTACTGTTCACGGTAGCAGGCCATTCTGGCTATCAGATCTGAAACGTGCCACCATAGCCAGCTACTGTGGGTTTACGGTTAGCAGCACATGGCCAAATGTCTTGGTGTGTTGGTGTTCTGAACCCAACAAGTTCCCGAAATGAAAAAAACCTATTAGAAGAACGGTGCCATGGAAAATGAAAGTTCTTGCGGAAAACTGAGACCCCTTTCAATAACCACCTCTGACGTAAATAAATAGACTACACCCCCTAGGCAATCCCAGGTCTCTCCTAGGTGAGTGCATTGGGGAGGCTTAAGCACCTCAAATCCAACTCGGCGCCAAACTACATTGGGGTGTTTGAGCAGCTATTACTCTGACACGGGTGGACCTGTCATAATGTTCTAATGTCAGTGGGTTCATCCATTGTCTTGCCTTCCCAGAGTGGCCAATGCAACAGGCTAAAAATCCCAGAGCTGCCTATACATCACACTCCTTCATGATATGATATGGCATTTGTAACGCACCTATACACAAGTGTTTCGAAAGCATAGGCCTCTGCACTCTACTCACCGCAACTGCACTTCTGAAATTCATTCCATGTAAAGGGTAACCTCTCTGCATTTAAGCAGGGCCCTGCATTACTGGGCACTGGTGTTGACTTCCCCCTCCCTTTCATCCCATGTCTGCGCACTTACATCACCAGAATGCGCTTGGCTAGTTCACTATGCTTAGCACGGTAGTTTTTGTTTGTTTCTGTATGTTCTTCTGCTTCTCCCCCCCCTTATCACCTCACTTTCTGTCATGCACTTGCACTATCTGAAATCTCGTTGGCCTAGTAGGATAGTTTAAAGATTGTATGCTCTATTCCGTCTCCTCCCCCTTTCCCACCTCCCCCCTTGTCTTGCACTTGTACTAGTAGTAATGCCGCCAGGCCTAGTTTGCAAGTCATTTTAGCTAGATCATTTGGAAACTTCAAGGTCTAAGAATGAATCTGTATTCCCCTGTTCCCTTCCTGCCTTGAAGCGCTTTGAAGCACTTCAGTTGTGCATAAGTGCTTTACAAATAAACAATTACAATTAGGAATTAGAATGTCTGAAGCCCTGTTTTTGTGCATGACAGCTGATATTTTAGTTGGAAATGTTATGGTGGTAAACATTTTAGTCTTTACAGGTTCGTAGCCTCTGTGGTTGAGTTGCATGCCCCGATGGCCCCATCTCAAGGTTGCCTTTGTGTTCAGCAAAATCAGTATGGTATATACCACACCAGCCAGTTGAGTCTACAGATCTTTCCAAACGGTAAACAGAAGCCACACCAGTTGGTTGAGCCCATAAACCTACAACAAGACTCCATCAGAAGATAAGCACACAAGTACTCTCTATTGATGGCGCCTATTTGGGCCAGTCTCATCAATACGTCCAATACCCCTGGACACAACCTTTAAATGGACACCCTCAATATCAGAATCAAGTCATTTAATTCTCTCAAAACTCACCCCATCAGACAGGGATCAATACCACCTCACAATCAACATAAAATATTCCCTAGGACAGCGAGAATCACACATCAGATCGAAAATAACACTCGAGGACGCCTGTTTTCAGCCTGATAGCAAACTGATTCTCTAATGGTTGAGCTTAGCCTTGAAATCCAACAACAGATGCCCTCAATAGCTTCCCAAAATATCTAACCCTCCCCATCTAACTAACTCCCCTTTCAATATACAAGCACCCGACACTGCACACAAAAATCACCTACAGCCTTAGATCTGCTAGCACCACGTCCACTACACTAACTCCAGGTAGCAACTCCGTGCTTGCTGCATGGCCTTCAACATCTGAAGCTGGATTACGTACACGCTCAAGCTCACCAGAAATGTGTCCCTCCTGGCGTCTCAGGGTTCTCTCCCCCATAAGGAACAGAGCCACAACCACATAGAATCATACGGAATAGAATCGTGCGGCTAGACAGGACTCTGTACCTCGGGCCTGCACTCATTAACACACCAGGTTCTGACTCTTCCTCCTACCTAGTGGTCTTCAAACTGTGGGGGGGGGCTCATGTGTTTCGGCGTGACGGGGACCGCTAAGCCCTTTGAAGAGGGTTTACCGTGATTACTTTCAATTGAAAATATACGCAGTTATAGCTCGTGGCAGGCCTGGACTTTTTTTTTTTACTCATGGGTGTCCTCAATATAAAAAAGTTTGAATACCACTGTTCTGATATCACTTCCCATCTTTTTTGTAGAACCATGAGGTTGCCAAAATGGCAAAAGTGCACCATAGAAAAGCGCTTTACATTACTGCTGGGGGTGACCTTGGGTGGCAACTGCTGTCATCATTCCAAGCAGTCACAGGGCTGCCACTAGTACCTCTCCCACACTCAAATCTGATTAGCAACTGGCAACCAACTGGTGGCTAATCACATTGAAGTAGGTGGAGTTGCGCATGCCTGGCGCTAATCACACCCGATTAGCTGCAGTTTGGCCATAGAACTGGAGAAGTGTGAAATCCCAGACACTCTAGCGATGTTCTAGCATTTTCAAGGTCTGGATAGCAAGCAGGAGACAATTGATAGTTATTAAATGCCGTCTACCTGAGCCAAATATTTCTTAGTGGCAAGAACAATTTTGATGATGATAAATAATGGCTAGACATGCTAGTTTTCAATTACTGTCACGCAGAGGTGAATATGCAGCAGATATGCAGCATCTCGGGAGGATAGCTGGGGGGAAACATGCTCGCCTTGGAAGCAAGACTACACAGACTTAGAAACCTCTGGGTATTAACAGGGCCATCTTAAGCTTTTTTGGGGCCTTGGGCATGGACATCTTTGGGGGCCCCTCAATCAAACCAAAGGAATTAAGTGATCAAGTATATCTGGTGGCACCCCCGTCCGCACCAGGAGCAAAACCCATAGGTAGACATGCCACCTCTTGCAGCATTCAAAATAAGCATGTTTACTCCCTTTAAATCATCTTACCCTCTTCATTACTTCTCTTCTAGTATAGAAACAGGATACGTTTTATCAATATCATCCAGGAAGGTATGCAGCCTGTAGTATTAATGCAGTACTGTATGTAAAAGGTACATGTAACCCAGAATAGGCAGAGAACACACATTAGCTGCCTCAGAGAATTCAAAAGTGCTCAAGCATGGATAGAGGAGACCAATTGTAAGGAAGGAGAAAGCTGCACATACCATAGCATGGATAGTGGAGGCAGATCCATGCTATGGTAGATTAGAAGCTACCAGGAAGGTGCCTCTATCCAGACAGACTGAGATTAGAAGTGGCACATGGTTTTCAAATAGCGTTGCCATTAGAGATCAGGGGAACAAGTGCCTGTGGTGCGCAGTATATCAATGCTCACTATTATAGTGGAAGCAACCCTATAGCCAGTGAAACCATGAGTGAGGCTTTTATGAAGATCATACCCTGAGAAGGAAATCACACTGAGAGGATGACAATTTTGAAAGGTCTAGGGACTGGCAAGATTAAATGAGATGCCCAGGATCACATATTGCTTTACGGGGATTTGTGCCAACTCTGCAATTTCTGCATTTGAACACTTTCTTTTCCACTTCTTACCATATACTAAAACAATCTACTTTTATAAAACTGACTTGCAAAGTATATAAATCACATTTCCAAACGTGACCATTTTTAAAACCAAAATATTAAAGAAGGGTGTTACGCAAAAATGGGAATGATTCTAGCTACATTCTCTCCATCATCAAGGGAAGTATATAAGTACCAGCATACCAATCGATGTGATATAACAGATTTAATCTAGGTATGTCTTTTGTACTTTTAAGCTTTAAATACTTCCAAAACAATGGCTTGTGAAATTGTCATTCATAAACGTGCAGAAAAACCTTTGACTTTTATACAAAAAGCAAAAAGTTGTTTGTGTCAAACGAACAGACCTTAAAATATGCTTTCCCAATACCTACAACATCTGGTCCGCTCTCTCCTGTCTACCACCCCTTCCACTCAAATGGCCTACATAAGAAGAAAGATCAAGTAATGAGCTAAACGATACCACCAGCATGCAGGTAGGTAAACCTCAAAGAAGACAGCACAGTAATGCAAGAGATATATGATTTGACCAGGATCACTGTATCGTCTGCTGGCAAAGCCTGGATACAAGCATGAACACTTTGGGCCCACAGTCTTTTATTCACCTTTTGGACTAATAGTTTATGCTTATCTTTGGAGGGGATTGCCTGGGTTTTAGAACGCCCCATCTGAACAAACCAATTTCTAGACCATCACCATACGAATGACATGTTAGTTTTTATAGTAACCCCTATCTGGTGCAGGAGCATTGCTGATAATAGCACCTCTTATGTTGCAAAACCAAGTAAATATGCAGGCAGGTTTATAAACTTCAGACATAGGAAAGGCTCAGTCAGCCTTGCTGGAATGTGCTCTTCTAATCTTTCATATGAACACACATCTCTGCAATGTGTGCTTAACACACTGAGCTAACGTCTGAACCATTGTGGCACTCAATTTATCAATATGGATTTCAACTTTGGCTATTGCACATGAACAACATATTTCCCACAAGAAGAAAAATAATGCTACAGAAGTTGTGCCGTATGAAACACACAAACTTTGTATTCCACAGTGAACATAGAAAGCATTACCTGGTTAATGGATCAAGGCAGAATGTACTTGTCAAAACAGACAGGCAATAGGTTTAGCGCCTCAGCAGCATGCCATAACATCTCCTGGCGTGTGCTATTTAAGTCTGGTGAACAATGGAATCTTACTTTAGATCAGGAAGCCTTGTGGAGGCCCCCTCCAAGGTGGGGGCCCTGGGCAAGTGCCCCTTTTGCCCTCCCATAAAGATGTGCGTTATAAATAACCTATCATCTTATATCATGTGGACATTTGAACGTTTTAAGTGTCATTATAGCAGAGCAGCGTTGCTAACAACATAGGAAAGCAGCCAACTCAAACATTCCAGAAAAATCCACCGGATCCTGTACCTATGAGGGAGGTACCTGACCTCAAGACCTTACTGATGATTCAATCACCCCAAAGAACCAGTTGACGTTCAAACGCTTGCAAGCCCACACTTGCTTCCCCACCTAAGAAGCAGGAAATGACATCTAGCCATCAAAAACAACAACATCGTCAACCAATGCACACAAGAGTTCAATATTGACCTAGTGGGAATCATAGAATCACGTTTTACGGATAATTACAAAACAGTAATTGACACAATATTGCCAACTGGCTATAAAACACGTGTCTCAAAAAGAGCTAGTAAAAAGGGTTGGAGGAGTATGTGAAACTTTTTTTTCTCTACGGCGCACCTAAATAGATTTCCAGGTTTGTATTTTGGCTTTGGTGGTACTCCTCAGTGAGGTGAAGCAGAGCCTCTCGAAGGCACAGTGAGCAAGTGGTGCACGCCTGGATTACCCTTGGTCACTTAGCGGTGAGGACCACTCAATGATTGCATGGCATGACACCTCACCTTTCTGCAACCCTGCCTTGGACCATAACATTAATCGGCAAGAAATCTCCCTTACAGTGACCCCAGTTGTTGAGGCCATAACTCAATTCAATGCAATGCACCCTAACATACGACCATAAGGACACTGACATACCAGTCAGGGGCACTCCCCCCTCCCAAATTGTGTTTCTGCTTCTCTCTTGAGACCATCCATGAACAAGTCACTACGTTACACATCACATTGTACTGTCTTTAGACATCTGTAATCCTAAAGCTCATGTTGGACTACAAGCTGTGCCACGGCTGCAGCTGGCCGAGGGTCTTTTGCCCACTCTTTAACCACTGGGAAGCCCACCTCAGCGCTACCCCCTGTCATTGTGCAGCCCACCCGTCACACTGCACATATACAGTTCAAATGAATCCCAACAGATGCCCGTGGCAGAAGCCAACCGGGATAGCTTGCACCGCCCTGTAGAATGGGACGCCCAATGCACTCCTCTTCATTCGTCAGGTGCAGCACGCAGAAACTACCTCTCCCCGATGCCCTTACCCACCCCCGACCCGGGAACGCCAAGTGTACTGTGGCCATTCATCACGAGAAGGACTGTCTCAGGGTCAGTCTCCCGCCATGGTTCATCTAGGCTGGCATGGGAATGACACGCTCCCGCACACACCTATAGTTCAAGCAACATCCACCCTCCGCTCACAACCGGCTCCACGCATCTGCCGGCTTGCGTAGTATACATCTAAACAAACACCGACCTGACATGTCCCCTCCACTTCTCTGCAAACTTCACCTGCATGCTTTCTGTCCACACGTCAGACATGAACACACCTACTGGGTTTGTGGGCTCCTTTAAAGACCTGGCGTGGCAAACCCAACCGATCCCCGCCGACCTCCGGTGAGCTCCCAACACATGTACCTGCGCCGATCAATACAAAAACAAAACAATGTCCTGAAATGTGGCCCTTACATCCCTGCCAACTGCACAAGCGTGTCTTCCACCCGCATTTCATTTCTGAGCCCGCCTACTGGGTCTTCTGGCCCCATGTAGGATCCGACATGGAAAACCAAACTGGGCATCGCTGACCTGCGGTGAGCTACTCACAAATTCACCTCCATGGTACTCCAAGGGCACCCACCAGGTTGTCATGCCCCCAGTAAACACCTGCCTGGCCACCTTATCCACCTCGGCCAAGCTCTGGTATGCTCCCACCTCCTACACCGCCATGGCACCATTCCCAAGCTCATAAGCCAGTTCTTAACACACACATTTCCACAATACCATGAGCGCATCTACTCTGCTGTTCACTTAGTACCTAGCATAAGGTTGTGGCCCCCTCACCCACCACACTCCTTAGGAACGAGAACCAGGGAGCTCCAGGCCTTGGCCTGCTCCAGAGCCCCCAGTTTCGATCCACCAGTCCCTGCAACCCCTACCGACCTAAAGCCCCCAGCCAAGCTCCCAACTGTGACCACAAACCAGGCTGGCTCTGGGCACCGGGAATGCCTCCAGGGGGCAAGCATCCAGCTATCAGGAACCCTAAACTGAAGAACCATCCACTTAGCATGAGGCAACAACCCCCATGGCTGCACCACTAGCACGCCCACCAAGTTCCCCAGAAGGACTGCCCCAGACAACAAACATCCACGAGACAGTGCAAGTGTATGCAAAGCAAAAAAGCTCACAACCATTAATTCCCTTAACACCTAGCATAAGGACCCCTCACCTGCCACACCCCTTGGGAACAATACCTGGAGGCCCCCAGACCATCAGCCTGCATCCAGTTCCCCCAGATCCCAATCCCTGGGCCGGGTCCCACAGTCGAGCTCCAACTGAGACCTCACATCTGGTTGGCTTTAGACACCAGGACCGCCACAGGGAGCAAGTATCCATTAAACAGGCCATCAGAAAAACACGAAGAACAGCAACCACAGCCTGCTGCTGCTGCTAGTGGAGCAAAAAACCCATTGTTGCACCAACCATTCCACACCAGGATACCAGGATACTCCAGCACCCCACACTACCTGGGTGTAACCTAGGTGGGGGTCCCATGAGAGTTGATAACAAAGTCACTGCCTTCACTCCAATTCGGCTCATCATCTTAAGCTCCTGTGAACACTGGTTCAGTCACCCATGTGCGCTGGGCTGGCCATAACAACAGCCAGCCACTGACCACCAGTGGAGTGTACCCTGGAGAAGGCCCAGAGTGCATGCCCCACATGCCACTCAACCGCCTACCCTCCCCTTCCTTTAAAGATCCGCTCCACCACACCTACCATATCAGGTGCCTGATCACCTCGTGGCCCCATCCCAGGCCTGCTTACAGCACTGCTCCACCCCTAGTAGCCCACTAAACCTAACTTGGTACTCATGACCATTTGCTACTCTGAACGCTATGCTTTATATCGTGTCTCCGAATCGAGTCACCCTCCAGCATGGGATCTGGAATTAAACCTGCACATCTAAGTGTTGACCTGCTTCAAAGACCCATACGAACAAGCAGCAGACCTCGAGCCCCTGCCTCGAAACCTGACCCCCCCCCTAAGTTCAACACTAAGAGAGCCAATCACTGTATGAAATTCCTGCTATGTTGCTTGCCCAGACCTACTGGGCTCTGACAGCTACGCAACCCTTGACTGGGATTGTGAGGAATATGACCATCCACATGGTGCGTGTACACTCGCATGAGCTTTTTTGACATGTTTAATTAAATGGAGTGATTGTAGATCGACCTCAGGGAAAATGTGTGAGGCTAATCCACACACATTTCCCTATGCTCACACCATGACAAAAGCATAGACCTGTGTACTCAGGGCTGGACACCGGCTACAGGCACAGTCCGCCCCTGTCGTATTTGGTTGGAATGTGACAGCTAAGGAGGGCACAATGTCATCCAAGGAAGGGGGAGGATTAACCTTCCACCTGCCGTGGTCAGCCTGATTAACTGACAAAGGCTCCATGGAACACCCTGCTCTTTTGTTAGGCCCTGCAGCTGGTGGCAGCAATTATCATACCAACAGGGAGTATTTCGAACAGGGCCACACAGGGTTTGGCTGCAGAGAATAACAAAGGAGACAGGAATCCCAACAATCTTTTATATGTAACTGTGTCAACCTGAAGTCAGCTCCTGCCTCTCAGTATCAAAGGCAGTGAACTGTCATGTTTGGGTCTGTTTACGGTAGGCCACCCCGCTAGGGTGACCCCATTTATAAGGTGTGAGAATGTGGTTTGCAGGAGCCAGAGAGTCTGGTCTCTCAGCAGCTTCAAGAGAGACCTGCTGCTTTAACAGGAACCACACAGGGATGACCATTAACCGGAGAGACTCATTGAACACAACAACTAGGAAGATGGGAGTGAGCCCAGAGCTCTTTCCGTTGAGAGAAGGGCTCCACCATATTAGTTCTGGGGCACACCTTGTTTCTGTTTTCCCCCATTTACCTTGCCTGTTGCAAACCACTCTTGTTATGACCTCATGCATAGAGAAGATTGTGGGCAGGCACCCTAGGATTGGTTCACTAAGGTGGGCTTAGCCTACACCAACCACTGTGGCCCACTTGGCTTTAAAAGAAAGCTGAAACCCCTCTTTTGGCAAATCATTTGAAGACTTCACAATAAATAAGAAAGACCATGATTGAAGGTAGAGTCTGCCTTACATCTTCCGCCAGTGAAGAAAGCCCAGGGTATCCAAAGAGGGAAGCAAAACCCCTCCACAAAATGTCTCCCAGGGAACAGAAGGAGAAACAGAACTAGGAGGACTCTCTAGCCGCTCCAGAACCGGTACTTGGCCAGAACACAGCGAGCCCACCTAGGCTCTGAAGCTATCTTCCTGGATAGGGAGTGCCAGAATGTCTCTGAACCTTCAACCAAGGACAAGGCAGCTGCCTGCAACACACTACACATCTGTGGGCAGTCCATCTTAAATGATGACTCAAGCCCAGTGAGGAAGCTGGGAGGAGTGCATCGACAAGCATCTACTGCCATCTGCCTTAAAGGAAATTTTGAAGCCAGTTGAGTTCCTTGACCTGCAACCGACTGCAATGCTGACTGCTGTCAAGCCGCAGTCGCTTAAAGACATCTGAGATGTCTCGACCAATGATTCAGAGCTGCTGAACAGAACGTAGATAATGATTCCTGACCCCCAGCTGCCATGTAATCCAGCCAGCAGCCGTTCATCCAGCTTCACTCGCCGAACCGTCTTGCCACCTGATACCCACAGCTGACTCCCATCTCAAACTCTGTCACAGAAGCTTCCAGAGTGCCCTGAAGCCGAGTCAACCCTGTTGAGCACCAAGAACACCAACAGCAGAAGGTACATTGTGGTTATGTGCTCCTAGTCCTTGCCAGAAGGTCCCTAGAGACATTTCAAGACCCCTTTTCCCTTTTGTTCGAACAAAGAAACCCTTACACACTATTGTGGTTTTTAACCATACCAATCACCCTCTTTTCAGTATCCAGAGTGCTTCCCTTTTCCTTCTTCTTCTTAGAGCTGTCGGTCATCTGTATTCCTGCACAAGGCGGGTTGCATTTCGTAGTGTTGTTAGATTGTCTGTTGAATAATAATAAAGTAGATATTTTTATACAACCTTGACTGAACACTCCTTGTATCATTGGGTAAATATTCTATTTTTGCTGTGTTGCAACCAACCAACGATGCACGACATTTAGAGGAGATAAGCCTGCTGTTACATCCACATTACCAAAATTGGACAAGGAGCTCAAGCTCCTGCTGCTGACCCGCCGCCTAGGAGGCAGACCACCCAAAACACAAGAATTTTCCGCCTTCCCCATATGGAGCATTTGTGGTCGCACAAATGCTTATGGCACCAGTGTCCTACCTCTGCAAGAAAAATCCCTTCATGCACATGATACTAAAAAACCTACACCACCTTCAATCTGACCGACCCCAGGACATTTGCATCCCAATTCCCTAGCCATGGTCAAGCCCTCTTTGTGCAAACACAAGCATCCCTGCTAAATAACTCTGTACTTATCTAGCCCTCTGGCAGCCGTGAAGTTTGGTAGACATGGAATGAGGATACTGTCACAAACACTGCGGACCCCGAACTAACCAGCGAATTGCCCGTACTAACCAGCAAATCGACAAAAAAACCCCAAAAAAGCCTCAACTCATAGAATACTGTCCACCATTCCTACTTGCCAAGAGTCCAATATCACTGGCTAGTGGCGAGCACAAAATGTTACACCATACTGGAACGTATTGCAAACTACTCTGGTGCTCTCTGGCCAGAAACAAAACTATCTGACAATTGTTGATCCCCAGGACATTTGCACCCCAATGCCCTACCTGTGGTCAAGCCCTCCTTGTGAAAACACAAGCATCCCCTCTAAATAACTCTGTACTCGCTATGAGTCCCATCTAGCCTGCTGGTAGCCGGTAGCTGCTGGTAGCCGTGAACAACCCTTGCTTTGGTAGACATGGAATCATGAGGATACTGCCGGAAACACTGCAGACTCAGAACTAACCAGCAAATCGACCTAACTAACCAGAAAATTGGGAGGTCACCCACGTATGAATGGTGCAGCTGGGGTCAGGTGTGGGAGTAGGGATGGGGGGTTAGGCCGGTAAGTGTAAACACAGAACGTCATGATTAGAGACACCTGAATAGAGGAAGTGTAGAAACAGGAACACCTAGATTTTGGGACACCTGAATAAAAGAAGAAACGCACAAAATGGGGCACAATAGTAAATGAAGTAACAACAGGATTTGGGACACCTGGATACAGGAGAAACACCCAAATGGGGTACCATGGTAGACAGTAAACGCAGTAACACCTACTTTTGGCACACCTGGATACCTGGATACATTAAAAGCACCTAAAATGGGGGCACAACAGTAAATGCAGTAACAACAAGATTTGGGATACCTAGATAGAGGGAGAAAAACCTAATGTGGGTACCACAGTAGACAGTAAATGCAGTAACACCTAGATTTGGGACAGAAACACCTAAAATGGGGGTACAACAGTAAATGCAGTATCAACAAGATTAGAGGTACCTGCATAGAGGGAGAAACACCTAAACGGTGTTACCACAGTGTACAGTAAACGCAGTAAGAATTAAACATCTGTGTTGACAGACTTTACACCATACTATTCACATACTTGCCTTCTAAAATGCCCTCCAGATTTCTTAATGTTTTTATTCAAACTAATGAAACAATACATGCCGTGCAGCTGTCTCAATACACTGATGTTAATGTCTGTACTTGGAGGCAATCCCAGTACGCTGCACCCAGCCCTTCCTATCTATCAATGGCTCTGAGAACTGTGTTTAATCCACACTCGAGGATGACACCAAAGAATTGAATACATCTCAAATTAAACACTAATTATAAACACTTTGTGAGGAATTCAACCATTTGTAGGGTGGGTGTGTGCTCGCCTGGCTTTTTTGAAATTGTATATGAAATTGAATGATGGTCGATCAACCTCCAGAAAATGTGTGGGGCTAATCCGCACACATTTTCCTATACTCACTGCATGACATACACATAGACCCGTGTACTCTGGGTGGTCACAGTTTACAGGCGCTGTGCCCCCGGTCATATTTAGTTGGGATACGACAGCCAGGAGTAGACATGTCATCTACCAAGGCAGAGGGCAGCACCTTCCTCCTGCCATGGCCAGCCTAATTAACTATCAAAGGCTCCATGATCCACCATGTACTTTTAGTATAGCTGTGCAGAATAGTGGCAGCAATTAACATAATTAGCATACTAATATAGTATACTTCAAACAGGCCAACATGGGGCCTGGTTGCAGAGGTTAACAAGGAAGACAGGAAACCACAATAACCTTTGATATGCACTGTGTCAACATGAAGCCAGCTCCCACTGTTAGTATCAATGGACAGTGAAATATCATGTCTGGGACTGCATGTTTACAGTAGTCATCCCCGGAGGGGAGCCCCATTCAAAAGGTACAAGTATGTAGATTGACAGAGACAGAAAGTCTGTTCTCGCTGCACCTTCAAGGGATATCTGCCACTTTAATCAGGAACCACAGAGAGCTCCATTAACTAGAAAGATACTTTGATCCACAACAGACAGGAAGATGGGTGGAACCTAGTATTACATGCTTTCATCCCTTTACCTTTTCTGTTGCAAAGCATCTGGTTATTGTTGGTGGGGACCCAGGATTGGTTCATTAAGGTAGCCTTAGCCTACATCAATCACTGTGGCCCATTTGGCTTTAAAATAGGGCGGAGCCCCTCTTTTGGCAAGTCATCTGAAGACTTTGCAAGGAGTAGCAAGAATGACAGCATTGGACCCTGGCTGAAGGTGCAGTCTGCCTTACATCTTCTGTTAGTGAAGGAAGGCCAGGATCTCCAAGAGGGAAGCAAGATACATCCCCTAAACATCTCTCAGGGAACAGAGGGAGATACTGAATCCAGAGGGCCCTCCAGCAGCTCCAGAACCTGAACCCACCCAGCACACAGCGTGCCTGGCTAGGCTCTGCAGCAAGCTTCCAAGGTGGGAAGTGCCAGAGAGTCTCTGAACCAAACCAAGGACAAGGCAGCTGCCTGCAACACTCATCTCAGCTTTGGGCCGTCCACCTTAAAGGACGACACAAGCCCAGTGAAGAAGCTAGGAGGAGTGCTTCGACAAGCATCTACCGACATCTGCCTTAAAGGACATTTTCACGCCAGCTGAGCCCCTCAAGCTGCAACTGACTGCACCGCTGACTGTTGTTACGCCATCCGAGACCAGGGCTTCAGAACCGCCGACCTACACTGAGACAACGATTCCAGACCCGAGTCACCGTGTAGGCCAGCCTGCAGCCATCCGTCCACCCTTCTTTGCTGACCTGCTTGCCACCTGATACCCGCAGCTACCTCCCATCTTGAACTCTGTCGCAGAAGCTGCAAAGCTCCCCGAAACCAACTGGTTGCTGTCGAGCACCAAGAACATCCACAAGCAGAAGGTACATTGTGGTTCTGTCCCCGTGCTCCGTCTCCGAAAGTTCCCTAATGACATTTATTTTGTGACCCATTGCTCCCTTTGTGTTGAAACGAAGTATCCTTGAATAATTGCAATTAATTACTAAATCCCAAGTGCACCCCTTCTATGAAACTGTCTGTCCTCTGCATTCCTTTACAGGGTGGGTTGTATTTAGTAGTGTGCTAGAACTGTCTGTTGTGATAATAATAAGGTATATATGTTTATCCAACCTTGACGGGACAGTCCCTTTTATCATTGGGTAATAATTGTATTTTCTCTGTGTTGCAACTAACTATAGATCCACAAGCATTTGGAGATATGCCTGGCGTTCTGTCCACATTACCATATTTGGACAAATAGGTTTATAATTGACTCCAATCTGTTTGAATCTCTTCTGGTGTAACAGAGGTGTGGGGCTGATTGATGGTTTAGAAATCGATATTCATCCCTCGACCAATGGTATCCCAGAAGTTGATTCGTCACAATGGTGGCAGGATCTAGTTGGAGAATCTAGTTGGAGACTTGTGCACAGCTAAGTCACCCAGCGATAAAAGTACTGTTGCAGGCAACGTTTAGAACACTGTTAGGTATTGTAATAATCATGGATCTTGATGTCCTGCGCATACTATGTGAAGAGAGGGTACTTCCCCACAGCACCAATGTTAATAAACCTGAGTTGCTGACCAGCCTCCAAGCCTGGGTAGAAGCAAGGGCAGTTTGGGAGAAGACCCCAGGGGATGGGCTAAGCCCTATGTAATCAAACGGAAAAGACCTTCTGGGAGCTGAAGTGGAAGATGACGAGGAAGACAGCATGAATAGCGTTTCTCGCTAACCATTCATCTGGGTGGCAAGCGGTTTCCCAACACTCAAGAGTGCCAATGAGGTCAGGGGCTAGTGCAGCATCCCGCAGGTCTTGGGCCTCTGTAAGGTCTCTAAGTGGCCCTCTAATTGTTCTGGGTATTAACCAGGTAGTAGCTAGAAAGCTCCTCCTAGAGGAGAGGAGACTAGTGCTAGAGGAACAGAAACAGCGGGACAAGGTCACCATAGAGCTGAGAAAGCTGGTGCTCAAAGAGAAGAAGGAGGCTAACAGATCCACCTCCAGCGAAAGCAGCGGAAGTGGCTCAAACCAGAGTGCCCTGGGTAAACCTCAACAGCACATTCCCAAAGACTTAGCGCACACTTATGAAATGGGGAAGGATATTTTTGACCGGTTTGAAGTGCTCAAGCTTGCTTTTCAGCTACAGGAGGTGGAAGAGGCACTGTGGGGGACAGCCCTGATGAGTCAATTACCAACACCAGGGACTGAGGCAATTCTTCAGTTAACTCCCAAGGAAAGGCCCGTTTATGAGAGCATGAAGGCGGCCATCCCCAGGAAGTTCTGCATAACCCCAGAACAGTATCTCAAGAGCTTCAGAGAGCTCGGAAAGAAAAGTGGGCAGACATTTGAAGCAGTCACACACTTGTTGTTGACATATCTGAGCGGGTGCATGGCTGGTAACAAAGTTGACACATTTGAAGGGATGTACAATTTGATTGCGAGTGAGCATGTATTGAAGAATTGTCAGATTGGCCTACACCGAAATCTTGTGGACAAGACAATCACATACCCTAGGGTGCTTGCAAAGGCTACAAACAGGTTTGTGAGTATTCAAGTACGGAAAAAGGCTCAGGTGAGAACACCCAAACAGGAAGAGAAATCCTCGGACAAAAAAGTTAAGAAGGATGGGAAGGACAAAGGTTCAACTCACTCCTCTTTGAAGTCAGGTCCCCAAAAGAATGAAAGGAAATCCCAAAACTTCAGTTCAGCTGTACGCACTGAACAGAAGAGCGCAGGCACCCCTAACACTGGGACACCTATGTTCTCACCACCCAAAGGTTGTTTCGTGTGCAAGGAGCTGGGCCATAGGAAAGGGGATCCTGCTTGCAAGGGCTTACCCAAGCAAGCCATAGTGAATGTAGAACTTGTGGAAGAGGCCATCATTAGTGTGGGCCTCCTGGAGGAGGACTTCCCACTAGACCAAGAAGTGGCAGAATGTAGATTGGTTACACTGAGTGGGAATGGTACCGGGTCTCCAGAAGAGATCCCAGCTCCCAATAATACTCAACTCTATTTAGAACATATGTATATCAATGGGCACATAACTCCTGCAGTCTGAGGTACTGTGGCTAGCCTCACTGCTGTCTCCCAGCAGTGGGTATTGCCATGCCAGTATATTAATGGGACTGATTGTAGTGTCAGTGAGTTTGATGGAAATACTAAGTGCCCTTGGGGATAGAAGAGTTCAGATGGTGAGGTGAAACGACCCAGCGCCATGTAGCGGTGAAAGACTTCATCCCTGTCCTATGCTTGTTGGGTAATGATCTTCCTGATACTGAGAAAGTCACAGTGGCTACCCAATCGAGGGCCAAAGAGATCACCAGATTGAGCACTCTCATAGATGTAGGGCCTGGAGTGCTTTTGTTGGCAGGACCGGCATGTCGGGTAGCTCCTAGTACAGTTCCACAGACTGATGAAGCGCCTACTCCTGTGGGAGAGGGGCCAATAGTCACTGATAACCCTAATTCAGTAGCATGTGACTCAGAGACTTCAGAGTTGTCTGGCACAGTACAGGAATCTGAGGTGGAGCACTGCATGAGAGCAGATCTGAAGGGTCTGGCCACGCTGGATGAGTTTGCATCAGCTGGGGGCCCAGATCAGACTTGCTTCTTTAAATCCCAGGGAGAGTGTCTCACTCTGGCAGTCCTGTTGAAGCAGGCAGGGAAGCAGGCTAAGGATGAGGCTCCTGGCCTGTTCAAAGTGTACTGGGAGGATGGACTCCTGTACAGTGAGCCAAAGGACTATGAGGGCGAGTGCAACAGAAAGTTGGTGATTCCCTGGTGCCACAGAAAGTTCCTTTTGGATTTGGGTCACCAAACTCCTTTAGCAAGTCACTTGGGAGTGACTAACACATTGGACCGGCTGTCTGTGCACTTTTACTGGCCGCAGTTTGGCGTAAAGGTTAAGGAATTGGTCGAGTCCTGTCAGAATTGTCAAGCTTCTAGCAAGTCAGGTGGTGCCACAAAGACCCCCTTAATTCCACTACCCGTGGTTGAGTGACCTTTCGAGAGAATAGGCATGGGCATTGTGGGTCCTTTGGATCCTCAACTGAGTTCATGGAACAGATATATCTTGATGGTGGCAGACCACGGCACTAGGTACCCTGAGACTGTCCCTCTGCGGAGCATCAAAGCCCCCGTGGTTTCGAAGGATCTGATTGGGATATTCTCCCGTGTTGGATTCCCCAAGGAAGTCATTTCTGACAGGGGATCAAACTTCATATCAGCGTATATGAAGGTGATGTGGGAAGAGTGTGGTGTCACCTACCGGCTCTTTACATCCTTCTAGCCACAAACAAACTGGCTTATTAAGCGGTACAACAAGACCCTGAAAGGCATGATAGGTGGCTTGGAAGAGCACGTGGTGAGAAAATGGGATATTCTCCTGTCATGCCTTCTGTTCGCCTACAGAGAGGTGCCACAGAATGGAGTAGAGTTTAGACCCTAAGAGCTTCTGTTTGGACACCCTGTATGAGGTCCTCTCATTCTAGTAAAAGAGGGATGTGAGAGCAATCCCTTATCCCCTATACGAGATGTGGTGGACTATGTACTTGGCCTTAAGTCTGGAATGGCGAAGAACATGGAACAGTCAATGAGAAACTTAAAGGCCAGTCAGGAGCTGATGAAGCACTTGTCCGGACAGAAGGTCACAGTGACAGTCTTTTCTACAAGCCAGTGGGTGTGGTTTCTGGAGCCTGACAAACCCAGTGCCCTTCAGGACAAGTGGACTGGGTGAGGTGAATTATCTCATTGATGTGAAAGGACCTAAACAGATGTGAATGGTCTTTCACGTCAACTGGCTAGAACCCCATCATAGCCGGGTAGACTTGGTCATGTCATTAGTGTCCGACGGAGAGACTGAAGAGGAGACTGATCCCCTACCAGACCTCCTGCCCACTGAAGTTGAAGATGTCAAGCGTTTACTTGGACAGTTTGCTGGTCTCTTTTGTCTGACTCCAGGTCACGCAGACTGGTGCACCCATGATATGGACACTGGAGACAGTAAGCTGATGAAGAGTAGGATTCACGGGATGTCCGACAAGGTCAGGGACACCATAAAGGAGGATGTTTCCAAGATGCTGTCCCTAGGAGTGATAGAGCCATCGACAGCCCCTGGGCTAGCCCAGTGGTACTGGTTCCTAAAAAAACCAGTGGTGGTAAGACTGAAGTTTGCTTCTGTGTGGACTACAGGGGGCTGAATTCTGTCACAAAGGCGGATGCTCACCCCATTCCTCGGTCAGATGAGCTCATTTACAAACTCGGCACTGCCAAGTACATGAGTACCTTTGACCTCACAGCAGGGTATTGGTAGGTTGGCTTGACAGATGCGCCTGCCACCTTTCAGTGGATGGTTAACCAGGTTTTGTTGGGTCTGGAAAACCTCAGTGTTGCCTATATAGACGACATTGCTGTCTTCAGCCAACCTGGTAGAATCACTTATCCCACCTGAAACAAGTGCATCAGGTGCTGCAGAATGCAGGTTTGACTTTCAAGGCCACGAAGTGCCAGATAGCGCAGAGCACAGTGACCTAACTAGGCCTCCTGGTCGGTGGAGGTAAGAAACAACCTCTCAAAGCAGGCTGTGAAGGATTGGGACATCCCCACCACACATACGCAGGTGAGAGCCTTTCTAGGTCTCACTGGGTATTGCCAGTCGTTCATCCAGGGGTAAGGTGACCATTGCCACTCCCCTGAACGATGTAACTTCCAAGAAGATGCAGAAGAAGGTAACTTGGATCCCTGCCTGTCAAACCTCCTTTCAGAATGTAAAGGATGGATTGTGCAGGGCCCCAGTTCTGAAAGTGCCAGACTATGGTCAGGAGTTCATTATCTAGACAGACTCCTGTGATTTTGGGATTGGAGTAGTGTCAGAGCAGCTGAACTCTGAAGGGATAGCCTACATTAGCAGGTGGTTGACAAAAAGGGAAAGGAACTGGGCTGTCGTAGAATAGGAGGCATACGCGGTCAGGTGGGCCGTAAAGAAGCTGAAACCCTACATATTTGGGTCTCACTTTACAATACAGAAAGACCACCGACCTCTACAATGGTTAATGGCCATGCAAGGGGAGAACCCTTAGCTTCTGCATTGGGCCATATCCCTGCAGGGATTAGATATGGACATCCAGCACAAGCCAGACCCCAGCATGGAAATGCAGATGGCCTCAGCCGGTACTTTCGCCTTGATGACAAACCAGACCCTCAGTAGGGTGGTGGTTCACATGTTGTGACTGGGGGGCATGTGAGGAATTCGACCATCTGCACGAAGGGTGTGCACTCGCCTGGACTTTTTAAAAATATTTTTTAAAAGAAATTGAATGATTGGAGGATAGCTCAGCAGCAACGTGCTCACCTTGGAAACAAGATGACACGAAGCAACACAGGTTTGATCCCCGGGTCCGCGCTTAGAAACCTCTGGGTATTAAGCACGTTATAAATGCGCAACTAAGACATATTCCTGTAACAGCGCCTCGATGCCTCGGGCTGTGTGAATGCTTTAAAAATGCAAAATAAATAAAAACATAAAATAAATAAAACACAAATAAATAAATAAAACCTCAAAAAATGTGTGCGGCCCCACACATTTTTTGAGGTTTTATTTATTTATTTATGTTTTATTTATTTTATTTATTTTATTTTTAATTTATTATATTTATGCACACATTTTCCTATTCTCACTGCACAACAAACATATAGTCACGTGTACTCTGGGTGGACATAGCCTACAGGCGCAGTCCTCCTGTCATGTTCAGATGGAATGTGACAGCCAGGAGTACATGAAAGCAGTAAGAGGAGGAGGGCAACACCTACCTCCTGCCATGGCCAACCTAATTAAATATCAAAGGCCCCATGGATTTGCCCTATCCTTTGTCCGCCTGCTGGTGGCAGCGCATAGTGATGATAGTTAATTGAAGCAGGCCGGCAGTGGCCTGGTCGCAGGACTGACAAAAGACAGGATACCCAACACCCTTTTGATATGCACCTGTGTCAACTTGAAGTCAGATCCTGCTCCTTAGTATGAAGGGCAGTGAATGTCATGTCTGGGACAACTGTTTACAGTGGTCATCCCCACAGGGGGACCCCATTCAGGAAGGTATGCGTATGTGATTTGATGGAGACAGGAAGTCTATTCTCGCCATAACTTCAAGAGAGACCTGCGCTTTGATCAGGAGCCACAGAGAGCTCAATTAACCAGAGAGACACTTTGATCCACAACAGACAGGAAGATGGGTGGGACTTAGTAGTTCATGTTGACTCCCCTTTACCTTACCTGTTGCAAAGCACCTCACGCATAACAGAAGATTGTTGGTGGGGATCCAGGGTTGGTTCAAAAGAGCCCGTCTTTTGGCAGACCATCTAAAGACTTATCAAGGAGTAACAAGAATAACTCATTTGGACCCTGGCTGAAGGTACAGTCTACCTTACAGCTTCCGCCAGTGAAGGAAGGCCAGGATTTGAAGTAAGATCTCTCCCCTCACATCTCCCAGGGATCATAGGGAGATACTGAATCCAGAGGACCCTCAAGCACCTCCAGAACCGTTACCCTGCCAGCACACAGCGTGCCCTGCTAGGCTCTACCAGCAAACTTCCTAGGTGGGAAGTGCCAGAGAGTCTCTCAACCGAGAGAAGGACAAAACCATTACCTGCAACATTCTCCTCAGCTTTGGGCTGTCCGCCTTAAAGGGTGATACAAGTCCAGCAAAGGAGCTAGGAGGAGTGCACCGACAAGCATCAACCAGTGTCCACTTTTAAAGACATTTTCAAGGCAGTGGAGTCCCTCGAGCTGCAATCGACTGCACCACTAACTGTTGTCACACAACAGTCGCTCACACCATCCTAGAAGCCTCGACCAGTGCTTCAGACCCACCAACAAGAACTGAGCCGATTCCTGACCCAGAGCCACCATGTAGGCCCACCTGCAGCCGTCCGTCCAACCTTTGCTCGTCGAACGGCCTGCCGCCCGATACCCCCAGCTATCTCGCACCTTTAACTCTGTCGCAGAAGCTGCAAATCGCCATGAAACCGACTTGATGCTGTCGAACACCAACAACCTTTACAAGCACAAGGTACATTGTGGTTCTGTCTCCCTGACCATAAGAAAGACTGCATGCTGAAAACCTGCCTTTAATGGCACAGCTGATGAGGCTTGAAAAAAGAGATACATTTGCATTTCTCTTGTCCATTCTTGAAATGAGTGATGCCTGTGCATATGAACATCTCATGGCGCCTATTACATGTGTAGTATTGAATGTGAATGAAACATCTAAGAGCAGCAGAAGCCGACAGGTACAACCACTGTCCAATACATGATACACATCATCCAGAACCTCCACCGTAGCGAACAGTGTACTGCATGTTGCCTTGAAACCTTACTAATGCGTTTAGAGCTGCGTCTAACAGTGCTACACAGTTCTCAATGACCTTCCCCACAAAAGGGAGGTTCATAATTGTACAAAGGTTCAGTCGGTCTACCGACCTTAAAGTTCTCTTCTTTAGCAGTGGTGAAAGCTGCAGTCTGGCACCCTAGTGGTTTAGGAAAGCATTGATGATCTACAGGCAGCAAAGGCAAAACTGTGTTAATCTTTCTAATAAGGTTTAATCAGAGGACTCTCGATCCATGTTCGCTAATTGAAACATGTTTTTGTTTTGTTTAATAATTTTTATTGTGATTTAGAAAATGAACCACAAAACATTGGTTTGGATAATTAAATATGATAGAAAGAACAATGTAATGGAAAACTGAGGCGAGATTTGTGGGAAGATCCTGATAGGCCAGAAATTGGTGAGTGGATAAGGGCAGGTGGATTGGGTAACCAAAATAAAGCATGAGGAAAATAAAATAACCGCTCTCTGTTATGTGATTCATATTGCAGTAGATAAACAATTGATTTTTGGACAATCTGGGGAATGAACAAGAGACATACACTCTGCAAAAGGAAAGAGGGATGGGGAAGGGGCACAGTTTAACCAGTTTACTCATACATTTGTACTCTGAGACCCCCGACCGGCCCACGGAGTCGGAGTTTGCTCAGAAGCACTTTAAGACAAGATAGCAGTGCCTGTGAGATGGATGGGGGTGCAGATGTATTACCCCAACACCAGTCAATAAGGACAACTCAAACAGTTTGGCAAAGGGCGTCCGTTTAATGACAAGTACAGAAAACGGGGAGTTATGAATATCAGCAATGATGCGATCTTCCTTCTCGCTTCAACTCCAATGAAGTTCATACAAGTTGTAACATTTATACTCAAAACTCGTCATCATTGACGTGTTACACTCAAAAGTTAACATGCAATTCTATTGGTTAGGAAAAGGTAACTTTACTATAGGTACTATATCTGTATATGGTAACAGAGTGAGGGGATTGGGTAAACACTGTCAGGTGGGCATCTAAGCCCTTCCTTCAAAAATGACTACTGCAGACGTCACTAAAAGTACACCGTCCCATTGGTTCTACTAACTACAGGACCCTAAATTATTTGGTCCATTGTGATTGGTTTGGCACCAACCCCATGCATACTTTTCCACTCTGCTTAGCAGCATGCAGAATGGTCGACCAGGTACGAGGTGCCCCTTAGTTACCCGGCCTTCCTTCAGTCCATGCTACAATCAATCATAACTTTAGTAGCCATGTGTCCATTATTTCACTGCGGTTGGCCTCGAGACTGCATCTTCTGTCTGGAAAAGGTTCTGATATCTTCATCTGGCCTGGTGCGATACGTAGGTGTGAACTTTTGTCTCTTCTCTCTCGGTTGGTCACGTGATTCAGGCACCGTGAATTTGCCTCTTTTCCATTAATTTGTGTATTTGATTTTCGTTTCACCCGCCACCTGCCTTTGCTTTCTTATCTCGACCTTTCAGAGGCAGGATATTCTGTTCTTAGTTTCAATTAGATGTAGCTACTGTTCGTCTCTTCTATTGGTATGACCTTGGCTCTTCTGGCACTAGTTGCCTCTGCTGAGTTTTGTTTCAGCCGTCTCTTCTCATTTTTTACTTAAATGTGAAGCTTTTCTCGTATGGTCTTTAGTGACCTGGGTTGATTCTGCTTCTTGTGCAAAGTGGAAATATACTTATAATAAGGTGCTTAGTTTGAGGTACATTATGTATAATGGTGCTTGCCGACTATTCTTCTACCAAGCATAGCAAGACACACTGTTTTCTTAGCTTTCTTGCCGTTCCAAGCATATTTACAGGTGTAAACTGGTCAAAGATCTTTGCTGCGCTTACAGCTTAAGCTTCTTGCATTTTGACATCGTCATTTCACTTTATGTTCATGATATCCTTGTTCATGGCGTTTCGTCTCTTTGCATCATTCTCTGGTTGTCATTTCTTCTATCTGTAAGTCAGTCCGGGCCCTCGTGATATCACCATTCGTCTTCTATTAAGGTCTTTTTGGTTTCTTCAGGGACTGTAAGTAGACGATCTTCATTTCGTTTCATTTGTTGATAAGGTTTTCTCAATGGGTACCTTACTGTCCGTGGTTTCCTTGGTATTGGTACGTCAATAGGTGCTGTTCTTCTAATAGGTACTGGGCAGAGTCCTACTGCGACTCTCTGCTGGTTTATTTGCTCATCATACATCACATATCTCGGTGTGAATGTTCCTGGAACTTCAAAATGGATGATTGGTGTGCAGGCTTTATTTGGGACCTCCTCTACACTCCCCCCGCTGGGCGATTCATCGACCACTTTCCCTTCCGTCTTTGGATTCATTTTACTTGGTTCTTCTGTTTTCACCTTCACTTCATCGCCTGGGTTAATTCCTTCTTCATCTTCTGGATCTTTACATGATGGTCTGAAGAAGTGTCATTTTGGAGTCCATATCTTTATGACTCCTTTCAGACTTCCTGCTGTCCTTACATGTTCGTCTTTATTCCATGTCATCAGTTGACATTGTCCATTTGGGCTGCAGTAAACCCATCTTCCCACATAGTTTCGATGTTTCCTGGGATAGAGAAATTTTGTTCCCTCAGGTGCAAGAATGCTAGATTTCACGAAGTCTCTTATTTCTTCATCAGTCAGGTCTTTGGGCTTCCATCCTGGCTTGACATTAATCATGATCTTCATCCCTATTGCTTTCTTCGCAGTTTTCTGGCACTGGGACACTATTATCTTAATAACACAAACTCCTAACAATATCATCACTAGCAGGGCTCCCAGGAACTTGAATGCCTCTGCCATCCATTTTGGAACCCATGAAAATAGTGATCCAAACCAACTGCCATCATCAACTTCGTCTGTCTCGTCAATCATTTGGTTCTGCAGTTTTGTCAGCATACCTATGGCTTCTGTTAGAGTTCCATTTTCCTCATTGTGAGAAGGTATAAATGTGCAACATGATTCTCCGATTTTTGCACAAACACCTCCATCCATAGCTGTGATCATGTCAAGTACATATCTGTTCTGGAGAGTCATCAGTCGGATGTCCCTTAACTCTTCTTTGATTGCATTGAATCCCTTTATAGTGGTATTGATGGTCTGCAGTAACTCCCATCTGGTTATCTGTAACCATTTAGTATTTGCTCCAACTTGGAATCTTGGCATGAAGATTGTCTCGAATACTGATGAAGTGAGGCTAAACAGCCTATGTGCATATGGGATTGCATGAAAGGCTTCTTCAGATTTGGCATAGAAGTAATTTTCCCTCTTCAGTCAAGTCATCAGTTCCACAGATCTCTTCTTCCTCAGGTGAGCATCTGCTTTTAGGAAACTGTCAATATTCAAATCGCTTTTCGGGATCACCAAGGCTGGAACGTGGACATTCACTATTGTGCATATACCTCCCCAGTTTCCCGGCAGTCTGATGTATGCTTTGGATCCACATGCCCAATAGTGATCGATAATTACTGCAGTTCTGTGCTCCATGCCTGGGGGTCAAAGATTCATCCACAGTTCGGATTCTCTTCCATTTTTCTTGTGCCATTGTTTCTGAAGCACAATTTTGAGCGCTCCAGTGGTACTATCTGTAAGGGTCCTCCTCTGTCTTTGACCCATGTCAGCAGTTTTGCAAGCTTTGGCCACAATGGTTGGCATAACCTTTGTGAATTTTCATTTGCTTCTTTGCAGGCTCTGAGGACCATCCATGCCCTGCAAATTACTACTTCTTTTTCCCATCCATCTGGTGAAAGCACTGTTCCCCAAATCTGCATTTGGCCTCTGTTCTTCCAACTTCGAGCCTCTTCTGGAGTTTTTCCTTGGACATTTAGCTTCTGATTTACTTCCCATCTAATTTCAGCTCCTTTTACTCCAGGTTTCACGTACCTGATCATGTGATTTCTAGTTTTAGCTTTATTTTTTGTCTTAATATCTTGAACATAATCATCTTCATCGGGATAGGCTGTTTCAGTTGCCCATTTTAGTGAGGCATCACTGCCCATGAACTGGCCTCTAGTTTTAAACATGGCTACGTCGAAGGACAATGTGCTGTCTGGACATCAATGTCTAGAGATACGAAGATCTTGGACTTCCCCATGCTGTATGGTAGGAGTGCACAAACAAAGCATTCCCCTTCTGAACCTTGTCTTCCAACTTCTTTCATGTGCTGGAGCCAAATGTTGTTCCCAAATGTGATGTGCTGTCCAAGTAATCGTTTAGTTCACTGTCATCTCCATACATGCTTCTCTTGATTCTTAATGTTTTCATGTAATTTGCTATAACTACATCCCTGGATGCATCTATATGGCTCTTTGGCTCTTTTTTACTGGCGGATCCTCAGGTATCCTGGTCCACGGTGCAGGCCTTCTCATCTGTGCCATTTGTGTAGACAAGAGTCTGGCAGCTTTTTCCTTGTCTTCGTATATCTTTTTCTTTCTGGTTAGGAGTGCCCATATCCATGCTGGCATTGGTCCTGCATATGGTTGTATTGTGGAGCTTGTACTTGTCCCTTTCACTGGAACATATATGCTCGGCAATGTTGTCTCTGTGGGTTTATTCTTCAGCTCTTCTAGTCTTTTCCTTTCTTTGGCTATGAATGGCCATGCTATGTTTGCTGTCAGTTTTGCTCGTGCGGAGACTTTCTCTGAGTTTGCTCTTGTCTTCCTTGGTGTTGGCCCAAGAGGTTCTGATACAGCTGTTTCTGTTGACTTCCTTTCCAACTCTTCTTATCTTTCCTCGACATCTGCTTCCTTCAGGTGGCTCTTTGCTTTACTTGTAGTAGGATTTCCCATAGTAGGCAGTCTTTTCTTCTCTACTGCTTGGGATTGTGGTTCTGCAGTCATTCACACTAGGCCTGGTGTATATGCATTAAATGTCTACATGTGTGTGGTTGTCAGTTACCTTTTCACATTCATACTTTGCTGACCCTTTCTCCGGCTTTTTGATTTGCTTGTCACCACAAGTGTGTGTGTATCATTGCTAATCACATCCATCTCAAGTTCATTCATTCCACCATCAGATCTTCTAGGGACTGGAATGGCTATGTAAGGTCTGGGTACTTTTGTAGGTTTCATGCGCACATCATTAGGTGGGTGCACTGGCATAGGAACGCTTTGTGCACCAATAAAAAATGCAGTTCTGATCATCAATGATAATAAAACAATGATGAATATAATACATAAATGCATTATGCCTCTGTAAGTCAGGCGGCAGCACTTACTTCCAGAAAAACGTGGGCGTTTCCACCTGTGAGAGGACGAGGTTGCTGCTCTGGATCCCCATTTCGATCATTCCCCAAAATGTTAACTTTTACTGTACTCCTTTAAACAATATTGTCTTTCGAATTCTTTGTTGTGAGTTTCAGGTGTTACACAATTGTCCCCCCTCATGTGAATAATGGATTGTCTGTTACCTCGGGATACAGTTCCTACACTAGGCTATGGGAAGTGTCAAAATCATGCAATACTTCAGCAAGTCTCTTTACTGTGCATGTTCAAAATAGGGCAGCTCCCAGTCTATGCCTCTTATCTGCTTCATTCCCGAAGACATGTTGTGCTCTGGTCAATATAAAAATAAGAAAGGAAATCTCTGGCAATGTTCTCTCGATCTGTCTCTCGGCGGAAAGTCTAAAATCTTCTCGAATAGTTCTGCTGATGGTTGGAGAGTTCCACTTGCATCACTATTCCATGCAAGGGCATGCCCATTTGTGTAGCATTAGCTGGGTCTCTGATGAAGGTGATGACGTCAATATCTACAGGTCCCCCCACTAGCTCTGGAAAATCAGTGATTAACCGAAAGAAAACGTTGCTGCCCAACCTGCTGTCTTCTGGTGACAGGGACATTTGTCCTGTCTTGCTGAGGGTCAGGATTGTACGTTTTCACTTCACTACGAACAATGTCTGCACATCCCATTTGCATGGAGTGCAACTAAGATCACAATGTTATTTAAGAGTCTGCTTAGACGTTCTGTGTTGCCTGGATCTCGAAGAAACATGAGTACGCCTGTCGTTCTCCCGACAAGATTTGGACAGTCTTCGATTATACGAAAGAACAATGTATTGACAAGCTCATTTACTTCCTGCTTTGGTTCGGACATGTGGCTTTTCCTCGCTATTTTCAGGAAGTAGGAGGAATTACGTGATTATCACAGTAAGCAGTCTCTTTATGATCTTTTCGTTTTCAGGATCTTGAAGAAAGTCAGTGTCACTTGTGAGCCTCCCCACCAGTGATGGGTACGATTTTAGTACTAGATCGAAATATGCCACCACGTCTTTGGTGATGCTGCTACTGTGGGACACCGTAGGTAACTCTGAACAAAGTCTCTGTGTGGAAGGAATCAGGGTACTGTATTTTCTTCAAATTTATGTGTCCTCGATCAAAATTTGGCATGTTATTTTCTCGTCACGGTTTTAGTGTGCCTCAGTCCAAAGTTCAAAATCAACAGACCATGTTGTGGTTTATAAATACAATTTTCTTCGTCACCTTGCAATTAGGATGCACAGAGTGTCCGTTTTATATGTCTGTATCCTCTTTTTTGCTCAGAGGAATGTCCAAAGTGAAACCACAACTATCACACAAAAGTTCCTGTGTCTTTACTTTGCTGCTGCTCCTGCGTCCTTCTTTGCCATGGATCTCGTGTGCACGTGCTGTCGTTCTTCCCCGTCGCTCGTAGTTTCCTCACGCTGGGGTGCAGGTAGGGGGCCATCTCCGATGTAGGGTTTGATATTGCCCAGAAAAATCCAAGCTCTTCTGCCTTGTAGTTTCACTGCAGAAGGAGTACAGTCTTCCATTGTAAAGGAACCGTTAAACCTTGGCTCGTCCCACCTTTTTCTCGTATGGTTCTTTACCACTGCAGAAGGAGTACAGTCTTCCACTGTAAAGGAACCGTTAAACCTTGGCTCGTCCCACCTTTTTCTCGTATGGTTCTTTACCAGGACGGTATCTCCAGGGAAAACGAATGATACACAAAGTCCTTGAGCTGTGCCTGTAGTAGTATATCCTTTTGTGTTCTGTGCTGCCCTGCAGCCTTTTCGTCATCGCTGCAGCTGGTCTGACATTACAGTAAGGCAAGATGTCATGCAATTCAGGTAATTTTGTATTTCAGCCCCTAAGATTTCTCCTGTTGACTGGGCATCACATCTAGCTCTATCTCGGGGTGTCAGGGGAGTGCGCATTCCTCTACCTGTAGCTATTTTGTGCAGCGTGAGATGATGGTCAGAACCAGGTTGATTCCTGAGTGCATACAGTGCCAAATGAAGGCAGTGCAACCATCCCTTTCTTAGAGTAAGCTTCAACTTGGCTATCCTTTCCTTTAATAAGCCGTTGAGCCTCTCACTGATCCCATTACCTTGCGAATGATACGCCAATGAGAACTTGTCCTTTATACCAAGCAGCAATCTAATCTGTTTGAAAATCTCATTTACAAAGTGAGACCCATTATCTGATCTCATGACTTGACATACCCCCCATCTGGGGAATACCTCTCTCACTAAAAATGTGGCCGCACAGGTAAAGTCTGGGTGTGTACATGGACCTGCTTCTATCCATCTAGAGAATGGACACACCACAACAATTAGGTATCTGTACCCGTTACATACTTGAATCATGTCAACGTAATCGACATGCAAGTGCTGAAAAGGCCCATTTGGCCTTGGGATGACTCCTCTTATTACTTTTAATGTGTGCCCAGCTGTAAATTGTTGGCATATTATACAGTTTACTATAAAAAAAAGCAACATGCTCGGTTAAGTTCGGTATGAACCAGTCTTCTGCGAATGTTGCCGCTAGATTCTCTTTTGTCATTTGAGCTGGGTAATGTAACTGCTCCAGCGCTAATTTTAACAGGGCTAAATGCATTACTGGTTTACCAGTGTTGTCTTGTCGCCACAAGCTGTCAGATGGGTTTAAAGAACACCCTCGCCGCTTCCAAAGATTTTTCTCTTCCTGTGGTGCCTCCCCTTGGAGTTCCATCAACTGTGTTTGTCCTAGATTGTTATAGCATTCAGGTGTAATCCGTGCAACCATCATTCTCTCATTTGTATGGGTGACTTCTACTTCCATGATCATCTCACTCTTGGATGGCATACGTTTGGCTTCCGGGTCTGCCACTTGATTTCCACGTGAGATAAAATCTGTCCCTTTCGTGTGGGTGGCGCATTTCATGACCACTATGCCCACTGGGAGCTGTTGTGCCTTGATCAGTCTGTCCAATAAGGCTGCGTGCTGCACTGACGTGCCGTCTGCTCGGAGGTAGCCCTTCCTTTTCCATTGCGCTGAGCCTGTGTGTACTGTTGACATCACATAGGAGGAGTCACTGTACACAGTTACTTGCTGGTCTGCGTGATTCTCAATGGTGAGTATCAATGCCAATATTTCTGCAGCCTGTGCTGAATAATGAGATGGTATTCGTGCACTAAGGAGTACTCGAAATTCTCCATTTGCGGTGTGTTTCATTACAGTGATGCCTGTATATCTTTGCCCATCGTTTTGATCGATTCTCGAAGAACCGTCAATAAAGACACTTTCTCCTTCTGCCAAAGCATTTTCTTTTACTCTGGGGATTTCATCATAGAATTCTTCATAGTTCGCACAGTCATGTGTTGGCTCTCCTTCAGTGACTGGCTCTGCTATGAACATAGCTGGGTTCACTATCTTGCATCAAACTATTTTAATCGATGGATTTGATATGATCACTTCCTATGCAGAAGCTCTCTGAGATGTTAGCATGCCCTTTGGTTTCTCTAGGATAGCAAATAGTGAGTGCTCTACGTACAACGTCATGGAGCATCCCATTACAATGGTAGTAGCTTTTTCAATGGTGAACGCTGTGGCAGCTAAACTTTGTTCGCACAGGAAATGGCCCCTCATTACAGGATCCAAATTTCCACTATAGTATGCCAGGGGCTTGTACCCCAATGTGGTTCTCTGTGTGAGCACTGCCGTCATAACACTGCCATTCGTGTGTGAGAACAAGAAAAATTCCTCTGCATAATTGGGGATTCCTAAAACTGGTGCTGTGCAAATTGCTCTTTTGAGTTCAGCAAATCCTTTCTCCATGGTCTCAGACCATTCAATCGTTTCTTTCGTCACTTGGGCCTTCTTTAAGGCCTGAAGCAAAGGCTTGGTGTAAGAGCTGCAGTCGAAGACCCATGCCCTGACATAGTTGCATAGGCCCGAGAAGCTCGGCATTTGTTTTATCGTGTGTGGCTTAGCTGTGTTCAGTATGGCATCAGCCCTTTCTGGGGACACTCTTTTTCCTTCATGCGAGATCAGCTGGCCTATGTATAGCACTTCTTGTTGAAATTATTTTAGCTTTTCCTTGTCAACCTTATATCCTTTCTCAGCCAGTATAGTCAATAGCTGAACAGAATCGTGTCTGCATTGCTCCTCTGTCGTGCTGCAAATTAGGATGTCGTCCACATATTGCTGGACAAAGCTTTTTAGTGCAATATTGCTTAGGTCCATCTGCAGGACTCTGTTAAAAATAGAAGGAGACTCACAGTACCCCTGGGGTAGCCTCGTGCTTTTCAGATGCATCTGTGAATGAGGTCATATCTTGTGAGTCACGGTGCAACGGGATTGAGAAAAATGCATTTTTCAAGTCAATCACCGTGAAATATTTCGCCTCAACCTTTATATTATATAAACTTGTAGCCGGGTTCGGGACTAAAGGGAACTTGGCCTCAACAATATCATTTATTGGGCGTAAATACTGAATTAGCCTCCAAGACCCTCCTTTTGATTTCTTGATCGGATAAACCCCAGTATTGCATGACAATTCTGATGTCACTAGGATGCCTTGTTCCATTCCTTCATCTGCCTCCCTGGACATGGGGTATTGGTGTACTTTTGGTAGAATCGCTCCTGACTTCAATTTAATTCTCACCTCTCCAACCCCTTTCAGTAAGCCGACATCATAGGGGCCTGTAGTCCATACCAAGACAGGCACCTGGGCCATGTCATCATCAAAATATTCAGGACGGTTTCGTGCCAACATCATTCTCTGAGGCACTTCCCTTTTGATCATTGTCACCCAAAAGGTGAGACTCACCTCCACTGTTGTCTCTCCCATATCTGCTTGTTCCTCAAACAGATCGTCATCAGTGACGTCAGTCAATCGGTATCCTTCTTCAATGGCGATTACTGTGCACCATTGTCAGCCTTCATCATCATAACCATCGATGAAAGCCATTTTCCCTCGTACTGCAGCTGTGTGTATCACCAAGGGAAATATTTGTCCCTTTTCCTCATGCATAAGTTTTCTTGGCCTGAATAGAAATTCATCTGGGGTCCTCATGTTTCCCTCAGCAAGGCCTGGCAGCCTTGCCATTAGCACAGGTATTCCATATGTGAATACTTCATGCTCCAATGGTATAGCCCTCATAGCTGTGCGTTCTACGTATGCTCCAATCATTTCGAATACTTTTGAATAGTGCATTCCTGGAGCCGAACATACTATGCCCTTCTCCGTGAGTGAGATTGTCATATTTAACTTTATCATTAGATCTCGACCCAAAATGTTTACTGGGGTCTGCTGTAAATATAATAAAGGCACATTCATTTCACATTCACCTATAGAGACTGGAAGTGCATTTGTGAAGGGAGCACGACTTGTAGCTCCTGTGAAACTCTGAGAATTTATGGCATCGCCGGACAAGGAAAACTTGCCTTCACGTATGCACGAGCATGTTGCGCCCGTGTCAACTAAGAGGAATATTCTTTATCCCCTATAACAACATCCACCCTAGGTTCCCGGTGAGGGTCATGTGTCACTGATAGGATAGAACACATCAGGGTTCCCAGTGAGCTGTCCTAGTCCACATATAGTTTTGTCCCACCTTGTGCTGATGGATTTCCCCTATTCCCAGTGTTACTTCCCATTCCAGGGTTCGCGGTTTGCCCTGTGCCCCACGTCTGTGACAGTTGCATCGGTGACTGTTGGGACTGTCCTTGTGGAAAACTCACTACATTTTGAGGTTGTGGGCTTTGCTGTGCTCCTGGCATTTGCTGTTGCACCGTGTGAGTCTGTGGCACTCCCTGCTGTAAAACCACAGGTGGATTCACCATGCCTGCTCCTATTCCTTGGCCATTTTGCATCGTGCCGTGATTTCTGCATGTGCGCGCTAAATGCCCCGCCATCCCACACAACCAACATACTGGCGGTGGTCGGATAATATGCTAATTTGACATATCTTGATTGCCATTTTGCATATTTTGAAAACCCCCTTGATACGTTTGGAAACCTCCCTGATTACTCTGCCATCCTCTTCCTCTAAATCCTCTTCCCCTAGGATAAAACCCTGTGTTGCCTTGATTACTCTGCTGTGGATTATTCACCTGTTGCATATCCGATCCGTCTGTGCTAGTTATCATTGCTCCTTCATGAGCATATTTTGCCAATTTCTTCTGCACTAGTTTTGCCTCTTCACCCTTTCGTGCAGCTTCCTTTTTGCAATTCTTTTCTTGCAGTAGCCTGCAATAGTGTGAAATGGTCAGCTGTATTTATGACTATGGTTTAGCCTTGATTCCTACCAATTTCTTGAGCTGTTTCTGTACTGGCTCTGGCAGCCCTTGGCACAATATATGGTAAAATACAGGTATAGATTTCCCCCAAGATTCATGAGTCTCGAGTACCCAGACATCTTGAAGATTCTGTATGTAAATCAACGGATCCCCTGACTCCTTCATTTTTTGTGTCATATCGGAAGTTTCTGGGTAGAGCATTCGTAGAGCTTTCCAAAATGCGGCTCTGCAATTGTTAAATGGAGCCCCATCATGCACGGTAATAATTGTGGTCACACTATGGTAACCTGCCTGTGTCCACACATCATCTGCTCTCTCACCAAGTATGGTGATTAGGAGACCCTTGATATCCCCTATGGCTAACATGTTCCCTCTTGTCATTTTTTCTAGCTCGTGTATCCATTTTCTGGCTCTCGATGTCAATATTGGAAGCTTGTTTTTCAAATTTTCTCGATCCATGTGTGGCCATGGACTATACTGTGGTCTTGCTCCCCCTTTCTTGAGTAATGGAAATTGGGATGCATAGCCCTCTCTCTCTTCTCTCATTGTTCTGCTGGCTATTGCAGGGGTAATATTCCCGCATCGCCGCCTGCCTGGCAATGTCCTAAGCCTCTCACGTAGGGCAGTGGAGACACTCACCTCTGAACGTGAGATACGACCTCGTGTCAGTCTGACTGCGTGGCTAACTCAGATGCCCTCGGTGCAGACTCACTAGTGTCTGACCATCTTAACCCTTTTCTCCTTTGGAATCGTCTTTCACCCCTTCTCTCTTCCTCCTTCTCCTCGCGCTCCTCCCTTTCTGTGTCGAACATTGTCTGCCCCCAACTCGTGCAACTTCTTGCATCTTCTTTGTTCCTACTTATTTCTAATCTATCCAGGGATAGTTCTCTATTCCCACTACTTCGGGAGACATCCTCAATGTCGTAAAGCTGAGTGCTCTCTATGGGCTCGTCTTCTCCCTCCCCTTGGGGTATTTGTTCCAGCCCCAATTCGTCATATATTCTATCGATCGTTTCCCCGATGCTTCTGGTGTCGAAGTCATCTTCAATATTCGCCCTAGACGTGCCTGGTACTGAATTGTACTCAGGAAAGAATTCTTCTATGTCTTCCCAGTCTACTACTGGCTTAGGTTTTTTAACCTCTCTCTCCAGATATTCAAGATCGCGTGCTCTCTGTCTTCGCTTACGTTCTACATCGTCATCGAATTCTCTGCGTTTCCTCGCCTCTTCTCTGACCCTATCTTCTTCCTCTTTCTATGCGTCTCTATGTTCATTTGCCTTTCGAATTTCTCATTCCTTCGTCTCTGTATTCTTTTCTCTCGCATTCTTTGCTTTTCCTCTAACCTACGCTGCTCCTCTCTGTCTTGATCATTGGCTGCTCGCTGTTTGTGATCGTGCTGCCTTTCTAGCTCTTCACGATATAACTGTTCTCATCTTTGCCTATCTTTTTTCCTTATTCTTTCGTCTTTCAATCCTTTTTCTTTCTCCTTCTCCTTTCTCTTTACATCGTCTAATCTCTCCTTTTGTTTTGCATCATCAATGCCTTTGCCATTGAGTTCTATAAAATCTGCCCTCCCATCCAATCGTTCTTTGCGAATGCTATCTCATCAGTTCTATCTTTGCTTCCTTTGCATCTTTTACCTTCCCTCTCCTTGTCGAGAGATGCACTTGTCTGTGTCTGGTCCCTTCTTTCGTCATCGCATCTCACCTTGTCCCTTGAGACTGTGGAGTTGATATCCTTATCTTTATCTTTACCTTGATTTTCGTCACTACTTTGCGTAGGTGACTCATACACTGGGTTTCTATACCCCGTGGCTGCTTTAAGTTCTTTTAGTGGGTATAGCCCCTCCTCCTTATTGTTTTTAATTTCCATTTCAGATGGGGCACGTGGCGTGGTAGGCATCTCACACCCCTCTGTACATACGTTAAGTATCCAATCTGATGGCGGCTCCTCTTCCTTCTCCTGTTCATACATTTTCCAAAGCTCTAGAATAGCTAGGCGTTTGTCCAACTTTTTGCCTGTGTATGTGGCGTGCAAGTATGTTGTCATGTGTTGCAAGACAGCTTTAGATAAGGACCCGCCCTGTGGCCAAGGCATAAACATTTTGTGGGCAGTTCCTTTTACCCATTTCGTACTGTATTTTTTCAGTGTAGATGCATGTTTTGGCAACTGTTTGCACTGGTGTGCTAAGGGGGTTATGCCTTCCATATTAACCTTTGTTCACTTTCACTTTAATGTAACAACTGTTAATGCTTTTGTCACTTAAACCATTCCAACAACATGAGCGAGCACCAAACACAGCAAGCTCCAATCCCATTTTTTCCTCAAAATTTTATCTTTTCTATTTTACCCAATAGACATCAGGTTACCTTCTACAACCTTTCAAATATCAAATCGCAGTTTTTATGTTAATTCCTCAAAGGAAGACTTTCCATTTTATGACGTCACAACACTTAACACATAGGACAGACATTAACAGACTAGACGAACTCCAGCTGGTCACATGTATCTCTGCCTCTAGTATTACCCCGACATGGAGTTTAAACGTATCCCTTTCGCTGCTCCTTTAATCGCTGTGATAGTCTATTTGTTCCCCTTTATTTGGGACTCTGGATACAAGTTTCTTCTAGCTGCTATATTAAGCATAGGAATAGGGCGAATCCTCTCTCTTCTCGGGTGTCCTCCCCAGTAACCTCTCTCTTCTCGGGTGTCCTCCCCGGTATCTTCCCTCTATCTACTTAATTATTCTTGAGTCATTATTGCCTTCCCCCTATATATATACATTCTTCTCTACTTCTAACTATATTTTGTTTTCTCGCACCTCCCTCCGTTACCTTTTCCCTTACTTGTTTCTAAGGCATGCACTTTTGCCAAAGCGTTAGTCTTTTTCACACACCGTTCGCATGTTTCATCTCTTGACTCTCGGGATAACCACCTTCGTCACCGCCATCTTCGGCTTTTCTCCCGCTCAGCTGCCCATAGGAGTGGGAAGGGGTTACATGGTGAAACACAGGTCCCTTCAGACCTCGTTCTGCAGATTTTGTCTCTTTAATCTACCACCGTCTACGGGAGCTTCACGGTCTACTCAGCCGAATGGCAAAGGACTTGTGATATTGCAGAGGACCTAGAGTTACTTTATGTCGACGGTCAATGGGTGTCTTATTTTAATCGATAATCGATAACCATCCACTGCTTCCAAGTGTACTCTTAGACCCCCGACCGGCCCATAGAGTTGGAATTTGTTCAGAAGCACTTTAAGACAAGATAGCAGCACCCGTGAGATGGATGGGTGTGCAGATTTATTACTCCAACACCAGTCAATAAGGACAACTCAAACAGTTTGGCAAAGGGAGTCAGTTTAATGACAATTACAGAAAACAGGGAGTTATGAATATCAGCAATGATGCGATCTTCCTTCTTGCTTCAACTCCAACGAAATTCATACAAGTTGTAACATTTATACTCAAAACTCATTGACGTGTAACACTCAAATGTTAACATGCAATTCTATTCGTTAGGAAAAGGTAACTTTACTATAGGTACTATATCTGTATACGTAACGGAGTGTGGGGATTGGGTAAACACTGTCAGGTGGGCATCTAAGCCCTTCCTTCACAAATGACTACTGCAGACGTCACTAAAATTACGACGTCCCATTCGTTCTACTAACTATAGGACCCTAGATTATTTGGTCCATTGTGATTGGATTGGCACCAACCCCATGCATACGTTTCCACTCTGCTTATCAGCATGTAGAATGGTCCACCAGGTGCAAGGTGTCCCTTAGTTATCCGGCCTTCCTCCAGTCCTTGCTACAATCAATCATAACTTTAGTAGCTGTGTGTCAATTATTTCACTGCGGTTGGCCTCTTGACTGCATCTCCGGTCTGGAAAAGGTTCTGATATCTTCATCTTGGCTGGTGCCATGCGTAGATGTGAACTCTTGTCTCTTCTCTCTCGCCTGGTCACGTGATTCAGACACCGTGAATTTGCCTCTTTTCCATTAATTTGTGTATTTGATTTTCGTTTCACCCACCACCTGCCTTTGCTTTCTTATCTCGACCTTTCAGAGGCAGGATATTCTGTTCTTAGTTTCAATTAGATGTAGCTACTGTTTGTCTCTTCTATTGGTATGACCTTGGCTCTTCTGGCACGAGTTGCCTCTGTTGAGTTTTGTTTCAGTCATCTCTTCTCGTTTCTGCTTAAATGTGAAGCTTTTCGCGGATGGTCTTTAGTAACCTGGGTTGATTCTGCTTCTTGTGCAAAGTGGCAATATATGATAATAAGGTGCTTAGTTTGAGGTAGATTATGTATAATGGTGCTTGCCGCACTATTCTTCTACTAAGCATAGCAAGCCACACTGTTTTCTTAGCTTTCTTGCGGTTCCAAGCATATTTACAGGTGTAAACTGGTCAAATATCTTTGCCGTGCTTACAGCTTAAGCTTCTTGCATTTTGACATCGTCCTTTCACTATAGGTTCACGATATCCTTGTTCGTGGCGTTTCGTCTCTTTGCATCATTCTCTGGTTGTCATTTCTTCTATCTGTAAGTCAGTCTGGGCCCTCGTAATGTCACCATTCGTCTTCTATTAAGGCTCTTCTTGGTTTCTTCGGGGACTGTACACAGACGACCTTCATTTCGTTTAATTTGTTGATAAGGTTTTCTCCATGGTTTTCTTGGTATTGGTATGTCAATAGGTGCTGTTCTTCTAATAAGTACTGGGAAGAGCCCTACTGCGGCTCTCTGCTGGTTTATTTGCTCATCATACGTCACATATCTCGGTGTGAACATTCCTGGAATTTCAAAATGGATGATTGGAGTGCAGGCTTTATTTGGGACCTCCTCTACACATTGTTAAGAACTTATGCAGCACATATCATCAATTGTATGAAATGAATGTGTTACCAATATAAAGAAAGACTTCCTGAGCCATGTGCAGACGTATAATGATAGTCTAAGTCATGGGTGCACAACATACGTCCCGCGGGCCAAGTGCGGCCCGTGATGCTGCTGGATGCGGCCCGGCAGGGTTGAAGACTTTCCTAATGGAAGGCGGCCCGCAAGCAGCAAAGGTCGCCCTCCATTAAGAAAGTCTTTGTTTTCCTTGCCGGGCCGTGAGTCACGCAGTGTGTGTGTGTGTATGCTGCCAGGGAAGCTGGGGCTCAGTGACCTAATCTGCCCTGGCAGGGGTGCAGAGTAGGGGGGGCTGCGGGGCCCTCCTCCCCCCCCGCCCCCGGCAGAATGAAGTCGGGGCTGAGCAATCCCCACCCCCCCACGGGCCGCACAGAAGAGGGGCAGTATGGATGGCCCTTTGTTCCATCCATACTGTCTCTCTCTGGCGGCCCGGGTAAAAGCCGGAGAAAAAAAGATGTTTAAAAATGGAGGGACGGATGCAAAGCAAGAGGCTCTTGTTTTGCATCTGTCCTTCCATTTCTAAAAATCGTTTTGGGTTGGGTATACTTCTACATCTGTGCACCGGGGTGCACAGATGTAGAGGTACACCCAACCCAAAACGATTTGGGCAGTGCCAGAAGCCTCGCCAGCGTTCCAGGACGTCTGGGTAAGTACATGGTGGGGGGGCTGTATGTTTGTGTGTGTGTCTGTTTCGGCTCCGTCCTGTGTTTTTTGTTTTTGTATGTATGTTGAGATGCAGAGGTGGGGGTGTGTGTCGGGTGTGTATGGGTGTGTTTGTATTTGTATGTCTGCACTGTATGTTGAGATGCGGAGGTGGGGGGGTGTCGGGTGTCTATGGGTGTGTTTGTATTTGTATGTCTGCAGTGTATGTTGAGATGCGGGGGTGGGGTGTGTGTCGGGTCTGCTTGAATGTGTTTATGTGCAAGTGCAGTGTATGTTGAGATGCGGGTGTGGGGTGTGTCGGGTCTGCCTGAATGTGTTTGTGTGCAAGTGCAGTGTATGTTGAGATGCGGGGGTGTGGTGTGTGTCGGGTCTGCCTGAATGTGTTTGTGTGCAAGTTCAGTGTATGTTGAGATGCGGGGGTGGGGTGTGTGTCGGGTCTGCCTGAATGTGTTTGTGTGCAAGTGCAGTGTGTGTTGAGATGCGGACGGGGGTGTGTGTCGGGTCTGCCTGAATGTTTGTTGTTGTGTGAAAGTGCATGTTGAGATGTGGGTGTGGGGTGAGTGTCGGGTCTGCCTGAATGTGTTTGTGGGCAAGTGCAGTGTATGTTGAGATGTGGGGGGGTGGTGGGGTCGGGTCTGCCTGAATGTGTTTGTGTGCAAGTGCAGTGTATGTTGAGATGCTGGGAGGGTGGGGGTGGGGGGGTTGGGGGGGTGAGGTCGGGTCTGCCTGAATGTTTGTTGTTGTTGTGTGCACGTTCAGTGTGTGTTGAGATGTGGGGGGTCCGAGTCTGTATGCGTGCATGCTTGCGAGTTTGTGTGCTGAGTTGGGGGGGCTCGAGTTTGTATGGGTGCATGGTGTATGCTTGTGGGTTTGTGTGCTGAGTTGGGGGTGGGGGGTTCGGGTCTGTATGGGTGCATGGTGTATGCTTGTGGGTTTGTGTGCTGAGTTGGGGGGTGGGGGTTCGGGTCTGTATGGGTGCATGGTGTATACTTGTTAGTTTGTATGCAGGGGTGGGGGGGTTGGGGTCTGTATGAGTATGGGGCATAGTGTTTGCTTGAGCGGTGGGTGTCTTGGGGCATAGTGTTTGAATGAGGGGTCGGGGCCATGCGGCATAGTGTTTGCTTGAAGGGTGGGTGTCTTGGGGCATTGTGTTTGCATGAGGGGTGGGTGTCTTGGGGCATAGTGTTTGCATGAGGGGTGGGTGTCTTGGGGCATAGTGTTTGCATGAGGGGTGGGTGTCTTGGGGCATAGTGTTTGAATGAGGGGTCGGGGCCATGGGGCATAGTGTTTGCTTGAGGGGTGGTTGTCTTGGGGCATAGTGTTTGCATGAGGGGTGGGTGTCTTGGGGCATAGTGTTTGCATGAGGGGTGGGGGCCATGGGGCATAGTGTTTGCTTGAGGGGTGGGTGTCTTGGGGCATAGTGTTTGCTTGAGGGGTGGGTGTCTTGGGGCATAGTGTTTGCATGAGGGGTGGGTGTCTTGGGGCATAGCGTTTGCATGAGGGGTGGGGGCCATGGGGCATAGTGTTTGCATGAGGGGTGGGGGCCATGGGGCATAGTGTTTGCTTGAGGGGTGGGTGTCTTGGGGCATAGTGTTTGCATGAGGGGTGGGTGTCTTGGGGCATAGTGTTTGCATGAGGGGTGGGGGCCATGGGGCATTGTGTTTGCATGAGGGGTGGGTGTCATGGGGCATAGTGTTTGATTGAGGGGTGGGAGCCATGGGGCATAGTGTTTGCTTGAGGGGTGGGTGTCTTGGGGCATTGTGTTTGCATGAGGGGTGGGTGTCTTGGGGCATAGTGTTTGAATGAGGGGTGGGTGTCTTGGGGCATAGTGTTTGCATGAGGGGTGGGTGTCTTGGGGCATTGTGTTTGCATGAGGGTGGGTGTCTTGGGGCATAGTGTTTGCATGAGGGTGGGTGTCTTGGGGCATTGTGTTTGCATGAGGGGTCGGGCCTTGGGGCATAGTGTTTGCATGAGGGGTGGGGGCCATGGGGCATAGTGTTTGGTTGAGGGGTGGGTGTCTTGGGGCATAGTGTTTGGTTGAGGGGTGGGTGTCTTGGGGCATAGTGTTTGCATGAGGGGTGGGTGTCTTGGGGCATAGTGTTTGCATGAGGGGTGGGTGTCTTGGGGCATTGTGTTTGCATGAGGGGTGGGTGTCTTGGGGCATAGTGTTTGCATGAGGGGTGGGTGTCTTGGGGCATAGTGTTTGCATGAGGGGTGGGTGTCTTGGGGCATAGTGTTTGCATGAGGGGTGGGTGTCTTGGGGCATTGTGTTTGCATGAGGGTGGGTGTCTTGGGGCATAGTGTTTGCATGAGGGTGGGTGTCTTGGGGCATTGTGTTTGCATGAGGGGTCGGGCCTTGGGGCATAGTGTTTGCATGAGGGGTGGGGGCCATGGGGCATAGTGTTTGGTTGAGGGGTGGGTGTCTTGGGGCATAGTGTTTGGTTGAGGGGTGGGTGTCTTGGGGCATAGTGTTTGCATGGGGGGTGGGTGTCTTGGGGCATAGTGTTTGCATGAGGGGTGGGTGTCTTGGGGCATTGTGTTTGCATGAGGGGTGGGTGTCTTGGGGCATAGTGTTTGCATGAGGGGTGGGTGTCTTGGGGCATAGTGATTGCATGAGGGGTGGGTGTCTTGGGGCATAGTGTTTGAATGAGGGGTCGGGGCCATGGGGCATAGTGTTTTCTTGAGGGGTGGTTGTCTTGGGGCATAGTGTTTGCATGAGGGGTGGGTGTCTTGGGGCATAGTGTTTGCATGAGGGGTGGGGGCCATGGGGCATAGTGTTTGCTTGAGGGGTGGGTGTCTTGGGGCATAGTGTTTGCTTGAGGGGTGGGTGTCTTGGGGCATAGTGTTTGCATGAGGGGTGGGTGTCTTGGGGCATAGTGTTTGCATGAGGGGTGGGGGCCATGGGGCATAGTGTTTGCATGAGGGGTGGGGGCCATGGGGCATAGTGTTTGCTTGAGGGGTGGGTGTCTTGGGGCATAGTGTTTGCATGAGGGGTGGGTGTCTTGGGGCATAGTGTTTGCATGAGGGGTGGGGGCCATTGGGCATAGTGTTTGCATGAGGGGTGGGTGTCATGGGGCATAGTGTTTGGTTGAGGGGTGGGAGCCATGGGGCATAGTGTTTGCTTGAGGGGTGGGTGTCTTGGGGCATAGTGTTTGCATGAGGGGTGGGGGCCATGGGGCATAGTGTTTGCATGAGGGGTGGGTGTCATGGGGCATAGTGTTTGCATGAGGGGTGGGTGTCATGGGGCATAGTGTTTGGGGGTGGGAGCCATGGGGCATAGTGTTTGCTTGAGGGGTGGGGGCTATGGGGCATAGTGTTTAATAAAAATAGGGGGTTGAAAAAGCCTCCTGCCACACCACGCCCCACCGCGCCTACCGCCCCACCCACATTTACTTTTTGGCCCACTATAGCCATCATGTAAGGTACTTTCGGCCCTCTGTCAAAATCAGTTGTGCACCCCTGGTCCAAGTAATTGATGAAAAAAGCCCATTTCATATTGTGTTTGGGAACGGTATCAAGATAGGTAGCCATACAGTGTGCAATTCTATGGGTGTGGAAGATATTGTTCCTCCAGCCCTTAGCCGAAATGTTTTGATAGTTTTTCCAATTGGCAGTAATAAATTTGATGGCGATAGAAATAAAAAGGTCATATAGGATGGGGGCGGGGAAAAATTCATCCTCTACCAAGAGGTGATACTATCAAGAAAAACATTTTTAAAGAAATAGAGGAACATGAATTTTGGAGATTGCTTTCAAGTATTTCCAAATTTCCAGCCAGAGCTCGAGAACAAACGGACACTCATAATACATATGCTTGTAAGAACAGGGGTATTCCCTCATAACCAACAGTTGCCATTTGATTCAATTTTAGCTTTTGTCCATTTTAAAGGGGTGATGAAGGCTCTGTGCGTGAAAAAGAAAAGGTTTGAGTAATGTTGGCAGAGGTGGAAACACATCGGTCCGAGTTCACAGCTGAATCCATGTACGATCATTGAAGACAAGGCCACAATCTGTCTCCCATTGGGATTGTACGAGCCACTTGATGGTAGGAGAGTCTGCCGTAGTGAACAGTTTGTAGAATTTGGCGGCTCTGATGTTAGGGGTCATGGCCAGTAGTTGTAGCCTTGTGATGTCTGGTGAAAGAACCTTGTTGGCATGTGCCAGAAGACCGTTCAGACATGCATTGGCCAATGTGTTTTAAAAGTTAAAGTCAGATAGATGTAGGGAAAATGAGCTCATGAGGTCCTGCAATGATGTTATGGTATAATTTTGCACAATCTGATAAATAAACCTAATACCCTTCGTGAGCCATGACCACGGATATAATACTCTGTTATTAATCGTAATGGACTTTTTATGCCTCAAATACAGGGAGAGTTCTTACTGCAGATCTGGAAGCTTTGAAAGGGTCGTCGAAAGTAGTGGGGAAGCGATTAAAGAAATATAGTGTGTCAACGATATTATGAGGGGAAACTCACAGTTTCTCTATTTTGCACCAAGAGGGAGGTTGTTTATCTTGGTGGGGCATACCAAAAGCAGGTATGTTTAAGTAGGAAGGCGTAGTGATATCATTTGAAACCCAGAAATTTGACACCATCTTTTTCATAAGGGGTCTTGAGCTTGTTAAGTGCAATCCTTTTAATTTTGCCCTTTCCCCATAGGACGGTGAGCAAAATTGAGTTGATAGATTTAAAAACTGTAATTCAGAGAGGTAAAGGAAGCAGTTGTAAATAGTAAAGTACAATAGGGGAAAACATAATTTTAATTATGTCAAGGCGTCCCCAACAGGATAAATAAAGAGGGGACCAGCTGGAGGATAAATCTTTAAGTCTGTAGAGTAAGATATCTGCCCCAAATACAGGGAGAGTTCCTGGGACAGGGATTTGATAGACAAGAAAAGGAGAACTCTTACTGCAGATATGGAAGCTTTGAAAGGGTCGTAGAAATTAGTGGGGAAGCGATTAAAGAAATATAGTGTGTCAACGATATTATGAGGGGAAACTAGCAGTTTCTCTATTTTGCAACAAGAAGGAGGATGTTTATCTCGGTAGGGCATACCAACAGCAGGTCTGCTTAAGTAGGAAGGTGTAGTGATATCATTTGAAACCCAGAAATCTGACACCATCTTTTTCATAAGGGGTCTTGAGCTTGTTAAGTGCAATCCTTTTAATTTTGCCCTTTCCCCATAGGACGGTGAGCAAAATTGAGTTGATAGATTTAAAAAATATAATTCGGAGAGGTACAGGCAGCAGTTGTAAATAGTATAGTACAATAGGGGAAAACATAATTTTAATTGTGTCAAGGTGTCCCCACCAGGATAAATAAAGAGGGGACCAGCTGCAGGATAAATCTTTAAGTCTGTAGAGTAAGATATCTACATTTTTTTGATAGTGCTACTAACAAAGGGGGCATATCATAAGACTAAATATTTGAAGGAGTTATCGCACCATTTAAAGCCAAAGACATCTAATTCATGCTTGAGGCAAAATGGATTGAGAGGTAATAGTTCTGATTTGTCTCTATTGAGCTTATACCCAGAGACAGATGAAAAGTCGTGTAATCTGGCCAGCAAATGGGGAAGGTGTTGTGCAGGATTCTTCATAAGAATAAGAATATCGTCAGAATAAGCGGCTATCTTGCTTTCATGAATGCCGTAAGCAACCCCAGGACATTCTTGTCAGATCGGATGAGTTCTAAAAGGTGTTCAAGGGATAATACATATAGAATGTGGGATAAGGGGAATCCCTGCCAGGTTCCTCTTCGTAGAGAGAAAAAGGATGAGAACTGACAGTTAATGCATATAGAGGATTTAGGATCAGAATACCGAAGTTTAGCAAGGGATATGACGCCCTCTCCGCAGCCATGCCACCGCAGAGCATGGAACATATAGTCCCAATTGACCCAATCAAAGGCCTTTTCAGCGTCTAAGGCGGCATAGCCTGATTTGTCGTTTTTGTTTTGTGAGATAATGTGCATGGAATTAAGTAGGAGTCTCGCATTGGCCAGGATGTTCCTGCCTTTGATCTAACCTACTTGGTCAGGTTTGATCCATTTGGGAAGGTAAGATTACATTCTGTTGGCGATTAGGCGAAAGATCTTACTTTGCACATTAATAAGGGATATGGGTCTGTCATTTCTGGGAGCTCTAGATCTTTCTCAGCTTTTGGAAATAAGATAAGGAGGGCCTTAGTGAAGGTTCCTGATTAAGAACTGTTAGAGATAAAAGAAGCGTAAAGGGTTTTGTGTCTGGGGGTTAAGGAGCTGGAGACCTGATTAAAAAACTCAATAGAAAGACCATCAGGGACTGGGGCCTTGCCCTTTCCCAACCCCTTGATGCCCTGTATGATTTCCTGTGTAGTAAAGTCCCCTTCCAGGCCACTAAGATCAATGGATGGGTAAAATCATCTATTAATGTTCTCAAAGAAAGATTTGAGATTAGCCTCTGGGACTGATGTCTCTGGGGTATATGGGTCAGTATAGAATTCCTTGAAAACCTCCATAATATCAGAAGGATTCGTGATGATGGAACCAGAGGGATTTTTAATCTGGGAGATTAGTGTTGTCTCTTTCCTAGCTTTGAGATAGGCGGCCAGGGCTTTGCCCGCTTTGTTGGAGGTTTGGTATATTTTGGATTTGTATTTTAAGATGGCTCCTGCAGCTTGTTCAGTGCACTTTTTGTTAATTTGAATAGGTAGGGATAAAATGGTACGAAGGTCTGAGTCTGAGTTTGAGGACGAGCAAAAATATTGCTTCTCAGCACTAGTAAGCTGACGGTATAGAGTTTCAAGTTTTTTTTTATATCGCTTCTTTTTCATACCCGAGAAGGCGATTATGTGACCTCTTAAGGCAGCTTTAAAGGCATCCCAGTTAGTGGTGATGGAGGTATCTTCATCAAACTTTTCAGTTAAACTTTCTAATGTAAGGACATATGTGAATGAATGAATTGTTGGTCCTGGAGTAGACAGTTATTGAATTTCCATCTGGAGATTGGTTTTTTAACATTAGAAAGGGGTGTGATAGAAATGATAATCTTAGAAATGAGGGAGTGCCTGATGGTGTTCGTGAGAGATTTACCAGTGAAAATGTAAGGCGCTAGAGGGTGTCATGATGATGAGAATGGAACATCTATTCTAGGTCAACCGGGTGGGCCAGTCTCCAAGTATCGATAAGGCCTGTTTCTGTTAAGAAGTGCATAAATGCTCTATGGGACTAGGAATTCTTAAAGGAGCATTTGGATTTTCTATCTATGAAGGGGTCTAGGACTTGGTTCTCATCAATGCATTAAATTAGATTGGAGAAATTTGAATTTAGCATAGTCTGATGGAATCCCAAAAATCAGGATCAAGTAGAGTGGGACCATAAATACACATAATAGTAATAATATCAGATCCAACCAGCAGTTTGACCCGAGCCCACCTCCCATTGATATCAACATCTTGATTTAGGATCTTATGTGATAGTTTCTTACTGATTAGTATGGCCACTCCATTTTTTCTTCCCAGCCGCTGGACTGGCAATAACATCATTAACCCAAAAGACTTTGAGTTTTATGGCTTCTGTAAGAGAGAGATGCATTTCCTATATACAAGATACAGACAGGTTTAACATTTTGATATGAGAGATCATTTTATACCTCTTAATTGGGTTATTACAGCCCTTAATGTTCCCGGTAATACATCTAAAAACCATCGTACATAAGTAGCATGGTGAGAACAGGAACACAAAAATACCTAAGGATAAAAGTTTAATCTAATAAGGTAAGCAAACAGTAATAAGAATAGCATAAGCAAATATATACCTGAATGAGCGGTGCATCCAAGACTGTGAGGGTAAACATGAAAGGATGACACAGAAGGAAAGAGGGGAAGGAAGGGGATACTTGATCAAATAAGGTAAGTTAAGAAAGAGAAGCATAACACTGAAAAGGATGACAGATTGAAACACATAGTGTATTGAGGGAGCAGACAGGATCAAGTTACACCAAGGAGAAAATAAAGGGAGAAAAAAATGGAGCAGATGACACCAACAGGGCAAAAAAGAAAAGGCCCTTGAAGAATAGGGGTAACAAGCGGTGCCCAGCCCACCATCATTGGGGGCAAATTAAAGACTGCAACACTTAAGTGATGTGCAAGAGTCATGATCCAGAGGAAGATGAGTTGGTAGGAAACGACGTAGCCATACTGTCAAATTTGAATGAATGGATGAAAGACTTGAGGTCAGCTGGTTAATCAAATATCAATGTCAGTCCACCATAAGTCACTCTAAAAGAACAAGGATGGTAAAGGCCATATCTGAGGTTGAGTTGCTTTAGTGCTAGAGGATAAGAGAGGAAGTCCTTCCTGTATTGGGTAGTCTTTTTAACCACACCTTGAGATATATAATTCCTATTTCCATGCCAGATGAGGGTATTCATCTCTTTAGCCTTAGAAAGAATGAGCTGCAATTGGGTGTATTCAAGTAGACAAAAATTCAGAGTGCACGGTGGGAGGTGTGATGATTGTGGGCTTCTTGATGGGCCAATACGATGTGCACTTTGAATATTGTGGGAGATTTCTTTTGAGATGTGAAGCAGGGCCGGTAACACATTTTGAAGAAATAGTATGGCATCATTCCCCTCACATCCCTCAGGGAGGCCCGTAATGCGCAGGTTGTTGCGCCTGCTTCTGTTTTCCAATTCTTCATTATGTTTTTGAAGATCCTTCACCACCTTTTCTAACGTAGACATTCTGGGTGAAATGTCCTCCACTAGACCAATTCTCTTTTCCATTTCATTCATTCTATTTTAAAAGACGTTTAACCTTTCATCTAGTTGCTACAATTTTTGCTCAGTGGTTTTGATAAATGGTTTGAGTGACCTTATTTCTTGTAGAATGGCCTCAATGGCAGGGCCTGAGGAAAGCAAGGGTGGAGGCGATACATTAAGGGTGGCAGACAAGCTCTGTGCATCTTTAGAGGCAGTTGGTAATTTCTAGTTATTTTTACCACAGGCATTGTTGAGTAAATAGGCTCCCAATGAGGAGATGATGACGCTGTGAGCCCAAAAATATCCCACCGGCACAGAAGGAGAGAAAAAAAAATAAAATAAATCACCAAGAATACACCAATGGAAGTAAATTAGAGGAGTGCAAATGTCACTTAAAAGATTAGACAAATGTTTATTTGTTGGGTGAGGTTGTCTTTATTTCACCTTATGTTCTTTGCTTATTCCTTCGTTTTTAAGCTATTTTCCTTCTTGTCAGCAATAATATTGGTTGGCCATGAGGTGGCGCTATGTAGGTTGTGAAGAAGACTGACCAGGCCCAATCCAGGAAGTTGCATCACCGCCGCAGCTGGGGTTCTCCTCACGAGTGACGTATGACGTCTGTGATAGCAGCCGCAGGACTTACAGGGAGGAAAACATTTCCACATTTGCGCCGGAGCAAGAGAGTGAGTGGCCCGCTGCCATCGCTACAGCGAGGTGAGGCGAGGAGGGGGGTTTTCAAGTCAATATAGGGTGTTGCAGGATAGTATATTATATGATGCGCCGTAGCAGAGCGCCTAAACTGCCATCTCCAGTTTCAAGCCATGCCCCAATTGAACCATGTTTTAATGATGTTTGATGGTATTGAGCAATTGATAAAAAATAGTAGAGGTCATATAGCACAGTTTTTTGCTAGCCCCACCAGATATAGAGATTTAGGGGCCAATTCATAGAATTCGGCGCACAAGTGGCGCACGCGGCTGGCGCACAGTGTGCGCGTGCGGTAGTCTGCGCCAGCCGCGTGCGCCGAAACACATTTCCGCGCACAGCGTATTCATGGATTCCAGCCACCAAAACCAGCCGTGGCGCACAGTGGCGCAGCGACCTTGCAGCAGCGCCAGTTACGCCCCCAAGAACGCCTTCCGCGCAGGGAAAAGCCATCAAAATCCCCAATCCAGCGCAAAGGGCTGCGCTAACCCTGTACCAGCACGGCAAGCGGGCTACGTGTATTCCAGGGGTTCGCGGGAAGTTTCACACGCGATTTCAGCAGGGTACGTGTATTTCAGGGGTGCGCGGGAAGTTCCACACGCGAATAGCCTGGGCGCGTGTATTCCAGGGGTTCGCGGGAAGTTTCACACGCGATTTCAGCAGGGTACGTGTATTTCAGGGGTGCGCGGGAAGTTCCACACGCGAATAGCCTGGGCGCGTGTATTTCAGGGGTGCGCGGGAAGTTCCACACGCGAATAGCCTGGGCGCGTGTATTTCAGGGGTGCGCGGGAAGTTCCACACGCGAATAGCCTGGGCGCGTGTATTTCAGGGGTTCGCAGGAAGTTTCACACGCGAATAGCCTGGGCGCGTGTATTTCAGGGGTGCGCGGGAAGTTCCACACGCGAATAGCCTGGGCGCGTGTATTTCAGGGGTGCGCGGGAAGTTCCACACGCGAATAGCCTGGGCGCGTGTATTCCAGGGGTGCGCGGGAAGTTCCACACGCGAATAGCCTGGGCGCGTGTATTTCAGGGGTGCGCGGGAAGTTCCACACGCGAATAGCCTGGGCGCGTGTATTTCAGGGGTGCGCGGGAAGTTCCACACGCGAATAGCCTGGGCGCGTGTATTCCAGGGGTTCGCGGGAAGTTTCACACGCGATTTCAGCAGGGTACGTGTATTTCAGGGGTGCGCGGGAAGTTCCACACGCGAATAGCCTGGGCGCGTGTATTTCAGGGGTGCGCGGGAAGTTCCACACGCGAATAGCCTGGGCGCGTGTATTCCAGGGGTTCGCGGGAAGTTTCACACGCGATTTCAGCAGGGTACGTGCATTTCAGGGGTGCGCGGGAAGTTCCACACGCGAATAGCCTGGGCGCGTGTATTTCAGGGGTGCGCGGGAAGTTCCACACGCGAATAGCCTGGGCGCGTGTATTTCAGGGGTTCGCGGGAAGTTTCACACGCGATTTCAGCAGGGTACGTGTATTTCAGGGGTGCGCGGGAAGTTCCACACGCGAATAGCCTGGGCGCGTGTATTTCAGGGGTGCGCGGGAAGTTTCACACGCGATTTCAGCAGGGTACGTGTATTTCAGGGGTGCGCGGGAAGTTCCACACGCGAATAGCCTGGGCGCGTGTATTTCAGGGGTGCGCGGGAAGTTCCACACGCGAATAGCCTGGGCGCGTGTATTTCAGGGGTGCGCGGGAAGTTCCACACGCGAATAGCCTGGGTACGTGTGTTTCGGGGTGCGCGGGTAGTTCCACACGCGAATAGCCTGGGTACGTGTGTTTCGGGGTGCGCGGGTAGTTCCACACGCGATTGGCCGGGGTACGTGTGTTCCGGGGTCCCGTGAACTTTCACACGCGATTGGTTGGGATCCACGTGTGTACTGTCATCACGTGCAATGAGGGATACTCCCTCGCACGTCACGTCACAGACGCGCTCACGCGCTGAGGGCCTTTGGTCCAATGAAAATGCGTATGCGTGCAGACGCGCTTACGCGCTAAGGGCCTTTCCTCGAATTACACGCTGACGTGCAGAATTTTCACGTGCCAAATCACTCCGTATCAAGCTGGCCACGCGTAAGCACACGGAAGACCACGCTCCTGCCCAGAAGGCCGAACTACTGCCCCCCAGAGCCCCGAGCACGCTCCCACCTGCCATCTGCTGCTGCCTGACTGCCTGCTGCCCACGTGCCCTGCCATTTGCTGCCTGCACATCAGCCAGGGGTGCTGTTGGTGTGACCACCCCTGCTGGAACCAAAGACTCCCGACTGGGATTCCATCGCTCCACAGCCCAGCCCCAGGACCCAGTTGCCCACCCACTCCTGCCTCTGGGGTTGTCATGTCGGGGCAAACTCCATCTGTGACCACTGACAACCCCCGGCCAGAGAGGCAGAGGGGCACCAGCTTCAGTGCCACCGAAGTTGGTGTCCTGGTGGAGCAAGTCCTGGGGCAGTATGATGCCCTCTTCGGAAGTTGCCGCGCCGACAAGGAAGGACGGACTCGGATCTGGACTGACATCGTGACTGCCATCAACGCGGAGGGGGTGGCAGTCCGCGACTTCCAACATGTCAAGAAGCGCTGGGAGGACTTCAGGTCCAGGACCCTGACCAAGGCCCGGCGCCTCTTGAAGGCAGCGGATGCCAAGGGGCGCCGGGGCCACTTGTCGGAAGAACAGATGAGGGTCCTGGAACACATATCCCCAGCGCTCCACGTCCAGGTCCTTGAGAGGCAGACCCGTCTGGAGTCGAGCGGTGAGTGTACATGCATCCTGATTGTGAGCAGTGCGTGTGGTGATTGTTCAGTAGTGTGCAGGTTGCACATCTGTTTGTATGGGGTCGAGTATGGGTGCGGGTGTACAGGGCCGTGGGGCTGACACATGCGAGGGCTGTAATGTGTGAGACATGGATGGTGCCTGTGTGTGTGGGCTTGCATGCCAAATGCAGTTGTGTGGGCACACAAGTTTGTATGAATGTGTATGTGAGTAGACATGTCCGTGATGTCACGCATGTATGTTGTTTTCAGCTGATTGTATCAGCGCTGTGTACATGTGCATGTGTGTGTATTTGACAAGGGTGCAACAGTGATGCAACATGGATGCATGTGACAGCGGTATGTGGAAGCCTGATGGGCAGATGTGACATGGATGCCCGTCTGAACACTGCGACACTTAGCAGAGGTGTACACATGCATGCAAGTGTGGTGGTGTGTGTACATGTGTGGTGCACTTCCTGTGTTGCATGTGATGTCTGGCTCACCTTTGGCTGCTGATGCTGTTGTATGTGTATGGATGGTGTTGGCAGTTGCAACATGGCTGTGGTATGGCTCGTGTGTGCAAGTTGTAATGACATGTGTGTTGGGGATTGTGATGACATGTCAGAGGTTTGCCAATGCCACTCATGTACAACTGTCATGTGTGTATGTGTACATTGTACAGTGCCCTGATGCCTGTGTTTTGTTTCTCCCTGTCTGCAGCGTCAACTGATGAAGAGGGCGGAGAAGGTGCTGTGGAGCACAGCGGCGGGGATCCCACCGCCAGCCGGAGACGCAAGGCCCGGCTCCCCTCCCAGGTTGTCATCTCGTCGGGGAGTGAGGAGTCCGGTGCCGCGTCCCAGGCCGCAGCTGCCGGGGGGAGGTCCAAGAGGCGGAGGTTGCAGTTGGACTCCTCGGCAGCAGAAGGGGCAGCTGGGACCCCACAGGGCCCAACGGGGGAAGATGGCACAGAGTCATCCAGGTTGGTGGGGGGTTTGGTGGAGGAGGAGGCCGTGCAAGCACCGGAGACGGGGTCTGGGGGTGGGGATCCCACTGGTGCTAGTGGTGCAGTGCAGGACCAGGGACAGGAGGCAGCACAGGCCGCCGCGGAGGTGCCTGTGTGCAATCCTGTCCCTGATCCTGTCCCTGCATCATCTTGCACCAGCAGGGATGCCCATGTCCAGACCAGTTTTCAGGCAGGGGATGAGCTGACGTCAACTGGCCTTCCTCTGCCTGCGGACGTGGCTATCCAGGCCCGGGTTGAGCCTGTCCTGGCTGGAGTGGCGTTGCGTCAACGGGCCATGCGAGGTGACTTGCAGTCTTTTCATGAAGAGACTGCAGGTCATCTCGAATGGCTCGTTGACCACGTCAGCCTGCTGGGACAGGTCACCCAGGCCGGATTCCTCCGTCTGATGGGGCTTGCCACGACCCCCTCCTCAGCTGGACCCCCTACGCGCCAGTCGTCCTCTGTGCCATCTTCCCACCCATCAGTCACCTGGGTGCCCTGTGGAGCTGCCTCTGACGGTGCGGCCAGGCTGGTGGAGGAGGCATCCCTGCCACAGTCGGGAGTCGGACGTCCAGCAGGGGTGGCCACGTCAACGACTGCACCCCAGCCGGCGGAGGATGTGCAGGCAGCAGGAGGCAGTGCAGGGGCAGAGGCACAGCAGCAGCAGCACCATGGTGGGAGCCATGAAGGCTCGGGGCCTTCGACATCGGAGGGGCAGGCATCGGCCGGAGGGCAGGAGGACCCAGGACAAAAAGTGTCTTCCGTGTGGCAGCGGTTGGGCCACGCCATAGATGCGGAGCGGCAGCGGGCGGAAGAGGCACGGCTCTCAATGGTCAGGGCGGAGAACTCCATGCAGAGGGCCCTGAGGCGGGTCGAGTGCCTCGAGGCAATCCGCAGGGCTTTGGAGGTGGACACGTCGACGGCCCTGCGGACCCTCGGGGCCATGGAGGAGGACCGCCTCCGGGACATTGAGGAGGAGTTCGATGATGCCCTGGCCCGGCACATCCAGAAGTGAGCCGTGGAACTAGCCCGCTGACCTTGTACATAGTTATGTAGGTAGTGTTAAGTTTCATTTTTGTTTTTATTTCATTTGGACCTTTTGGACATTGGCCACATTTTTGTATATAGTTTTTTTTATTAGTTAGTGTAGTTAGTTAGGTTTCCTTTATTTTGTTGGGATGATGGACCCTGGCTTCTTGCATTGTACATAGTTGTGGACTTGTACATACTTTTTTTTTGACATTATCCATGGATCAATGGCTTATAATTTTTTTTTCACATTGGATTTTGTTTGGTGGACATTGACTTTGTACTACATTACTTTGGATTTCTATATTCTTTAATTTTTTTCTTTTTTTGAACGGACATGCTTCTTTTCATTTTATTCCATTCACATTTCTGTTTCTTCATTTTTGTTTCTATTCATCTTTCCTTTAATACATTATTTATTTGTTGCACTTTAATGTGTGGTGTCTCATTGTTTTCATGCATTTCATGTTATGTGTTTAGAGAATCACTGACACCCATTGGGTGTATGTGAGGGACATGTGTTTGTTTTGGAACTTGCAATTGGTGTTCTGTGATGTAATTGCAGAATATGAGTGGGTGGATGCAATACTCGGGTGGGTGTTTTGCATTTGGGGGCTGACCATAGAGACCAGGGATCTGGACTGTGATGACATGTTGGGTGGGGAACATGAGTTGGACATGGGTGGGGGCCTGCTGGAGGCTGCCCCTGGTGGCTGGGGGTTGGGGGTGGTGGGAGACATGGGTGGGGGCCTGGTGGAGGGTTCCCCTGGATGCTGGGGGGTGGGGGTGCAGGGGGACATGTGTGGGGGCCTGGTGGAGGGTGCCCCTGCACTGCTGGGGGGTGGGGGTGGTGGGAGACATGTGTGGGGGTCTGGTGGAGGGTGCCCCTGGATGCTGGGGGGTGAGGGTGCAGGGGGACATGTGTGGGGGCCTGGTGGAGGGTGCCCCTGCACTGCTGGGGGGTGGGGGTGGTGGGAGACATGTGTGGGGGCCTGGTGGAGGGTGCCCTGCACTGCTGGTGGGTGGGGGTGATGGGTGACATGAGTGGGGGTCTGGTGGAGGGTGCCCCTGGATGCTGGGGGGTGAGGGTGCAGGTGGACATGTGTGGGGGCCTGGTGGAGGGTGCCCCTGCACTGCTGGGGGGTGGGGGTGATGGGTGACATGAGTGGGGGTCTGGTGGAGGGTGCCCCTGGATGCTGGGGGGTGAGGGTGCAGGGGGACATGTGTGGGGGCCTGGTGGAGGGTGCCCCTGCACTGCTGGGGGGTGGGGGTGGTGGGAGACATGTGTGGGGGCCTGGTGGAGGGTGCCCCTGGATGCTGGGGGGTGGGGGTGCTGGGAGACATGAGTGGGGGCCTGGTGGAGGGTGCCCCTGGATGCTAGGGGGTGGGGGTGCAGGGGGACATGAGTGGGGGCCTGGTGGAGGGTGCCCCTGGATGCTAGGGGGTGGGGGTGCAGGGGGACATGAGTGGGGGCCTGTTTGAGGCTGCCCCTGCACTGGTGGGGGGTGGGGGTGGGGGGAGACATGGGTGGGGGCCTGCTGGAGGCTGCCCCTGGTGGCTGGGGGTGCAGGGGGACATGCGTTGGTGGGCAGTAGTGCTAGTTGATATGTGGGTTGGCTGGTGGGCATGGCCATGGTGGATGGGGTGCCTGCAGGACATGTGCTGGGTAGGCCCCTGTGGTGTGAGCCACCTGCAGGGGCCGTGGAGGGTGTAGAGGGTACACCTGGGAGGACCCACAAGTGCAATTCACGTGTGCTACTCCCCGCGCACCACCGGAATCCACGTACCCCGCTCAATCGCGTGTGGAACTTCCCGCGCACCCCCGAAATACACGTACCCCGCTCAATCGCGTGTGGAACTTCCCGCGCACCCCTGAAATCCACGTACCCGGCCAACTCGCGTGTGGAACTTCCCGCGCACCCCTGAAATCCACGTACCCGGCCAAATCGCGTGTGGAACTTCCCGCGCACCCCTGGAATCCACGTACCCGGCCAAGTCGCGTGTGGAACTTCCCGCGCACCCCCGAAATCCACGTACCCGGCCAAATCGCGTGTGGAACTTCCCGCGCACCCCTGGAATCCACGTACCCGGCCAAGTCGCGTGTGGAACTTCCCGCGCACCCCCGAAATCCACATACCCGGCCAAATCGCGTGTGGAACTTCCCGCGCACCCCTGGAATCCACGTACCCGGCAAATCGCGTGTGGAACTTCCCGCGCACCCCCGAAATACACGTACCCGCCCAAATCGCGTGTGGAACTTCCCGCGCACCCCTGGAATCCACGTACCCGGCCAAATCGCGTGTGGAACTTCCCGCGCACCCCCGTAATACACGTACCCCGCTCATTCGCGTGTGTAACTTCCCGCGCACCCCCGGAATACACGTACCCCGCTCAATCGCGTGTGTCACTTCCCGCACACACCCGGAATACACGTACCCCGCTCAATCGCGTATTTTACTTCCCGCGGCGCAACTTTTTTGATGCGCTGGGACTCTACCGCCTGCCTTCGTGTGGCGGACGTGTTTCAGCTTGTGCGCGGCTTTGGCTGTGCGTGGGTTTGCCCTATTCCATTCCATGAATACGTGTGGTTCGTGTGCGTGTGGGCGTTACCTCTGCTTCCGTGCAGTGCATCCCCAGTTACGCCCTTATTTTCGCGTGTTGTTCCCCATTCCGCGCGTTACGCCCCATGTCCCGCCCACTTTCTGCTGTGTGCGCTGAGGTTGTGCGCTTTCACTGTGCGCGTCGCGCACCGTCGCGCACGCCTTTCGCGATGTTGCAGTGACTTGTGCGCCATGCACGGGTTTGGCGCACATCCCGCGGTGAACACGCGCAGGGACTTCCATGAATCGCACGCGTGCGCGTGCGCCTGTTTTTTCCCGCTTGCGCATGCTTGCGCATGCTTGCGCCTAGATTTTCGGCGCACGTTGGTTCCATGAATCGGCCCCTAAAAGTCACACAAAGTAATATCTGATTCAAGAAGAATGCGCTTTGTGTCTTGAAATTATTAGAGTTGAGAATGTAATGTCTAAGCGTGGGAATCTTGGGTTGTGCCAAGTATTATGGTGTGTTGGCAATGCACTGTAGTACCAGGTTCCAAGATGAGATCCTCTGCTACCAGGCCTGCCATTCTGTCGGTAGTAAGCTCCACAAACAAAATGACAAGGCTATTCCCGGTCTAATCCTGTACTGTGTGGCTACACTTATGGCGGTAGAGTGTTGGGAGTGACCGATGTGACCAGCCCTTTTTATTATGGATTTCCTTTTTATAGTATGCCCCTACCTAGTCAGAAAGCGAGGGGCAACCACCCCAGGCAGCCAGAGATGCTGCATGAAAACGTTATGAAACTGATGTCATTGAATATTAGGCCACTTCAAACATATGTATTCTCAGTGAACACACAGCAAAGTAAACTGTGACAAAGGCTATGGGACAGCCCCGAGAAAAGCCCACAGTAGTACCTGGCTGAAATATGGCAACGTTGTAGAGAAAATGAATGAGGGCAATATTTGGAGCTCAGAATAAGTTATGACTTAAAGACTGAGTTTCTCAGCGGTGAGATCATTTTAGCATGGTTTAAGTATGTCTCCCTCGTCTGCGCTCATATGTGTAAACGTAGGAATGACCTATATGTACGGGCATTATTCTCATGTCTGTCAGACTGTGTAGCTGTATTTGGTTTAAATAGATGGCAAGGGTTGTAAGGCTTAATACCCCCACCCCACCACACCTTGATCCAAAACATTATGAGGTCTATATGTAGGAGGCAAATGTCATTTAAATGCTGGTTCACTCAGACCTGCATATTTAAGGTAAGCTAGCTTGATGCAATCTTGCTATACACTGGGCCTGCGTCCAGGAACTAAATGGGAGACTGCCAGTCAACTAACCATGTAATTAGATAATTGGGTGATGCCTAACAATGGCAGCTTTAGGCGGGCCTGCTAAGCTTGCGCAAGACCACCATAGGTGCAATCGTGCTGAATTCATCTTGTAGGCAACTCAGTACAGCTAATCCATGCCCATGTGAACCTTAGCGTATGGTCAATACAAATATCTTTTTCAAATTGTCATTAAAAATAAAAAAGATATTACACCACCCATTCTGCACATTATTGTATTTGATGGGAAATCATATAAGCCCCATTAACAAACTGGGGGGAAATCAAATCAAATGAAATATAGAATTCCTGGATTCTGCAGGGAAAACATAACAATAATACAGTAACTCCTGGGAACGCACTAAATACTAGTGGATCAAAATAGGATTGCCTGAATCTGCACTGTGAAGCTTTGCCTGACACTAGGACATCTCATTGATAAATGTGTCACAATCAAGGGAGGAGAACTTAATTGAATTCTTTCTCAATTGTCAAGACCGCTGCAGTTCAGCACTCATTGTGCCTTGTTGGCACTCTTTCCAGGAGTTCCCAAACCAGCCCTGTTCTACAGGGTCACCTTCGACAAATTCAGACACAACAGGGAGAAGCCATCAGAGTGGACTATGTAATTTGGCAGGACTGTTGCCCTAGGCGCGTTCTCGCTAATCTGTATACGCAAGACCAACAAGGAGCACTGAGCGCAGGTGTAGCCTCAGCTCCCAAAATAGAGACAAGATTGTTCTCAGCACTGAAGCAGACATGTGCCACAATAATACTAGACACAGCACTGCTGAAAGCGCTTCAGCAACACCTGGATAGTCTTTCAGCACTCACCTAGAACGACAACATCCCAATCCATACAGGCAAGTCCAAAATCATCCCTTTCGAGACAAACAGCGAATTTGAAACTGCACTCTGGTCTCCAACAGGATAGATTTTGCAGAGGGCCACATCTCCCTGAAACCGCGTTGCTAGAGGAAAATGCCCTGGCAAGGATACATATTCAGGGCGTTCTCCCATACCAATAGTACACTGGGAGAATAAACCCTTCCACCATAATACGAAGGAAACTCTACTAGCGCAACTCACGAAAGCATGTAATGGTCAGGTGGTAGTTTTAATCTTGTATGGGAAAGCTGGACACTGCAGTAATGGTCAATTTGTTGGGGTTGGAATGTACAGTACTGTACAACACAGTACGGAGCAGGATATCACAACACTCCTTACCCACAACATAAAACCTCAGTCCAAAGCAATCATCATGGGTGACTTCAATTTAGGTTTGAATGACCCCTTAGACATCCATGCAGACCTTTTAGCCAAAACTATGGAAGCCCAAGGGTTCACCCAAAGGATCCATGCCCCTACCCCCGAAAAAGGACGTAATCTTGATTGGTGAGCAGACACTAACTGTACCTCTAATATACAATCCATTATCCCCACGCCTTGGTCGGACCACAACAACGGGCCTCATTACGAGGTTGGAGGTAGTCATGGCGCTGTTAGCGCCACGACTTCCTCCAATACCGGTACCGAGTCCGCCCTCGTTCAATGGGGACTTACCGGTCCATTCCGACCTTTGCGGGACCGGTAAGTCCCCATTGAAAAAGCCATTCCCCATTCCCATTTCAGCCCCCATAGGGCTCAATGGGAAGGGGGAAGGCGTTAATAACAGTACTGCAAATTGCTGTACCGTTATTAGCTCTGAAGTCCCTTAACGGGCCCCATCCATAACGCCTACTAAGGGACCTCGGAATAGGGCGCAAAGGGATTACCGGCACCGATGTCCTTAACGGTGCCCGGTATCCCTTTACGTCCACCTCGTAATGAGGCCCAACATAATCTTTACCACTACCAATTTCACTAAAAACCAGAACCACCCAGCACCAGCACCTATGGCACCTTCCAGAAGCTTTAAGAATATGAATAAAGGCAACATGCTACCACTCCAAACTCCCTTCTTAGACTCAAAACATCAATACAACGATCCCTCAATCCTGATTTGTTAATACAATGAAATCATGGCTGAAGTCATCGATAAAGTTGCTCCCCTAAAAAGAAAATAAATCTAAACGCTCAGCACACATCAACCCTTGGTTCACTTCAGAACAATGCATGCGTCAAAAAGATCTGCAGAAAATAATTGCCACAAATTACCAAATATAGCAAATAAATGCCTCTTTCAGGCAACAGCCAATAACTATTAACAATAAATTCTTTCAGTTAAAAGTGAGGTCTATAACCAGAGAATATCCAATGCTCAATCTAACACCAGAGAATTATTCTCTGTGAACTAGAATCTCCAGCAACTACCCCAGATCATACTGTCAAAGACAAACAATGGTGTTCTGATATTCAAAATGCCTTAGCAGAGTCTCCTCACTTCAACGAAAAATAGAACAAAAAAAATCCAAACTTTGCTTTAACCATGCACAGCCAACCTTACCTCCCTCAGCAGAGGTTTATAAATTCTCATTCTCTCCACTATCCACTTCCGAGACTATTAATATCATCAATAGCTTAAAACCTTCTAGATGCAAAGGTGACATCTGCCCGGCAACTTTGATAAAATAATGTGCATCAGAATTTGCACCCTTTATCACCAGCTTCATCAACTGCTCATTCACCTCTAATACAGTACTGAGTGACCTAAAAACAGCTTGGGTTCTACCCCTACTCCAAAAACCAACATTAGACACCAATATCCCTACTAACTTCCGTCCCATCAGCACTTTTCCTTTCTTACTAAAAATACTCGATCATGCAGCCTATCTGCAGATCCCAAAACATTTGGAAGATAATAACCTTCTGGGTGTAAGACAATCAGGCTTCAGACCAGGTCACAGCACAGAGACCGCCCTATTAGATTTGAAAATACTGTTTTGCAAAGCCCTGTTTTGTCAAGGGCTGTCTGTGGCTGCTGTGCTCCTGATCTGTTGGAAGCTGACCTGGGCTCTACAACTGCAATTGCTAGGGTGCTTTTTGCAACGCTTTTGGCGAAACATTTTCAAACTGGCTAAGCGACTCCTTTGTTTGCCAGAAAGCTACTTGAACTAAGGTGCTTGCGCCATCGCGCGCACTGTTTTTCAAAGCCCTGTTTTGTCAAGGGCTGTCTGTGGCTGCTGTGCTCCTGATCTGTTGGAAGCTGACCTGGGCTCTTCAAATGCAATTGCTAGGGTGCTTTTTGCAACGCTTTTGGCGAAACATTTTCAAACTGGCTAAGCCACTCCTTTGTTTGCCAGACGGCTACTTGAACTAAGGTGCTTGCGCCATCGCGCGCACTGTTTTTCAAAGCCCTGTTTTGTCAAGGGCTGTCTGTGGCTGCTGTGCTCCTGATCTGTTGGAAGCTGACCTGGGCTCTACAACTGCAATTGCTAGGGTGCTTTTTGCAACGCTTTTGGCGAAACGTTTTCAAACTGGCTAAGCCACTCCTTTGTTTGCCAGAAGGCTACTTGAACTAAGGTGCTTGCGCCATTGCAAAGCCCTGTTTTGTCAAGGGCTGTCTGTGGCTGTCTTGGGCAGGCTTGAAAGGGAGTGAACCAAGCCTCTGTAAGTACTGGTTGCATCTGTGTGTCAACCCGATGTTATTTTAAAAAGATCACTAACATAAATAACTTGGGTATCCAGCTGGGATAATTGGTTGTAGTGATTAACTCGCAAATACATGTGTTAGTTGCCTTCTTTCATTTTTGAGTACTTTAACGTGCAATACGAACGCTGATTGCCGTGCTAAACACAGCTGTTGTTCACGAAGTAGTGACGTAGTAGCGTGAGCTTGTTTGTCATCTGTTAATTATAAATCCTCGAACTAAGTGAAGGAAATGAACGGCAACGCTATGGAAAAAAAGTTTGTCTTCTTTAAAAACTGGCATGCCGCCAAATGATAGGATACAAGATTGTATGCGGGCTAGTACAGCTAATTACACTCCTGCAATGAGCGTTCATATGCCCATGCAGAAAAAACAGCTAGGTTGTGTAGCTGATAAAAAAATCTTGAATAAAAGCTGGCAACGCACCAAATGAAATGGTACAGATATACACACGTACTGCAATCAAGGTGCTTCATATGAGGGTGAGACAAGGAAATTAAAACATGCTAAGGAAACAGGTGTAACACAAAACAAACTAATGGAATTGGATATGCGCCTTAATGTAGAAATTGATGCAATTGGTGCCAATCCAACTGAAAAGACACAAATTGTGAAGGTTAGCAGCATGCTCTCAGATACCACGATGGAAACTGAGAGCAAGCGCTGCGGCCAAGATGTACTATTGACAAATGAAGTTTCAAATCAGAAGAGGCTGAGTCCCCATTTGTGCTCCGTTGCGGCACTGAGGGATGCTTATCAGGCACTTCATATCACTGGGCAGGAAGATGAAGAAGCACTTAACTTTATGAATCTGAGTCATAATTCTGACAATAATGAAGAGTTGGTATTTGTGCACTCCAATACGGGTGATTTGATGCAAGTTGACAATCTATCTCCAATTAAAAGTCCATGCTGAAACATCCTCCCAATGTTGAATGATGTTGAAAATGGGCCACAAACGGAACTAAAATATGCATCCCTGGCGTCGCCTGTAGCTTCTGATTGCTCGGCCCACTCATTATCATTTATTCCCTCCACTCCCCGACGAGCACAATTTGATGCAACCGATGCAAACTTAACATTGATGGCAATGAATACAGCACTCCTAGCTTTGGCAAAACTCTATGAGGCATTGGATCAAAAGATAAATTACCAAACAATCCTTTTGTCTTAATTAACAAATCATAATGCTGGGAGTATGTCCAGTGGGAGAACAAATGTGAATGATCCTGACTATGACATTTTTAGACATTGTGCATTAGCAAATGTAGGAACACAAACAGAAAATATAGCTGACTATGGAGGAATAGTCCTGGAAGAACCAAAACAACTGGTACCCAAGAAGAACCTGCAAATAAGCAGGGATGCAAACATTACTGAAGATAAATTGGCAATTCAAATTGATAATGATAACAGTGTTAGCATTACTTACATCACTAAAGTGTCTAATAACCAGGTGAACAGTAATTGTAAGATTTCACAAGGAAATGCATTTAATATCTTTTCTAAGGATGACTTGATAAAGGAGAAGATATGTCAATTAGTGAAATCTAAGAGAGATAAAAACTGAAAGATATTAAACATGCACAAAATGAATAAGGCTTGTATGAAAATGCAACGATTCTTTAAGATTTTAAACTCCACGAATGAAAACAATGAGAAAAAAAAGGATGGTAAAATTGTATGTAGTGGAGTATCGATGCAGCAGGTTTCTACTACCCTGGATAAAGTAGCAATTGACTTATCATATAAACCACTTGACGACCTGGTTGCTGAATCAGTCTTATTAAAAGAGAAAGAAATAGATGTAGTGCAAAAAACTCTGGACACGCCAAAAGATCCCAAGGAGAGAAATAGTGTAACGCTGTTTGTGGTGAATGCTCTGAATAGCTTGTCTGCCAATCAGATAAGAGATGAAATAAACAAGACAGTGGAATGGTATATGGTCAACAGGCAGAAGGAGCACAACATTGAAGCCGTCAAGGAAGGACAATCAATAACACCTGTATATCACCCAACATTCAATGGTCCCTGGCCTGTAAATGTGACAGGTAAAGCTAATTCTCAACATAATTTGGACCTCGAGCAGAACCTGCAGTGGAAAACAAATGCTCCCATATTGAAAGATTTGGCATATAAGACCAAGCCATTGCCTAATAATAATCGCACACAAATAAGTTACCATCGATTTATAATCAAATGTAGGGCCCATCCATTCACAAAATTTGACTTGAATGGAACAAGCATACTGAATATTTACAAAGAACTTCAACACTTACAAAATATAAATACGCCAGATATCGATCGAGTCGAGTTCTTGGATGACAAATATATCTCTAAATCACGAATTTGTATTCAATTTACTGTTCTAGCCGATATTATGTGGAGGGAGTAAGCTGCGTTACATGAGATGGGCTTCAATTTATATCAAGATTATGATCAATCTAATCTGGATGACAGACAAGAGTCATCAAAGAGAGGTTTGCGAATATGTGGTGTTGATCGTGCCAGTTGTTGCCGAATGGATGGTCCACGACAACAAGCATAACAACACATAACATCAGAAACTGTTCGTTTGATCTCCTGGAACACCCGTGTTTTTCATAATTTTATAAATTCTAGAAGTAGCGAATTGAATAATCACAACATAGTGGTGTTGTAGGAGACATGGCTGGTTGAGCCTTCGATCTGGGATGATTTTGAAATTCTATCAATACCAGCCTTGACAGAATGTAGGGGACGCCCCATGGCAGGACTAATGATAGCCATGAGGAAGTCAAAGGAATTTACAGTTAGTATGTACTGCACTTCCACACCTTTCATACAAGTAGTTAAACTAGTGAACCATATACATACTGTGATAATAATGAATATCTATTGGGGGAGATCGCTTTTGGATCCGGACTGTTTCTTTAACCATGTAGAAGAAGTCCTTAATGACTTAGCCCTAGAACGGCATATAGACTTCATTCTACTCATGGATGATTTAAATCTCCATCTAATATCGAAAGAGGAAGAAAGACATAATGAGGAAGAGCAAAGGTACTACCATATGATGGAAGAAAGAAAGTTTATAATGTTGAATGGTACGGTAGAGAGTGATGTACCAGCAGGTTATACGTGGCATAAAGGCTGTTCACAAGCCACTATTGATTATACATTTGCAAACTATGCCTTTATGAATCTGGTTAAGACCTTGGAGATTAAATCAAATGCTAATAGTGATCATAGCCAATTATGTCTGATGTGGGAATGGGAATTGCCTTGGGTCCGGAAAAAAAAAAGAAAGATATAGGGGTCAAGTGACTGCCAATAACAGTAGAAATCGAATCACATGGTCAGAAAAATCTTTCATCGATTTTAATCACACACTGACGAATGAGCCGGGGAATTGCTATGTATCATCTATGCAAAAGTATGTGTATGTAAAATTAGCTGTACAAGGCTCTAATTTTAAACATCCTCATGTATTTGATTATGATATAAAATGTAAGAAAGCTGAGCTGAGACGACAAATTTGTCTACTGAAATATTTGCCACTGAATGAGAAGTTGTTGAAAACCAAGCATTTAAGATCTGCGTATAAAAACTGGCAACGAGGGAGGAAAGCTATATGTTATCAAAATGACAGCGAGCATATGATGAGGAAAATGGCTCCTAAATCATCTGCGGGCATATGGTGCCTTCTCAAAGAGGCCTCCTATAAAGATCAGGGCTTGGTACAAATAAGCTCAATCCAGGAACAAACATGGTGCGATTTCTCCCAAAAAATGTATCAGACTCCATTAACAGGTTCTCAAAAACATTTAAGCAGTGGAGGTTGGAATCATGAAATTCAGTTTACTCATGATGATCTTCTTTATTACATCTCGAAGTTGAGTACATTGCGTGCCTTGGTGCCCGATGGACTCGACAATAGAATGTTGAAGAACCATCCCGAAATTTGGGCTGTAATTCTTAAAAACGTTTTTGATAAAGTAATAAAATCGGGTGAATTACCTCAATCATGGAAGATGTCTTTATTGATTCCACTGTTTAAGAAAGGAAATAGATTAGACCCGGCCTCGTATAGGCCCATAGCCTTATTGGTTCGCCCGGGGAAGATCTTTGCATGTTTGGTCCTTCAGGACTTTAGTTCCTGGTTGACTGAAAAGAACTTAAGAGCCCCATGTCAAACGGGCTTCCTCCCAGGTCTGGGAACAGGTGTTAACTTGTTCACCATAAATGCCATTATTGCTAAACACCGTAATAGGAAACAACCTCTATATGTAGCATTCGTCGACTTTAAGACAGTCTTCGACTCTGTAGTAAGAGAATTGTTATTTGAAAAAACTCCTGAAACATAATTGCCCGTGGCATATCCTAAAATGGTTGATGGACTTTCATAATGAACATTTATAAGACACAAGTAATCCAATTTGGCAATGCGAAACAGTGTAACTTTACACATACTTGGTTATTGGACGAACAAAGGCCCACATTATATTTATCTTGGTGTAAATGTTAACAACCACTTGAAAGACCTACCATATATTACCAGTATAAACCTGAAATTGAAAAGTTTATTATCGCAGGCATGAATAATAAATGGGAAATATTGTAAATTCCCAATTCAGCCATTGGTTATATTTTACAAACAAAAAATCTTGCCAATTATATTATATGGGTCCAAGACTAAGGAATGCAGACCAGCTATGTTTTGGAATAGGAAGGAAGGGACAATCTGGAGGGCCCTGTTAAAACTGCCATCTTCAGTACCTATAGCACTGATGAGGCATGAAATTGCACTTATATCCATATTTGCAACATACAAATGGAGGGTGTGTATGCTGTACAGGAAATGTATGCTAGTCAACCATAAGAATGGCTTTGTTATAATGTTGCTGAAAAATCTACAAAACCCTGATGATGTTTTTGTAAAACAATGATAATCAAAGGCACAGGAGTTCATGCTTGAGGCAGACATAACTGAAGAACTGCTGTTGCAAAATCCTAACAAAGCCAAGGAACAAATGTGGCAAAATGATTGGATACGGACCAGAGAAATATGTGGCAGATATAAGATCTTTGAGAAGGATCCATTTGCATTAAAGCGTTTTGGCTCCAGCGAATAATACCTTTTGAAATCACTTAATCCTCAGCATCGCACAGGACTCCTGCACCTAAGATAACATTTATGGAAGACCAGAGAGGTCTCTGCTAGATGGCGGAGTGAAGATCAAACAGACAACACATGTCGCTTTTGTCAGACTTAGGTTGAAACTCTTGAGCATATCATCACTGAATGCACGGAATTAGGGTATCTACTAATCAAATATTTCCGAAAATTGTTTAATTTTGTGTCTCATATGGATGCTAAAACCTTATGGAAATATATATTTCATATTCATTCAAAATCAATAGGATATGCAACAGTACATTTTCTAAATGAGTTGAAACTAGAGAATGAAATAATTTGAAACTGAAACGCTACAGGGGTTTTGGATATGGTCTTATTTGTAGATCAGACAACTATAGATCGAGATTGAAAGAAATGGAATTGTAATTGTAATGTTCTATTATGTAAAGTTAGTATTTTAAATAATTGCTTTTTTTATATATTACCGAATAAACATTTTTTTATTTTTTGTAAATGTGAAATATTGTAATATGTTGAAAGATTGAAATATTGTATAATGTTGAAAGGTTGAATATTTCAGCCGAATCAATAAAAAAAAAAAAAAAAGATTTGAAAACACAAATGGACCAATACATAGACAAAGGGGAACTGTGCATCCTACTTCTCCTAGATTTCTCTGCAGCCTTTGATGTGGTCAATCACGACATTTTTTGACAACACCTTGAGACCGCTTCCCAATTTTCAGCAGACTGCATCAAATGGATTAAATAATTTCTTACCAATCGGACCATGAGAGTCTCTTCCGACAACTCAGCAGCCCCGCCATTCTCAGTGACCTGTGGCATAGCACAAGGCTCCTGCATGTCACCAACACTTTATTATGCTTTCACTAAGCTCTTATTTGATAAACTGGACAATATGAGTATAACGTATACAAACTACGTGGATGATACGCAAATGCTCATACCCATTACTGGATGTCATGACACCGACTCCAAAAACCTAAACAGAATATTCTTGGCCATCCTGGCTTGGATGGCACTTAATGAATTATGTCTTAACAATGATAAAACGGAACAAATCCTCATTGAAAACAAAACTAAACTCAGCAACCTCCCCCAGATTTACAAATCTTTCAATATTGATGGTAATACCATTACACTCGCTAACGAAATAAAAACCTTGGGGGTATATATCGACTCCTCTCTTACCCTAAATAGACAGGTCAATTCTGTTGTCTCCTCAGCAGCCTATACCGCCAAACTAATAAGAGCCAGTAGACCGTTCCTCTCTGCTGAGAACTCTAGCACCCTGGCCAGAGCCTCGATATTATCCAGGATCGACTATTGCAATTCACTATTGGCAGGAACTGGCTCAAGAAATATAAAAAAATGACAGGTTGTTCAACACAACACCATCAGAGCTGCCTTAAACATTCTTAGACACAAAACCATTTCTACCATCAGGAGGAAGATCCACTGGCTCCCTGTCCAGGATAGAATCAATTTCAAAATCCTCACGCTCACTCACAAATGTATTGCAAACAAGGCACCCTCATACCTCAGTAACCTCATCCGCAAAGCCAATCCAACAGACCAACCCACTCTCCATATACCAATCTTCTCATCACCCCTAAATACAGATGACAGAAAGCAGGGGATCAAGCTTCCCTACTATAGCGCCTAAATTGTGGAATGCCCTCCCCACTCACCTCAGAAATGACACCTCCTTCGGGTCCTTTAGAAAACATTTTAAAACACTACTTTTTAGGACAGACCTACCTCAGTAGCTCCTTAGGTATTGGTTCAATATTGGCTCAATACCGCTTCTACCTCTATATATAAATGCATTTTGTGCAATGTGTAAAAGGGTACTACTTGGGGTACTACTTGTGTATATAAATGTATATTGTGTAAGGTGTAAAAGTGTAATTCTGTAAAAATGAAATGCTGTAACTCTGACGCTAAGCTTCAAATGCCTGTAATCATCTTCATAAGTTCGTATTCAGTGCCTAGTTGCCTTGGGGCTTTGAGCGCTTCATAAATGAATAAATAAATAAATATTTGCTTATGACCAAAAAGTGGCAGACATAAATGTATCTCTACCAGGGACAGACCACCCGATCCATAGACCCAGTAGATTAAATCAAAAGGGCATCAAATATTATGAAAATATTAAGCACGGTACAGAGCCATGGAACCACCTTCCAGAAGCCATAATAAACAGTACACCTTTTTCTTCATCATACCCAGATGTGGGTCCTTTGCTCCCCATGCCAAGGTGATCGAGCTGCACCTAGTTTATTAGGAACAACAAAGCAGCAACATGTCTGTGGTGTTGCTTGTTTTCCTTATGCAGAGGGAACTTACCCAACAGTTCGGACTGGACCTCACCCCTGCGGGCAGCATCATGCCTAGTTTGCATATGGTTGACCCCTTTCTGGAGTGCTACTAATGAGCCGAGAACTGATGAAATAGAAGCTACTCAATGAACTCTTCCGTGGTTATTGTCTTTTTAATGCTTGTCATCCATCGCTTGGTGCTGCTTTAGTGACACCTTTACTCATGCCGACGTAGGAGCAATAGCATAATACGTCTTGGTATGGTGCCACCACCATAGATTAGCTTGATACATCTTCCTCTTCAGCAGAAATCCTCACCAAAGTCAGATTATTTCTATAGATTAAGAGACATGAGATACATGAAACACAGGATTTCCTCACATGTGTGTGAGCAAAAAGGGGACACTTGAAGTCATGACATTGATAGACTGAAAACAAAGAAAGGAAAGAGGTAAACACTGGGAAACAGGTCCCTTGCCTTTTCCTGCTATGCACCCTGTCTCTGGGACAGGTTACCAATGCAGATTAGACTGAGCCCCTCCGTCCAACACTTCCGGAAGCACATGGAGACCCTACTCTTCAAAGACTATCTCACAAGTCTCCCCATTCAACCCTAATTCTCACCCTCTGGAGCTAGCTGGCTCCTCCTACCCGACGCCTGTGATACCCCTGTAGCCCTTGAGTGAGTACCATTGGTACATTGGTTTCTTGCCTCCCATCTTGGTGTGTGCTTTATCAATCTCATGAATACATCCATGCGTATATATTTCTGGGTTCCATGTAATAATGTCCCCTCAAAAATATCGGCATGCAAAAATGTCACCGAAAAATGGCCGTTTTTTTGTGGGGACATTATTGCATGGAACATGCGGGGGACACACCCGCAACCCCCAAACCCTTTTTTTCTTTTTTTTTTGCTGCCCCTGTCCCCATATATATGGTCACCCATATAATATTGCCACAACCTTTTCCCTGCGATATTATATACGGTGACCATATATATGGTGATAATATTACCTGATATCTATTTCTGTGAACATCTAAATTGACCATAACCTGTCCTAAAACGCTTTGTAGCTATAACCTCTACTTTTTAATCTCCTTCTCTGTAGCCATTGATGCCATTGGCCAGTTCCACTAGGGGGTCTTTAGCAGGTGCAAGCAGTCGGAGAAGGCCAAGGCGTGGAATCTTGGAGAGAGTTGTTGCATTGACAGCAGCCAGGCAGCTGTCAGTCAGGCAAATACATACCTCAGGCTATTTGCCTGTATTTCGCCACTGCACAATATACAGTGTTTGCAATAGATTTGAAAACGTAAATCTCGGTGGACTACTGAGTTTGAATCAGACTGAATTTCATGTGTTCCCAAAAAGTAATAATATACCTTCTCCGTGATAAATATCCCTGCCCCTCCAGTAGGCCTTCACAGTGGGGTTTCAGCCCACGGATCAAGACTCCCTTTTACCCACATTTTCTGTTTGCATATTTCACCGAAGAACATTCCCTTTGTAGCTTGAAACATTTCAAGCAAAATCTCAGAATAAAGTCAGAATCTAAACTGGGGGTCACCTTAAAAGTAACTACGTCAAAGAGAGAACAATTCAAAGAATGTTCAGCAAGCGAAGACGAATTTCACTTTGTTTACAGCTTTTGAAAGCATTATAGCAAAAGATTACGGACATCAATACAGGGTTGCCGGAAAACCCAATGGTAGGCAAGGTTTTCCAGCAACCCCGTGACAGCTGTACCACTGCCTGATATCCGGCTGCCACCAGCATATTCCAAATCCCGGCGGGCCGGGATGTCAGGCGATGGGAACTGTAAATCCCCATTCCTGTGGAGCCCCTGGGAATGCGGACATGGAGAACTGGCGCAGTGGAAACCATGCTTGCAGGGCCTGGTGCTACCGGCAAGTCGGAGCTGCCGGGAGCACCGGTCCCTGCAGGCATTCTTGTAGTATGGTGGTCCGGAAAGGGTGCCGTTACATTGCCTACACTTATTTCCGGGCCGCCATACTTGTAATGAGGCCCATAGTATGTCCAATATTAGCTTCTTAACACTTGTGCATGTTTTTAAATAATACACTCCCAAACTTTCTTGGTTGTAAAGATCTCGTCAAGGAAAACCTTTTTAGCAAAGTGGGTTTTGCTCTTTCATTTTGTTTTGGCACATGAGTAGGGCTCCCGGTTTTACATTTCATACTGATTTTTACACCTAAATACATTCGTAAATCACTTTAATTCCTTCCAGTATTTATTCATAATTCATGTGTCTTGATTAACTCTGCAGGTTGTCAATTATGTCTCGCAGGCCAATGGCTGTGCAAAGTATCACAGTGGATTGGTTACAAAAAGTGATTCATTTTCTTTTGCAATTGTTTCAAGGGCTACAGAGATGTTTATCGCGTCGGCATAAGGAGCAGCTGCCTGTTTTTAAGGTGAACTGAGGTCTTGGCTTAATGCATAAGGACTAGCTCCATAAGCTTCCCATTACAGGCATCAATGCGTCATATTCTTCATTTGAATACATGTGAAAAAGCACAACTTTCACTTTTCTTTTTTACAGAGCAAATAAAAATGTGGATAAATACAGATATTGGGCCTCATCACGACTTTGGCGGTAACCCTTAAATCCGGCGGTAGCGCTATTACCGCCGGCGGGAAATCCGCCGGCGGTAAGAGCGCGAATTTTCCCCATTGAGCCCAATGGGGAATGGGGCATTCCCGAATGGGCTCAATGGGGAATGGGGACTTCCAAGTCCGCCCAACTCGTGATCCCACGCTATTAGCGTCGGGGGCTATGGCGGTCGCGCTAATAGCCCCCGCGCTAATAGCGTTAGCGTTACCGCCGAGGTCGTGATCAGGCCCAATGACTAAAAAATCAATTATAAATACAGACGGAAATGTGGGAAAAATAAATAGCATAAAGCCAGGAGCCTTAATTATGAGTTAAGCGGAGGGTGTCTCTGGGGCGTTTGAGAATCTGTGCTTCGGTTGTTTCTGTTCTCAAGGTTCTAATAATGGTCTTCCTTCTGTGTCCCTGCACACTTTTTCAAAGCTCTGCGTGTTCCAGCACAGCTCTCATTCCCATTGGTTCCTGGCACCCTTGAAGCACCTGGTTGTGCAATGTACACATGGTAAACAATGTACAAGAAAGTCCTCTTCACTTCCTCGTGGCGAGCCAACGCTAATATTTGGATGCCCACTTACTGAGAGCATTAGCTTGCCAGTGTATCTTGTATTGTTTGCATCAGATAGCTGCACCCCAGCACTTGCTCGTTAAGGTGTTCAAGACATTATCACTACTGAATTTAGGTAATTGAACAAAAAGGAATAATTAGTGCTGATGTAGGTTCCAGTGGTTAATGATGACTGCCTGCACGATTCATCCCACATTGAAGCCTAGTGTGCATAGCTATACAGCAGAGGTCATTGTACACAGATACTGCTTTAAGTGTCTGTCGTTCAGTGGTCGAAGTGGGCGGGAGCGGTTGGAAGCCGTGCTTCTCTATTTAAAAAAAATGCTTTACTGTTCCTATACTTTTATTTAAAAAAGAAACCATTCGGGAATGGTTTAGTTTTAAAATAAAAGTGTAGGAAGAAGCTGAAACTTGCACTCCAGTGCACTGCACGGAACATTCCCTTAAACAGCAGGTATGTTTGTTTGGGGGTTTGGATTGCGCGTTGGAAGGGGCGTGGGCAACGGGGGCAGGCCAAAAGGGAACATAGTTCCACTACTTCCTTTTGTATACTTCGACCACTGGTCATACTCTTGTGAAATGGCTGGCTTGCTGCTGAACAGGTACCCCCACAGCCCACAGGCTCTCCCAAGCAGTGTCTGTGTTAAAGTGGCACATGGTGCAATGTGTCTGGCTGCACCATATTCAAGCAGAGAGACTAACAGTACACTCGTGCAAATTTACTTTTTTTCAAAAATACAAATGAGCTTGACATTAAAAAAATATATAGAGAGAGAAGCCCAAAAGGTCTCTGTGGCTGAGTGGAACATTTGATGTGAATCAGGCCAATAGCAGCAAAGGGCAACTACCTTTTTGGGCCTGTTAGGGCCAGGAAGGGCTTTGGGCTAGAGCTCCTGCTCATAACCGGACTCTGATGTGCTTGTCCTTTGCCTGATGCCGGCTTCTACACAAAGGGATCCTTTGATCCAGTGACTCTCCATTCACTACAGAGCTGCTGTTACCACAAAGGACCAATGAACACCCCTGTTTTGGGCCTGCTGACTTGTGGTTACCTATAGCCCCACTCCAGCCCAATTCAGAACGTATACCTCCACCTTTCAGGCCAATCCCTTCCAGTTCCTTTCCACTCACTTACCTACCCTCTCTCTGTTGGGCTGCACCCTTCCTCCACTGTCTTCACTTGCCTGTTTCTTTTACTCTCCATCATGGACCTTTACTTCGCTCCCTTCCTGTTTGTAGTCTCTCATTTCCTCGCCTTCTCTCGTAGCATTTTGCCGCATTATGATCTAACTTCTATCTCACTCTCCTCGCTCTACATCTCCATCCTCTCCCCCCTGCATCCACACTCCTCAAGCCCAATGCTCCCATTCTCAGAGGAACTCCAACCTCATCTATCGCCCTTGCCTAGTGCACAACACTTGCTCCTTCCCCCTAGCTCATATCGCTGTTTCACTTGGCCTCTGGAATGAGTGTTCCTCCTACTGACATGGTCTCCTCCTCCTTTAAATATGCCACTGTGATGAAGTGACTACTGCTCTGCTGGAATACAGGTATGACTAATGGATACAACTCTTACTCAGACCCACACTCCTACTAAACCAGCAGTGATCCCAATCATAAAGGTGAAACAGGTAGCCCCTTTGCTTCTTTAAGGTTGAATGGACCGATGGCAGCATATACTCTTCAGGAGGGATGTGAAGCAGCACATAAGCAATCTAAAATACAATAGTACTGTGCTACCAAATAAAAGATTGACCAACCAATGTTCTATAAAAAAAATAGGACACTTTAATTATACTAAAAATACAAACTCACTAATCAGAAACACTGTAAACCACCCCTCTGAAGACAGGAGTGCACAGGCAATAATTTCAGCTTCAATGTCAATTCGCTGAAGATGTCTTTAAACAAGTTAGCGAGTGGGGTTTTAACAGCCACTAGGACACTTTAACATCAGTCAGAGGGACAGAATTAAATACCTTTAAATGCTTGTTCTTGTCCTTAACAGCGTTAAGCCAGGCTTCTAGGCTGTTATAATGGGTCAGCGTCAAGGCATTTTTGAGTGAGAGATTCTGAATGGATTGCTGGCATAGAGACTGTCGAGTCAGCCCAAGACAGACCATCAGTGTGGTGCGGTCTGGTAGTGGGGATCTTCTCGAATTGAGTGAAGAAACCAGCAGCCGATGGGCAGAGTTACATCTCTAATTATGGCCAGAGTTACATCTCGAATTGGTCGAGTTGGGTCAAAGATGTCCAACTATATAGTTTAGTTCTAGTGATGATCATCGAGAAAAGACTGGAGTGCTGGCAGGCGATGTGTCAAGTCAGTGGCATCATGGCTCGACAGTTGATTGGAAACTGGACAAGTTTCAAAGGTAGCTCCTTGTTCTCACAACGGTTCAAAAAAGTGGCCAATCGGGTTCAACAAATGGATTGGGACTGCAAAACAGTGTCTATTGCAGTTACTTGACTTCTGGGTGTTGTGTGACTCCAACTAGTGGTGCACAACATACAGCCCGTGGGGCGAATGCAGCCCTTCAGGTCATTATTTATGGGCCAACAGGTATCCTGAGTTTAATGACGAACTGTTCCCTAGCCTAAAGTCTGTTTTTGTTTTTGAATCCTGATACCTGCAGATTGTGTTTCCATTTAAAGCATGATTTAAATCCATAATACGATTACATCAAAGTGGAAATCTCTTTACAATGAGATGTATGACACAGCGTACAGCTACAAAATAGAATAAATAAAAATGACACATCAAAACTCAAGCATTTTCTTTTTTACTTTAATTCGCACACCGAGACCCCTATAACCCGCTGATCCCCATAAAAAGTCCAGCCCTCTGGATGAGACGTGTGTGGTACATTCGGCCCTCTGGGGAAATCAGTTGTACACTCCTGGCATACAGGGTCTCCAGTGCTAGTGGCAAGGTACATCCTCTCTTCTGCACTTCCCAGCCAGGAATGTCTGAGAAAGCACTTGGAGGGTTCTGTAATCTCCCACGGGCGGGTTCCTGCGTACCAGTGGTCCCAGCTGCAGTAGGCCTTGTCCAGCCAGCAGATCACTCAATGGGATATGTAACGAAAGGGCAATTCTGCCTTCTTTCTGGCTTTATCTTCACCTCTATTATTGAGAGCTTTGGAGCAGAATGTACTCCTAATAAAGATACAGACATAGTCCTTCTTCCTTAAATGGCTAAAGAGATCCAGACACTCTAAACAAATGTGCACCATGACCCGTGATGCTTGTGCAAATCCCAGACCCCCACCATGTTCATAGTAGACAAGTAGACAAAAATGTGTTTGCTCCCCTTCTCTCTGCACTGGAGTCTGTCAAATCCTCCCACTTCACAAACCTAATCTCCTCCCTTAGCAATCAACCCTGCACATTGTTATCCATGGTTAAAGCTTTGCCATACCTCCCAAGCCAATATCCGTTTCCTCTTACTCCTCTGTTAATAACTTTGCTCACTTTTCCTAGAAAATCGCAGAAATATGTGATACTCTCACAGACCACATCTCCTCCACTCTTCTTCTGTCCACCACCTCTCTCTGCATCCCTTCTACTCTAGACTACTTCTCTCCTACCTGTCCTACAGAATTAGCACCCATCCTTTCCAGAGTCAACCCATCTTGCGCTCATATTGACCCTTTTTATCGTACAGCTGTCAAAGACTTAGTCACAATTTCTTGCCCTCATCGCTCTGCGCTCTTTTACCAATTTCTCTACTTGGGATTCTTCTCTGCTTGCTTCAAATCTGAAACTGCCCTACCCCTTTTGAAGAAACACTTTGCTGACTCAAATGTCCCAGAGAACTATCGCTGGTTTCCATGCCACCTCATTATTCAAAGGTTCTTGAGTGGGTGGTATCCAACGAGGTCACTATGTACTTTGAGAATATTGGCTTTGGAGATCCACCTCAAGCAGGTTTCTGCAGTAAACACTCCACTGAGACTGCACTCATTTGTGTCTTTCTCTCTGATGCTCACCACTCGAAAAATCTCTTCTATACTCATCCTTTTGCACCTCTGTGCCACTTTCAATGCTGTCAACCAGTCTTCTCTCCTTCTAATGTACTAGGATCTTGGGTTTTGTAAATCTGTTCTCGCCTTCTACCTTGAAGGTGGCTCCTTCCTGGAACCTGCAAACTTCTCACCCCAATCCTTTCCCTCTTGGCATCCCCCAGCAATAGTTTGTTGAACCCCTGCTCTTCACCTTCTATACCTCTGCCATTGAAAGACTTAAATGATCCCTTGGCTTTCACTATGACCTCTTTGCTGATGACTCTTTCCATTTCCATTTGTCTCTTTGCACTCCATCAATGAATGGCTCTCTGCTGCCTGACGCTGAACTCTTCAAAAATGTAAGTCATCTTTCTCCCAGCTCCCAACACCATCCATTCTCTCTCCTCTCCTATGTTATGATATGATATTTATTTTTATAGCGCCTATACACAATGTGCTTCAAAGCACTTCAAGGCAAGGGAAAGAACAAGGGAAAATCCAATGACATTCTTACAGGCCATGAACAGTAAGGATGCAAAATTAACTATCGTACTCGGCCTGATGACATTTCAAATAGTGCAAGAGCTAAGACATAGATAAGGAAGGGTAAAGAAGTATAAGCAAGGGAAGGATAAGGAAGGGAGGGGGAGAGTGGGAAGGAAATGGAAACAGACAGGTGACTACCGTACTAGGCCTGATGACATTTCTGGTAGAGCCGGAGAAAAAGAAAAGGTGAGGGAAGGGGTGCAGAAAGCGAGGGGAGGAACAAAACAAGTGACTATCGTACTAGGCTTGACAACATTTCAGATAATGCTGGAAGGGGAGACAAGTAAGGGGAGGGGGACTAGACAGACGAGGTTGCTATCATACTAGGTCCAGGGACAATTCTGATACAGTAAGTGCATAGAAGAAAGTAAGGGGAGGAGATAGGAAAAGGGGAAAAGGAGAGGAGGAGAGAACAGAGAGTAAGCAGTCAAAACGAGTGGAGAAGCAAGAGGGGAGAGCGAATACAATTGCAGAAGTCAGTAGTAACACATAATGTTGCAAGCCAGGATACAAGATGAAGATGGGAACAGCATGATTCAGGACCACCATGAGTACAAGATGCAAAGGAAGTCCAGTATGAGAGTTGAGAAAGTGTGATGCACCTTGAATCAATGAAGTCCATAAAAGTCAAATCCAGCATTGGCTACAAGACGGTGATTGTGAAACCAGCTTGTATCAGGACAGACTCCTGAAGAAGTAGGCTGGAGGTGGGGGAGGGGCAGCATGGTAGAAGAATCAAGCAAAACAGGCACCATCTGTGTGTGAAAAGGTTGGGGGGCACAAGGGAACATCACAGGGGGACTTGCATCTGCTCCCCATCTACAAAGGAAAAGAGGCTGGAGGGCTCCTTAAGTAGGGGAAAAGAGCGGCAACCAGGAAGGCACCAGGTGAGCGGGGCTTGCTAAGTGGGGAAAAGAGCGGCAACCTGGAAGGGGCTTAGACCAGGTGACATAGATCCACTTGCACCTGCTCCCCATCTGCAAAGAAAAAGAGGATGGAGGGCTCCTGAAGTGGGGAAAAAGAGCGGCAACCAGGAAGGCACCAGGTAGGCGGGGCTTGCTAAGTGGGGAAAAAGAGCGGCAACCTGGAAGGCACCAGGTGGGTGTGGCTTGCTAAGTTGGGAAAAAGAGCGGAAACTTGGAAGACACCAGGTCGGTGGGGCTTAGGCCAGGTGACCTATATCCACTTACACCAGTTCCCCATCTGCATCTGTCCCAAGGCTCGCACACTTGAGAGTTTCTATGTTACCAACATCTGAGTGCAGCAGTTCATCACTGTCACTGCCTCTGCCACTTATATTAACCTTCTCAACATTCAGAAAATGAAATGTGTTTATTTCTTATTCACCACTCTACGAAAGCTCTAATCTCCACCATTGTGACCAGCAAACTTCACTACAGCTTGTGCCTACTATTTCCCTTCCTCTCTAATCCCTCCTCCCTCTAGACAAAGTCCTCAGCTCTGCACCTCGCATTCTCGACAACCTACCGAAACTCCCCCCCATTTCTACCTAATGAGACCATGCTGGTTGGATCTCCATGCACAACTTCTTTATTTTCAAGTTCCGTTTACAAGTCGACAAAGCTATCAATGGTCTGTCACTCAGTACCTTGATGGCTGTATCACTGTCTAGTCCCCATCTAAATTCTTCATCTCCACCTCTGCACTCATCTTCATTGTCACTTGCCCCTGTTGTGCCTGTAACTTCTGCTCTTCCGCCCTACTTACCCCACTCCACTGGAACCCGGTGCCCATCACAATCAAAGGAAGCCCAAATGTGGATCTCTTCATTGCTCGATTTAAACTTCAATTACCTTCTGAAAAGGGAGCTCTCCCGCCATCTAACCCATCCTCCCTAGTGCTGCATAATAATGTCATTTTGTATATTGCTAGTTTGACACACTTGTAAGTCACCTCTTTGATGTATCGTTTTTTGTTGTTTTGTACCTTGTCTCTGTCCCACTTTGCCACCTTGTTCACACCCTTCACATTTGGCTCACCACTCACTTGTTCCCATATTTCTGCTATTGTACAGGCACCCTTCATGGTAATGCCTCTGTAATCTATACATGTGCTACTGTAAGTCATTTCTGATCAAAACGGACACTTCTCTGCTTCAAATAAATACAAATACAAAATTCAAATGATGACAAGGTATCGCAAATTTGAATAGGGCTTGGTCAGTTAATCTCAAATTTCTCTTATTGTCTCTTCCTCTTCCCATCCGTGCTTATTAGATGAGAGTCCAGGCCTGGTGAGAGAGGCACGCCGCTGCTTCAATAAAAAGGGAAGAACCCAATCCACCCCTCCGGGAGTGTTCATAAAGGACCTACAGTTCATCCTGTGGGGATAGCCTATCACAAGGTGATTAAAGTGGAGGATGCATCTGATAGGGCTGGTGGTCATACTGACTGAAACGAGAAAGTGAGACGACTTGGAGTAATGGAGATTATAGTAAAGTTACTGGGAATCCTCTTCAGCTTCTTGTCCCCGTCTTTACTATTACGTAAAGATGGGGGCAATCTTTAACCAGAAACTCGCCCCACTGGTAGATACAAATGACACACATGCACTTAAACCGTAACAGCAAAGAATTAGTCTTGCACCACTTGGACCTTTCTCTAAAAATCTGTGGCACTGTTGATTCCCACCTTGAGCCTTTAGTCGGGGAAAAAAGGGGGCGGGAGGAGACCAGGCTGCCATATGTCTGATGGAAGCTCACATCACCTTCACCTAGGAGGTGGCGACCGTCCCGTGGGCCTGCCCCGCTTCTAATCAGGTTACTCAATTTTAGACAATACAGTGAACAAGGAATTCACCATCTGAACCCACTGAGCTAAAAAAGCTGTGTAAAGACTGCGTCAAAATAGCTCTGCAAGGCTTTAGATGGTTCATGCCTTTTCAAAGACTTAAACATGCCAACATCGTCGATATTCCTGCTGCACAGACTAGAATGCGTCTTTAACATTACACTACAACATAAAACTGGAACACCACTGCCTCCTTCTAGGAGCTATAAACCACTCAGAATACCACTTTGCTGCCTGTCCCAAATCCTTGTTTGCTTTCCTTAAACACACACCTACGTTGTACGCTGGGCCAACCAGCCCTAACCTGGCCTCTTTGATCCTTTTGCGTTGGTAAATGTTTGCTGAATCTCCTTTGGGTTTTAAGTACACAAGTTGTGAGTGTAATCACTTCCCCAGGGGGAGTGGTAGGCGGTCATGTGGATTCATTGATGCCTCTATGCTCTCTCTTGGCACATAATCTACAAGATAGATTAGGAAGCAGGTGCACCTTAAAACCACTATAGTGTTAATGTGTGCAGAATAAAAGACAAATAACATACCACACGATAACACATCGTATGCACACTTTGAGCAGAGGGAAAATTGATAATCCTTGATGAAAATAAGGATTTCTTCATCAATCGAATTATACTTCACCTTTTTTTGTTCATCAATAGAATTCTCTAATTTTCTTTCAATTATGGAAAAGACTAGAAACATTCTTGCTGTCTCTTGTTCAGGGTTGGTGTACTAGTTAGTCAACACAGCATCAGTGGTAGTTAAACACATGCAAGATTACATATAACTGGCTCTATATGCGGATAAATATACAAAAGTGAGTGCTGAGAAGCATATTTTGCTATGGTAGGTAGTGCCTCACGCTGTTTTGGGAGTATCCAGGCAGGGTTGAGACCTTTTTAATGTTGGTAATTTCTTTCTTTAGACATTCACTATCCATGGTGACTGTAGGTTTCAATGTTTTTGTCGGTTCCTAGTGATAGTTTCGACAGTCAAAGTTTCGAATGCCAAAAGTTCCGACACAAAAGTGCTGAAAAAAAGTTTTGATTTTTGTAAAAAAATAAATATGCGGGCCCCCCCCAAGCCCCTGTTTCTTTTTTTTAAACACTTATTTTACAATACAAAATTAAAATAAACCGTTTAATATAAAAAAAACATTACAAACTTTTTTTTTCAGCACTTTTACTTCGGAACATTTGACATTCAAAACTATTTTTTCGAAACTTTGTCTGGACACCGTTTTTGTCTTTCTTTGCTCTTTATCGAATAGTATGGGGAATTATTTTGTAACTGCCACTCAGCAAGCACTTGCTGCTATCCTGGCCTGTACCCCACCAGAAATCCTAGTTAGGAGGTGGTAAATTGAATTCAAACCATGTTTTAGATGAGAATACTCTATTTTTTCTTTGATTCAGCAGTCATTTCATACTTTATATCGTGATTTCAACCACCATAAAATGTTGGCCCTATGAAGGCCACGGCTTGATATATGCTGAAGCCGGTTTGCCTTATAAAAGTGTTATTTTAAATTATCACTATAAATAATTGCCCAATGGGAAGAAAAAGACATTTTGTCCACATTGGTGGGATTTAAGTTATCAGTGCTGCCTATTCAGTAAGAAATGCATTTCTTGCTGACTATGTTATGTTGTACAATTTTGTTGAATTAACACGTGTATGATTGGGATATGTATGTGTAGAGGGAATGGGACACAAACGTACCTTCTTGAATTAATTTAATGTGTTCTTCTTGCTGCTTTGTAAATGTGTTAATAAGTTTTTACTAGAATGATTGGGATTGAAATAAAGTGATGAATCGATTTGTAAATCTGAAAATTGTTAACTTTCATGAATTCATATGATTAGGTTTTTTGAAGCATTAAATCTATTGTTTAGCAGCACTGCTTGCATTCCTGTACACCCTAGGGAACACACCCCTCTTATGGACCTTTTGCGTTGCCTTACAACTTTATAGCTTTAATTCTTCTTTCAGACCTAAATGTTCTCTGTATCATGTTACCCGCTCATGACAATGGGGGCCCTTTTCTCATCAGTAGTTTTGAACATTGTAACTTCAAAATGCTTTAAACCTTTAATATAAAAAACATTACACAGTTCCCTATCTGCTGATAGTACTGTCACCCAGATCAATGCTCCATTTCTGGTCCCTCAAATGCCATCTGCAACTGAAAGCATCCACCAAATGTGTCATCTTAAGCACTCACTCTCAGTCACAGGCTTACAAATGTGCACGGCCCCACTCCCACATGTGTGCCTCTGCACAGCTCGCCTGTTCATGATCCAATGGAAAACATGTCTCTTGCACCTGGGCTTTAAGTCTCTGTTCACCTCCCATCTTCTGTGGATATTGGGCGTCTTGTCTGCTGACCCACAAAACCCTTCTGTCTAACTATGTCCTTGGACGTATGTCAGCCAATTCATCAAAGGCACTTTTCCTCTCTTTCATTTGTGCAAGTCCTGAACTACATTGTTTCCTTCCACATGAAGTTGTAAAATATCTATCCCTTTTCCTCTTTCACTCAAATTCAATCACGTTTGGCCATTAGTTGCCTGGATCCCATAGCCACCCTTTCGGGCTATGTTACATCACATTTTCCAAAGATCTGCTCCAATTGCTTCCCTTATGAGCTTGTCTCCTTGTCACACCAGCCCACTTAATAATGGTATGATGACACAGCCACAACGCTTTCTTCACTATATGTGACAAACCAAATTCTGGGCTTCCGGTGGTCCTGGGGTGAATATTGTTTCCTAAACCATCAATCAGCCCCACACCTCTAAAACACTACAATGGATGCAAGCAGATTGGTTTAAACAAGCATACAATTAGAATTATAAACCTGCTTGCCCAATTTTGGTAACATGAACGAACGGCAGGCTTATCTCTCCTAAAGATCGTGGATTGTTGGGTTATACGCAACACAGCGAAAATCCAATTATTACCCAATGATAAAAGGATTGTCCAGTCAAGGTTGTATAAGCATATCTACTTCATTATTATTACAACAGACAATCTAATAACACTTAAGCAATATGCCCCGAGCGGCGGGGGCATTACCGACTCAGGTAATGCCCTGGGGCCCATAGTTATAGGCCCCGAGCGAAGAGAGGCCCCGGGGTATTACGAGAGTCGGTAATGCCCCCGACGCGAGGGGTATATAGCTATTAGTACCCCGGCCCGCCAAAACTGCGTGACCGGGGCACTAAAAGCTTTCTTTTTTTCCCGAAACGCCACAGCGTTTCGGGAAGGAAAAAAAAAAAGGGCAAAGAAAATGGCCACCATGGAAAGGGAAAACGAAGTCCGTTCTCCCTTTCCATGGCAGCCATTGGGAGCGGACGTGCTGGAAACAGAAGCGTTTCCAGCGCGTCCGCTCCCGAAAAAAAAAAGAAGATAAGTGGGGTTGGGAGGGCGGAAGAGAGGGGAAAGGAAAAAAAAAAGAAAATGCAGGGGGATGGCCCCGCTCCGAGTCTTCACATGGCTGGAGGCTTTCATCGTCACCCGCCGGGAACCAAGGCATAGAAGGTAAGTTGGGTGGGGAGGGCAGGGAGGAGGGAGGGAAGAAAAAAAAATCCTTACCTCTGTCCCCGGCGGGGGGCCAAGGTAGCCTCTCAGCCTTGGGGAGGTTCTGAGCGGGGATGGCCCCGCTTTGAGCCTCCTCATTGGCTGAGGGGCTGCCACGCCCCCACCAGGGACAAAGGCCCTGGAATCCCGACGGAGGGATTCCCGGCCTGGTAACGCCTCGTCGACGGCCAATCAGAATGGCTCTTTCATTCTGATTGCGCCCTTGCCGGGTTCTAATACTAAATACAACTCACCCTGTATAGGAATGCAGAGAACAGACCGTTTCTAAGAAGGAAAAGGGATGCTCTCTGGATACTGACTGGAGGGGAGTTGGTATGGTTAATAACCACAATAGTTTTTTACAAGTCTTCTTGGTTTCAGCAAAAAGGGAAAAAGGGTCTTAAAATGTCTCTAGGGGCTTTCTGGGAAGGACCGAGGGGACAGAACCACAATGTACCTCTTGCTGTAGTTGTTCTTGGTGCTCAACAGTGTTGACCCGGCTTCAGGGAGCTTTTAAAGCTTCTGAAACAGAGTTGGAGATGGGAGTCAGCAGCGGGTATCAGGTGGCAAGACAGTTCGGCAAACAAAGCTTGGCAAATGGTTGCAAGCTGGCCTTCACGGTGACTCAGAGTCAGGAATAGTTGTCTCAGTGCTGATCGGCAGTTCTGAAGCGCTGGTTGAGATGTCTTGGGTTCATTCAGATACTGCGGCTTGACGGCAATCAGCGTTGCAGGCGGTTGTGGATCAAGGCAATCGATTGGCTCGAGAATGTCCTTTAAGACGGACAGCGACAGGTACTTGTCGTTGCGCTTCTCCCCGCTTCTTCAATGGGCTTACGTTGTCCTTTAAGGCGGATGGCCCAGGCCTATGGAGTGTGTTGCAGGCAGCTGCTTTGTCCTTGGTTTTGTGTTCAGAGACCTTCTGACATGCCCTATCCAGAGAGCTTTCTGCAGAGTCTAGCAGGGCACACTGCGTGCTGGATGGTACCGGTTCTGAAGCAGCTGTAGGGTCTTCTGAGTTATTGTCTCCCTCTGTTGCCTGGGAGAAGTTAAGGGGAGGGATCTTGCTTCCCTCTTTGGATGTTCCTAGCCTTCCTTCACTGGTGGAAGCTGTAGGGCAGACTGTATCTTCAGCCAGGTCCAATGATGAGTGCTTCAAGTGAAGCCTTCAGATGATCTGCTAGAAAGGGGGGCTGCAGCCCTCTCTTAAAATCAAGTGAGCCAGAGTAATTGGTGCAGGCTGAGTCTACCTTAGTGAACCAATCCTTGGGTCCATACCAACAATTTGCTGTATGTGTGAGGTCATAACCAAAGGGCTTTGCAACAGTAAAAGATAAGGGGTCCTACCGGAAACAAGGGGTGTTGCAGAACCAATGTGGCTAAACCCTTTTCTCAACAGAAAGAGTTTTGGGCTCACTCCCCTGTGATACTAGGTTCCTGGCACCTTCTTGTCTGCTGTGATAAAAGAGTCTCTCTGGTTAATGGTTCTCCCTGCGTGGTCCCTTTTTAAAGTGGCAGACCTCCCTTGTAGATGCTGAGGGACCAGACTCTCTGGCTTCTGCAAATCACATTCTTGTATCTTATGTATGTGGACCCCCTTGCGGGAGTTGGCCACTGCAACAATAGACTCAGACATGTCAGTTCACTGTCATTCACACTGAGAGGCGGGAACTGGCTGCAGGCTGACATGCCAATGTTAGGTCACTGGCATCTTATGCACATTCTAGCTTGTTTTCCCGCTGCCATCTTTGTTTGAAAAGCATAATAAATACTCAGCAGTAGTCAAAGCCCTTGGGATGCTGTGGGAGGCCAATATGCAGCTGGATGCTAAAATTGATGCTGTAGTCAAGGAGTCATTCTTTGAGACAGTTGCGTCCTTCATTATAGAGTAACTCCTTGCCTCTGTGGGGGGAGCCTGATTACCTCCAGACTATGTTAATTCGATTTAATCACCCTTCCCTCCTTCCAACTTCAACATTTCCAGATACTCTAGGGCGTGTCAGTCTGGCTGCTTTTGGCCTCCAGGAGAGAGACCATTTCCCTGTTGTTCAGGGCTTTGCTCTGTTTACGGCGGTATCGTCTGTGAGAGCTGCAGCATGGTATTCAACCACTTGCATGCTCTTACCACTTGTCTCCTAGCAGATAACCGTCGCAAGTTCTTAGAAATTCCAACCGCTTCTCACAAGGCTAGGGACGATAGAAGGTTTTCAGTTTGGACGCCAGAGCCATGGGTGACAACCTTAAAGAAAAAAGTACCGATGTTTCTATTTAATAAGTTCCTTTGCGTTGGGTACATTTTCGTTCCAACTCTGCCAGTGACACTTCGCCAGGATGTAATGATGGTTACGGTTCGTTTTTTTTGCTGTGCATTATAAATTCTTCGATCAAATCAAATCAATGGGGGTGAACCCAAAAGCTTTGTGAGCCCCATATGGGAAAGCCTCTTCACCTGCACCACACTAGCCAATGCTTACACAGATTACCCTGCTCCCTTCTGCTGCTGCCTCTGCCAGGGCCTTGTTGCCCCGCCCTTCATTCTCGGCCTATGTTTCCATATCAGTTGAACCGATTGACCCGTAACACTAGGTTCTGCCATACAGGTGTCTCAGGGAATCTCAAATGCGAACCCTCACGGAGCGCCTACTTTCCAAAAACATTGCCCTCTGGGCATCCATGTGCCAACCCCATGCCACCCTAAAGGTCCTGTCACATTCACTCCTTCCACTTCTGGCCCCATTGCTGGTCGGCCATGGCAAAACCTTCACTCGAACCGGGACAATTTATACTCCTTAATGGAGTGCAGAATCAGTGCCTGCTCTTACCTAAATTATGCCAGTCATCCACCCCATAGCTCCACACACCTGGCCTCCTTCCCCTGGGTACCTCCTACCACTTGCTTGTAGCTTCGATGCCATAAACTATGGCAGGAGGCCCTATACAAATGCAAGATAACATAGCGTGACTTAACCTCCTATGTATGTGTGGGGTTTATGCAGTGGAAGCCTAGCTAGCCAGCGACAGAGTGCTGCAGAGAAAGGGCTACAGCTGTGCCACGTTCCTCAACTCCTGCTCTTCTGGCACCCATATAGGCACCCCATTATAGTCACTCAAAAGCATCATCCAGACTCGCAGGGCTGACCTGATCCTGGCAAGGAGTGTGACACAGTGATACGACGTCACTTCTCCTCGCATTGTGGAATTCCATGTTCCTTGAAAACAGCCCACCTGGTGCCAGAAACTTGCAAGCAAAATTTAGACGTCCCAACAATCGCAACATCTCTCTCAGCTGCATCCTTTTAATTCCAAGTACCACTATTAGCTCCCCCCTCAGGCTCACCACTTTTCCCGTGATATCAGTGCCATCAAATCCAGCTCATTCCACAGGAATGTCAAAAAATCTACAGGGGAGCCATGTCTTTCCCACTCTGCCATTAGCATTACAGGTGTCTATCACACAGGCTATGCTGTATTTATCATGCCGCTAAGGGCAATGCGAGGCTTGTTGGTAATTCAAAGTCTTGGGGGTCAGAGCGGGGGTTACGACTGAGTAGGGTGAGGGAAGGTAGGAGGTGGGAACCTACCAGGAATCACGCAATGAAAGGAGGATCAGAGGGGCACAGAGAATTGAGGCATAAGGGATGTTGAGGAGGCACAGGGCTTGAAATGGCTGGTAAACAAGATTACACCTTTTTGAAAATAGAGGCAAGCAGAGAGCAAGGGGTGAATGTGGTGACCGCCCTTCGAACAAATAGTGGCAGGGAAGAAGCCCCCCAAACAATACCGGGTTTCTCAGGAGGTGGAATGGGATGGCCATTTGGGGGACATTTTGGGGGATGTAATGGGGCCACAGCAGCAGAAGTGGCTGTCCCCGTTGGGAGCAAGTCTACCTCAAGCACCTAGCCAGACAATGGCTGGGGCTATGAGGACACCCCTTAATCAGGTAGAGGGTGAAAAGTAGGGGAGCACATCCAACAATAGCCGGCGGAGAAAAGTTCATCCGGCTGGGTGCCCAGTTTTGGTAGGGGCCACAGTACGTCACCATTTGGTGGTCACAGGAGGGATGAGTGGCACAAGTGTTGGGGGGCTAACTGGAAGCGCTAGGGGTACACCAGCATCTTCAGGTGACATATCATCGGGGGCAGGGCGACTGAGATGGCCTCTGGTCCAGTTCAAGCAACAACGCCAGGTATGTTTACTTGGCATGTGACGCAGGGCACTAAGGAGAACATTTGGAAGGATAAATACATTGATATTTTCTCCTTGCTGGATTATAGGAGAGTGGAAGAGTGCAACGACTGAAAGGGCGAAGGGAAGGATAGGAAGTTCTTTGTGGAAAAGTCCTTGGTAAATTGGGCCACGAGTTTTGTTTTTTTCGTGGCAATTTTGCTTGAAAAATCCCCTGAACTTCACCAAAAGCTATGGTCATATAAACATTTAGTGCTGACCATGTACGACGAATGCGCATTTGGGGCTTCGTTGGTGTATGATGAAAGGTTCAGGAGCGCGAAGGCAGGGAATGCTCAATTGGACTGGGGGACCAGTGCAATGGACCTTTGGGCAAGTAGCAAAGTGACGCATCCTACGTCAAGCAAAGGGTTTGGGATGGGGAGGCTGGCGCAGCCCTTTCGGTGTAGCGCAGGACCCGGGGACAATAAGGGTGCTTGCTGGGCCTTTAATAAGACAATGTGCGCAAGACCAGTATGCATGTTTAAGCACATATGTACCTTTTGCGGAATGTTGGGGCACAGGGAGGTCAAGTGTGCAAAACAGATCAAGGAGCATAAGTAGGGGTAAGACTTTGGGTGAGCCCGACGGGCCTGCCCTCGCCCGTGTGGGTGGACGTGCTGAGAAATTGTGCAAATGGGTACCATCATTACGAGGATGCAAAACTATTGGTAGAGGGGTTTTGCAGGGTTTCAGATTCCGGTAAATGGATTTACAACTCCACCAGTCCCAGGGGTAGGGGTTCACAAAAAAGAAAACCAGGATTGTTACTGGGCAGGGTGGACAAAGAGTTGAAACTAGGCTGGATGGCGGACCATTCCCATCCCCAACTCCCTGCAGAACTTTGTGAGTTCACCGGTGGGCATTGTTCCCAAGAAGGAGCCTGGAAAGTTCAGATTAATCCACAATGTATCCTTCCCAAAGGGGCCATTTGTGAATGATGCAATTGATGAGGAGCTGCGCTCTGTGAGATATGCCTCTTTCGATGAGGGGTTGGCAGTATTACAGCGATTGGCTAGATGGACTTAGTTGGCCAAATCTGACATAAAATCTGCTTTTAGTTTACTAATGGTGCACCCGGAGGACTACCATTTGTTGGGGTTTCAAGTGGGAGGGGAATTTTACTTTGACAAGCGCATGCCAATGGGGTGTTCCATATCTTGTTGCTATTTTGAGACATTCTGCACATTTCTGGAGTGGGCAACAAAGAGGTAGTGTAAGAGAGCCCAAGTGCTTTGCAACCTGGATGATTTTTTGTTTATGTGCCCAAAAGGTTCAGCCCAGTACAGGAAGGCACTGAGAGCATTCCAGAAGGTGACAGGGGAGTTTGGGGTACCGTTCGCTGGGGAGAGGACAGAATGGCCCACTATATCGCTTTGTTTGCTGGGTATCAAGATTGATTTCATGCAGGGGGTGTGTCAATTTCCAGAGGTAAAGGTCTGGGATTTTAGGGAAGCAGTGGCCACCTGCCTGCAAGCCAATAAGGTAACCCTGCGGCAGCTGCCGAGTTTTGTGGGACGGCTTATATTCGCCCTGCAGATAATTCCAATGGGTAAGCCATTTTCCCATTCAATTGAAGGGGCCATGTCAGGGCTAACCAAGACAGACCATCACACAAGGCTGTCCAGGGAGCAAAAGCAAGATCTTGTTATCTGGGACACCTTTCAGACTGAGTTTACTGGGGTACTGTTTGGCCCACTGAAGTGAAAGACAGCGAGCAACTGGGGCTTTAAACCAGTGCCACTGGGAGCATAGGTTTTGGGGCCCTTTTAGGGGACAAATGGTGTCCGCCAGTTGGGTGGACAGCGGTTTGACCAGGAACATAACATTCTTCGAGCTGAAGAGGAAGTGCCAAGCACGATTCACACTCCAGCCACCCCTTTTTGAAGTACCAGAAACATTCATGCCGAAATATGTGACGTATGATGAGCAAATAAACCAGCAGAGAGCCGCAGTTGGGCTCTGTCCAGTACCTATCAGAATAACAGCACCTATTGAAGTACCAACACCTAAGAAAACCTGGACAGTAAGGTACCCATTGAGAAAACCGTATCGACAAATGAGACAGAATGACGATTGTCAGCATGTAATACCCGAAGAAGCTAAGAAGATACTAAAGGAAGACGAATGGTGATGTCATGAGAACCCGGACTGACGCATATATAGAAGATATAATGACCTGAGAATGATGACAAAAGAGAATACCATGGATAAACGACATCCTGAGCCTAAAGTGAAACAATTGATGTCAAGATGTCAGAAATGTATGCCATATGTACGATGAAGATATTCAGTTAGTTTAAAAGTGTACTGATGCAAGAAACCGTAGGAAGCACAGAAATCGTGAGGCTTGCTTGCACTTAGTAGTAAAATAGATTGCGGCAAGCGCCACCTATACATATATCTACCTCAAAAGAGCACTTTATATAAGTATACTTCCATTACGCACAAGAGCAGAATCAACCAAAGGTTACTAAAAGTCTCAAGAGGAGAGTTTTGCAGCAAACAAATCGAGAATTAAAGAGAGAGAGAAACTCAGACAAAGGTAATCATGCCATGAAGCCAAGGTTGTATCATCTGGAATAGGCCAACAGTGGATCTAATTAAAGAAGAACAGAGTATCCTGTTCAGGGAAGGTCAAGATAAGCCACAGATGGCAGACGACTGGCAGAATGAAATCAAATACAGGAAATTGCATGAAGGAAAGTCCGATTTCATGGTGTCGGAATCACGTGACCAGGCAAGCAGAAAGGGATGAAACAATAATTGGAGGGAAGCTGGAGTGCAGACGAACTCCCTGCACCGAGCAGCTATGCTGCACGCTGCTAAGCACAAGTGGAAAAGTATGAGTGGGATTGATGTCAACCCCCAATCATAGTGGACCATGTAATCTAGGGTCCTATAGTAAGTAGAACCAATGAGACGTTGTACATTTAGTGATGTTTAGAGTAGTCATTTTGAAGGAAGGGCTTAGATGCCCCACCTGACATTGTATATCCAATCCCCTCTCCCCGTTACCATATACAGATATAGTACCTATATTAAAGCTACCTTCCTAGAACCAATCAAGTCACATGCTAAGTTTTTAGAGTTACACGTCCGTGATGATGAGTTTTTGGTATAGATGTTATGTCTTTTTTGAAATTAATTGGAGTTGAAGCGAGAAGGAAGATCTAGCGATTGATGATATTCATTGAACTCCTGTTTTTTGTACCTGGATAGGGCAGCCTATCTTCAAATTCAGGCCTACCTTGAAGCAAACAATCTTCTCGTCTCAGGCAATCGGGATTCCGCCCTAGACACGGCACCGAAACTGCCCTTATTGACCTTACAACACAAATTAAAGATTAAAAAAATAAAGGCAACTTAGCGCTACTCCTACTTCTTGACCTATCGGCAGCTTTCGATCTGGTCAATCACCAAATTCTGTGCCAACACCTCAAAACAGCTGCCCACTTTTCGGAGGGAGCCACCTTTTGGATTACCTCCTTCCTTGCTAACAGAACTATGCGGATCCTCTCACCATCCGCATCAACCGAACCATCACCAGTCCTCTGCTGAGTACCTCAAGGCTCCTGCGTATCTCCAACACTCTTCAATGTATTTACTAATGCCCTTTTTGATATTCTCGACCATCTGGGTGTCTCATATACTAATTACGCTGACGACACCCAGGTACTTATCCCCATTACTGGCGACCATGCGATCGACTCTAAAGCACTCAATGATGTCTACTTGATCATCCAGGCCTGGATGGCTCATCATGGGCAGTGCCTAAATGATGAGAAAGCCTAGCTACTCATCCTAGGATCCCACACTAGACTTAACAAACTGAATCTCACCTTCAAATCCTTCACCATTGACGGAAACATTATCAACGTCTCAAAGGATACCAAAACGCTCGGTATCTACCTTGACTCCACCCTGTCACTCACATGACAAATTAATACTGTTGTCTCAGCTTCGGTCTACACCTGTAAACTGATAACGGCATGCAGACCCTTCCTAACCCCTGCCAACTGCATTACCCTTGCCAGAACTCTGGTCATGGCGAAAATTGACTAATGTAATGCATTATACCTTGGCACTAGCCAAAAGAACATATATAAGCTTTAAGTCACTCAGAATAATGCCATAAGGGCGGCCCTCAACATACCCAGAAAATCAAGCATATCTGACACACAACGCAGTCTACACTGACTCCCCATATTCTCTAGAATTTCTCTGAAGACTCTTGCCCTTACTCACAAATCCAGAACTAACCAAACACCCATCTACCTTGCCAATCGCTTCACTGCCTACACACCAAACAGACAGCTAAGATCTGCAAATAACCACTCATTGGCTATACCGAGATTCAAACTGCAGAAAGCAGGGGGTTCCAGCTTCCCGGTCCTCGCTGCTAAACTATGGAACACACTGCCAGACACACTGAGAGCCGAATCTTCCTATTTGGTTTTTAAAAACAAGGTCAAATTCTGGCTCATCTTGCAGGACCACACCACCTCCAGCATGTAACATACCACATCACTGTCTTCTTCATCTTGTGTATATACTTCCACTAATTCTGACCTACTGCCTACTGTATATATGTACATATATGTTTAATATGCTTAATTGCTATCCTCACCATTGCTTGTGTACTTATACTGCCAATGCTATATAACTATACTTACCCTCCCGTGTTACCCTCCCCTAATTAATTCGCCCAGACTGGGTGCGCAATACAAATAAACAAAATACAAACAAAGGGGAAAATATTGACCCGAGGGTGGCCGAGCAGTAGAGAGAGATACCGGGAGAATAACAGAGAGAGGAGCATACGCCCAGATACCTAGATTTTAATAGAGCGCTAGAAGAAGCCTTTATTTAAAGTCCTGAATTAATAGGATGACGTAGGAGACCAGAATTGATTCAAGACGATCTGAAAGAAATGGGCTTACATTCCATGTCGGAATAACTATAGGGGCAGAATGCATCTGAGGAAGCAGATGGCATGCGATTTATGTAGCCGGCCGGAGTCTGTCTAGTCTGTCTTGTCTGTTTTGTGTTTTTCTTTTTTCTGACGTCACGAGGTAAGAACAACTTTGGGGAAAAGAGCATGAAATTGTGCAATTGAATAGACAAAATGTTGTATGGTATGAATTGATGGTTGTTGTTTGAAAAAATAAAAGTAACATTTTTTGTGAAAAAACGGGATTGGAGCTTGCGACGATTGATGCTTGCTTATATTGTTGACCTTGTTTGAGAAACGTAAAGCATAACAAAGTGTTATGTAAGGAGAGGATAAACAGGTTTAAGCATGGAAGACGTTACCCCATTAGTACACTTGTGCAAACAGTTGCCAAAACATGCACCTAAGCTGAAGCAGTACAGTGCAGAATGGGCTAAAGGGACCACAAACAAAATGTTTATGCCATGGCCCCAAGGTGGCTCGCTATCTAAAAAGGTCCTGCAACACATGACGACATATTTGCACACCACCTATACTGGTAAAAAGTTAGACAAACGCCTAGCTAGTTTAGAGCTTTGGAAGATGTACCAAGAGGAAAAGGAGGAGAAGCCGCTGGTAGATTGGATACTTGACATATGCACAGAGGGGGGTGAAATGCCTTCTGCACCACCTGCCCTGTCTGAAACAAAAAAAGCGAAGCCAGTAAAGACGAAGGATTATACCCATTGAGGGAGCTTAAAGCAGCCACGGGATATAGCAACCCGTCATATGAGTCACCTACGCAAAGTAGTGACGAAAGCCCAGATGATGAGAGAGGAAAATGAGTGCCATGTGTCACAATTCCCGTTACTCGAAAGAGGAAGAACGAGACCACAATATAAACTATGGCCACATATGGATCGAGAAAATCTGAAAAAAAAGCTTCAAATGTTAACATCGGGAGCCGGAAAATGGATACATGAGTTAGAAAAGATGATGGGAGGGAACACATTAGCTATCGGAGATATTAAGGGTCTTTTAATTGCCATACTTGGTGATAGAGCTGACGATGTATGGACAAGTGCAGGTTACCCTGGAGTGACTACAGTTAATGCTGCGCATGATGTAGCGCCGTTTAACAATTGCAAAACCACAGTCTGGAAAGCATTATGAGTGCTATACCAGGATACTTCAGACATGGGAGCTATAATGACACGTAAAATGAAGGAGTCAGATGATCCTTTGCTTTACATCTGAATTTCCAAGACACATGGGTGCTTGAAACTCGTGAATCTTTTGGGAAATCTATACCCGTGTTTTACCATATATTATGCCAAGGGCTGCCAGAACAGGTACCGAGGCAGCTCAAGAAATTGGTAGGAATAGAGGCCAAACCGTGGTCTGAGATACAGTTGACCATAGCGCACTATTGCAGGCTGCTACAAGAGAAAAATCACAAAAAAGAGGGTGCACGAAAAGGTGAAGAGGCAAAATTAATGCAGAAGAATTTGTCAAAATATGCCATTGAAGGGGCAATAATCACTAACACAGACGGATCAAACATGCAGCAGATCAATAATCAAAAGCAGTTTGATCAAGGCAATAACAGGTTTTACCCAAGAGGGAGAGACTCTCAAGGAAGAGGATGGCAGAGTAATCACAGAGATTTTCAAGGTAATCAGGGAGGTTTCCAAAACATGCAAAACGGAATCAGGATATATCAAACACGCAAATAATTAGACAACCGCAAATATGTTGGACGTGTGGGATGACAGGGCATCTAGCACGCACATGCAGAAGTCAAGGCATTGTGCAAAATTGCCAAGGTACAAGAGTAGGGATAGTGAATCCACCTGTGTTTTTACAGCAGGGTGGAAATGGAGTTATACAAAATCACATGGTGCAGCAGCAAGCGCCAGACGCACAGCAAAGTTTGCAACCTCAGAATATGACAGATGTTCCGCAAGAACAGTCCCAACATTCGCTGATGCAACTGTTACAAACAACAAGCACAGGACAGGTACTGAATTCTGGAATAAGAAATGGCACTGGTGATGGAGGAAGGCCATTCACTCAACATGGGACAACGTTATATATGGACTAGGACAGCTCACTGGGAAACCTGATGTGTTCTATCCTATCAGTGACACCAAACCCTCACAAGGAACCAAGGGTAGATGTCCATATAGGGGATAAAGAGTATTCTTTCTTAGTTGACACAGGTGCAGCACGCTCGTGTATACGTGAAGGCAAGTTATTTTTGTCCGGCGATGACATAAATACTCAGGGCTTCACATGAACAAGAAGTTGTGTTCCTTTTACAAAAGAACATCCAGTTTCCATAGGAGAATGTGACATGAATGTGCGATTGCTGTATTCAAGGCAAAACCCAGTAAATATATTGGGACAAGACTTAATGACGAAGTTAAACATGACAATCTCGTTCACAGAGAGGGCATAGTATGTTCAACTCCAGGAATGCATTATTTGAACGTATGCAAAATGATTCGAGCATACGTAGGACAAACTGCTATGAGAGCTGTTCCACTGGAACCAGAAGTATTTGCGTATGGAGTGCGTATATTAATGTCATGGCTACAAGGCCTTACAGACAAACCATTGAGAACCCCAGATGAGTTTGTATTTAGGCCAAGAATACCTATGCATGAGGAAAAGGGACATGTGTTTCCCTTGTTAATACAAACAGCCATAGTATAAGGAAAAATTGTATTGATCGATGGTTATGATGACGAAGGCAGACAATGGTGCACAGTAATCGCCATTGGGGAAAGATACAGATTGACTGACGTCACTGATGACGATCTGTTTGAAGAGCAAACAGGTGTAGATGAAACAACAGTTGAGGTGAATTTCATTTATTGGGTAAAATTGATCAAAAGAGAAGTGACCCAGAGAATGATGCTGGCACAAAAACGTCCTGAATATTTCGTTGACGACATGGCAAAAGTGCCTGTCTCAGTGTGGACTACAGGCCCTTATGACGTAGGTTTATTGAAAGGAGTCGGAGAAGTAAAGATTAAATTGAAACCAGGAACAATTTTACCAAAAGCACAACAGTATCCCATGTCTAGGGAAGCAGATGGAGGGATTTTCAAAACAATTTCTGCTATGATGGAGCAGGGCATTTTAGTGACGTCAGAATCATCATGTAATGCTGCAGTTTACCCTATCAAAAAATTAAAGGGAGGGTCTTGGCGTTTAATCCAGGATTTAAGACCAATAAATGATATTGTAGAGGCTGAGTTCCCTCTAGTCCCTAACCCGTCCACAATCCTATGTAATATACCCGTTGAGGCAAAGTATTTCACAGTGATTGACTTGAAAAAGGCATTTTTCTCAATCTCATTGCACAAAGACTCACAAGATTTGACATCATTCACGTTCATATAAGTGCGTCTGAAAAGTACAAGGTTACCTCAGGGGTACTGCGAGTCTCCTTCGATTTTCAACAGAGTCCTGCAGATGGACTTAAGCAATATTGCATTAGGGAGTGTTGTCTTGCAATATGTGGATGCCATCTTAATTTGCAGCACGACAGAGGAAACGTCCAGACACGATTCTATTCAGCTATTGACTGTATTGGCTGAGAAAGGATATAAAATTGACAAAGAGAAGTTACAGTATTGTCAACAAGAAGTGCTGTACATAGGCCAGCTAATCCCACATGAGGGGAAAAGGGTTACCCCTGAAAGAGCTGAAGCCATATTAAACACAGCCAAGTCACACACGATAAAACAAATGCAGAGTTTTCTAGGATTATGCAATTATGTCAGGGCATGGGTCTTTGACTACAGCTCCTATACCAAGCCCTTATTACAAGCCCTAAAGAAAGCACAGGTGAAAAAATAAAAACATTGTGTGGACCGAGACCATGGAAGAAGGGTTTGTTGTATTAAAGAAGGCCATTTGAATGGCACCAGTTTTAGGGATTCCCAATTATGCAGAGGAATTCTACCTGTTTTCACACACGAATGGCAGTGTTATGACAGCAGTACTCACACAGAGAACCACTTTGGGGTACAAGCCCCTGGCATACTACAGTGGGCATTTGGACCCAGTAATGAGAGGTCACTTCCTGTGTGAACAAAGTTTAGCTGCCGCAGCATTCACCATAGAGAAAGCTACAACCATTGTGATGGGATGCTCAATGATGTTGTTCGTCGAGCACGCATTATTTGCCATTCTAGAGAAACCGAAAGGCACATTGACATCTCAGAGAGCTTCGGTTTATGAAGTGATCATATCAAATCCATTGATTAAAATAATCTGATGCAAGATCTTGAACCCATCTATGTTTATAGCAGAGCCAGTCACTGAAGGAGAGCCAATCCATGACTGCGCGAATTATGAAGAATTTTATGATGAGATTCCCAGAGTGAAAGAAAATGCATTGGCAGAAGGAGAAATCGTCTTTGTTGACGGTTCTTCGAGAATCGATCAAAATGATGTGCAGAGATATACAGGCATCTCTGTGATGAAACACAAGGCAAATGGAGAATTTTGAGTACTCATTAGTGCATGATTACCATCTCATTACTCAGCACAAGCTGCAGAATTATTGGTGTTGATACTCGCACTCGAGAATCATGCAGACCACGGAATGGGATATGCGAGAAGGCCAACGGCTTGTTAAAGGAAAGGATAGCCAAGTTGAAGCTTGCTCTAAAGAAGGGATGGCTACACTGCCTTCCACTGGCACTGTATGCACTCAGAAACGAACCTGGTTCTGACCACCATCTCACGCCGCATGAAATCGTGACAGGCAGAAGGATGCACATGCCACTAACATCCCAAGAGAGAGCTAGATGTGATGCTCAGTCAACAGGTGAAGCGTTACGATCAGAAATGCAAAATTACTTAAATTGCTTTACATCTTGTCTTACTGTAATTTCAGGACAGCTGCAGCGACGACAAGAAGGGTGCAGGCCAGCACAGAACACAGAAGGAGATACTACAACAAACCAAGTTCAGGATTTACATGTACCACAAATGTTCCCTGGGGACACAGTCCTGGTGAGAAATCACACGAGAAAAAAGTGGGACGAGCCAAGGTTAAATGGTCCCTTCATAGTCGAGGACGTCACTCCCTCTGCAGCCAAGTTACAGGGAAGAAGAGCTTGAAGCTTTTTGGGTGACATCAAGCCATACATGAGAGAAGACCCTCTGCCCTCACCCCACTGTGTAGAGATTACATACAGACAACGGGGAAGAACCACAGCATGTGCAGACGAGATCCATGACGAGGAAGAAGGACGCATGACCAGCAAAGTTGTGGCTTAATTTTGGACATTTCCTCTGAGTAAAATAGGGGGATAAGGACATAAACATGGACACTCTGTGCATCTTAGTTGCAGGATGAAGAAGAAAATTGCACATATAAGCCACAACATAGTTTGTTGACTATGAACTGAGGCACACTGAAGCCTTGATAAGAAAAGATATGCCAAATTTTGATCAAGGACACATACATTGGAAGAGAATACAGTATCCTGACTCTTTTAACACAGAAGCCTTATTTGGACTCACTTATGGTGTCACACAGTAGTGACATCACTAAGGACGTTTTTACCTATTTCGAGTTAGTATTGAGGTCATACCTGTCTTTAGTGGGAAGGCTCACTAACATCACCGAATTTCTTCAAGATCCTGAAAACGAAAAGACAATAAGGAGGCTGCTCATCGTGATTGCCGAGCAGTTCCCTTTGCTTCCGGAGTACAGGGAAGACAGGACAAATGTGTCACTAGAAGATAGCAGACTAGCAAGCAATGTGTTTTTTTCACCTAGTTGAAGAATTTCCAGAGCTTGTGGAGAGACGTGCCAGTGTTGATGTCCTCACTTTCATCAGAGACCCAGCAAACTCTAAACAGATGAGCATGCTCCTGCATGGTATTATAATGCAGGTTGAACTTTCTAATCATCATCAGAATTACTGGAGAAGATTGTAAACTTTCCGTCGAGGGACAGATCGCAAAAGGGTTTGCGAAGGACTTCACTCCTGCTTATGCTGACAAAGAAACAACATGTCGTTTGGAGTGAAACAAATAAGAGGCATCGACTGGGAGCTTCATTATTTTGAACACGCAAATTAAAGACTTGCTGAACTTATTACCTTATTTTGACATTTTCGTATATGGAAAAGAGAACTGTTTCCAGAGACAAGAGACAATCTATTATTCAGGCAAAGAGAATAATCATTCCAGTATCTGCAACCTACAAGCAGAAACAGCAGAACCCGGATATAATGACATTACCTAGAATGTATTAAAGAGTTCGTTTTATTTCCTCAGATGATCAAGATGGGCAACCAAAACAGTAATCGTGTCCTCCATCAGGAGAGGAGACGCTCATATTGGCCCAGAAATAAGTGTTGTAAATTGACCTACAGAGGAATCATTTACCTATGCATAGTGTTCATTATTGTATTACTGTCACTGCTTTTTTTATTGGTGCACAAAGCGTTCAGATTCCAGTGCACCCACCTTATGATGCACGCATGAAAGCCACAAAGGTGCCCAGACCTTACATAGTCATTCCAGTCCCTAGAAGGTCTGATAGAGGAATGAGTGAACTTGAGATGGATGTGATCAGCAATACCACACACACACACACACACACACACTTGTGGTAGCAAACAAATTGACCCGCCGGAGACAGGGTCGGCAAAGCAAACATGAGAAGGGGTTAATGAAACAGACACTCACGCAAATGATGAGTGCATATACACGTGGTCTAGTGTCAATAACTGCAGAACCACATTCCAAACAATGGGGGAAGTTTGGACAACCAACGATGAGAATTTACACACCAAGAAAAGCCAAAAGGCAAATGGAGAAAGCTGAACCTTTAAAGAAACAAAAGGAGTTAGAGAATAAACAAACAGAGACAGCATTGGCCAAGCACACCTGATCCAGCGATGGAAGGGTCAAGCTTGAGTCCTGCAATACAGCCACATGCTGAGGCAATAGCAGAATCAATATGGACATGCATAACCAGAGCAAAATAAAAATACAAGAGGACAAAGAAAAAATTGCTAGTCTTTCTCCTACTCAAATGGTACAGATGAAAATGCTTGGATTATTAATGGAGATACCTGAGAATCCTCCAGCAAGAAGAAGCTATACGGATGTGTTTAAAGATGTGGTTATAGCAAACTACAGAAAAACTTTAAGAATCAGAAGAAGCACACAAGAAGAGAATTACAAACAAACGACTACCTGGACATCACAGCACACTTGAGAAATAACATATGGTCCCAACATATGAAAGAGGTTGGAAGACGAACGTCAGAGGAAGAATGCTTTGTTTGTGCACTCTTATCATACAGCATGGGGAAGTCAGAAATATTTGTAGCTGTGGAAATCACACATAGCAATGTGCAAGGCCAGAGGTCAGTTCATGGGAAATGATGCTTCACTCAAATGGGCTACTGAAGCAACTGATCCAAATGAAGACGATTATGTCTAGGACATAAAGATGAGAAACAATGTAAAAACAAAGAACATTGTGATCAGATATGAGAAGCCTGAAGTTAAAGGAGCGGAGATCAGAAGAGAGACAAACAAAATACTGAACATCCAAGGGAAAACTACAGAAGAAGGTCGAAAATGGAAAGAAAGAGGCCAAATGTAAATTTGGGGAACAGTGCCTTTTCCAGACGGATGGGAGAAAGGAGTAGTGATCTGTAGAGCATGGATGACCATTGGATCCTACAAAGAAGCAATTGAAAATGTACAGAGGATATGCAAGCCATTATGGCCGAGACTTGCAAGACTGCTAACATGGGACGAAGACGGAGGAGGACCCTTACAGATAGTGCCATTGGAGAATTCCAAATTGTGCTTCAGAAACAATGGTACAAGAAAAATGGGAGAAAATCAGAACTGTGGATGCATCTTTGATGCTGCAGGAATGATGCATGGAACAGCAGTGATCATGGATCATTATTGGGTGTGTGGATCTCAAGCATATATCAGACTACCGAAGAATTGTGGAGGTATATGTACATTAGTAAATGTCCATGTTCCAGCATTGGTGATTCGAAAAAGTGATCTGAATATTGACAGTTTCCCAAAAGCAGATGCTCACCTGAGAAAGAAGAGATCTGTGGCACTGATGAGCTGAATGAAGAGAGAGAATTTCTTTTCTTTTAAATCAGAAAAAGCCTTTCATGCAATGCTGCTTGAACACAGGTTGTTCAGCCTAACCTCATCAGTGTTCACGACAATTCTGATGCCAAGGATTCAAATTGGAGCAAATTCTAAATGGTTGCAGATAACCGGATGGGAGTTACTGCAGACCATCAACACAACCATAAAAGGATTCAATGCAATCAAGGAAGAGTTAAGGGCGATTCGATGAATGACTCTCCAGAACAGATATGTCCTTGACATGATCACAGCTATGGATGGAGGTGTTTGTGCAAAAATTGGAGAATCATGTTGCACCTTCATACCTTTGCACGATAACAAAAATTGAACTTTAACAGAAGCCATAGGTATGCTGACAAACCTACAGAATCAGATGATAGATGAAGTTGACGAAGTTGATGACGACAGTTGGTTTGGATCACTGTTCTCATGGGTTCCGCAATGGATGGCAGATACATTCAAATCCCTAGGAGCCCTACTAGTGATGATATTGCTTGGATTCTATGTAATCAAGATAATAATATCTCAGTGCCAGAAAATTGCAAAAAAAGTCCATAGGGATGAAAATCATGATTGATGTCGAGTCAGGATGGAAGCCCAAGGACCTGCCTGATGAAGAAATAAGAGACTTTGTGAAAGCCAGCATTTATGCACCAGAAGGAACAAAGTTTCGGTATCCAAGGAAACACAGAAATTATGTGAGAAGATGGATCTATTGTAATCCAAGTGGAGAATTTCAATTAATGACAGGGACCAAAGGTGAGCATGTAAGAACAGCAGGATGCTTGAAGGGAGTCATAAAGATATATACCCCAAAGAGACATTTCTTCAAACCTCTATGTTTGGATCCAGAGGATGAAATAAAGATGGATACAAAGAAGAAGTGAGAGTGGTCGATGAATCGCCCAGAGGGGGAGTGAAGAGGAAGTGCCAAGCACGATTCGAGCTCCAGCCACCCCTTTTGAAGTACCAGGAACATTCACGCTGAAATATGTGACGTATGATGAGCAGATAAGCCAGCAGAGAGCCACAGTTGGGCTGTGTCCAGTACCTATCAGAATACCAGCACCTATTGAAGTACCGACACCTAAGAAAACCTGGACAGTAAGGTACCCATTGAGAAAACCATATCGACAAATGAGACAGAATGACGATTGTCAGACTGTAATACCCGAAGAAGCTAAGAAGATACTGAAGGAAGACGAATGGTAACATCATGAGAACCCAGAATGACGCACATATAGAAGATATAATGACCTGAGAATGATGAAAAAAGAGACGACATACCATGGATAAGTGACATCCTGAGCCTAAAGTGAAACAACTGATGTTAAGATGCCAGAAACGTATGCCATAAGTACAATGAAGATATTCAGTTAGTTTAAACGTGTACAGATGCAAGAAACCGCAAGAAGCACAGAAATCGTGAGGCTTGCTTATGCTTAATAGTAAGATAGATTGCGGCAAGCACCACCTATACATATATCTACCTCAAAAGAACACTTTATATAAGTATACTTCCACTACGCACAAGAGCAGAATCAACCAAAGTTTACTAAAGTTCTCAAGAGGAGAGTTTTGCAGCAACCAAATCGAGAATTAAAGACGGAGAGAAACTCAGATGAAGGTAACCATGCCAAGAAGCCAAGGTCGTATCAGCTGGAATAGGCCAACAGTGGATAAAATTAAAGAGGAGACAGAGTATACTGTTCAGGGAAGGTCAAGATAAGCCACAGATGGCAGATGGCTGGCAGAATTAAATCAAAATACTCAAAATTGCATGAAGGAAAGCTGGATTTCACGGTGTCGGAATCACATGACCAGGCAAGCAGAAAGGGATGAAACTTTCAGACCTACGCATGGACCTTTGCCATACCCAGACTCCTTAACTTACCCAGACCAAGAAGCAGACTCAAGGCCAACTACAAGGTGGTGATTGATTGTAAGAATAATTGGAGGGAAGCTGGGGTGCAGACGAACTCCCTGCACCTGGCTGGCTATTCTGCATGCTGCTAAGCACAAGTGGAAAAGTATGACTGGGGTTGATGCCAATCCAATCATAGTGGACCATGTAATCTAGGGTCCTATAGTTAGTAGAACCAATGAGATGTCATTCTTATAGTGACGTTTACAGTAGTCATTTTGAAGGAAGGGCTTAGATGCCCCACCTGGCATTGTTTATCCAATCCCCTCTCCCTGTTACCATATACAGATATAGTACCTATATTAAAGTAGCCTTCCTAGAACCAATCAAGTTGCATGCTAAGTTTTAAGAGTTACACGTTCGTGATGATGAGTTTTTGGTATAAATGTTATGTCTTTTCTTAAATTAATTGGAGTTGAAGCAAGAAGGAAGATCTAGCGATTGCTGATATTCATTGAACTCCCCATTTTTTGTACTTGTCATTAAACGGATTCCCTTTGTCAAACTATTGAGTTGTCATTATTAATATGGTGCTAGAGTACGAATCTGCATCCCCATCCATCTCAAGGGTGCTGCTCCACATCTTAAAGTGCTGTTTGGAAACCCCCAGTCCTATGGGCCGGCTGGGGTCCATCCTGCACAGAGCTCTTCCCTATAATAGTGGTGCTGGACATATGGGGAGAAGAGCTAAGGGGCAGGGATGTACTGTTTTGGTCAGACAAACTGTCTGTGGTGTGCTCGATTAACAGCCATAAGCCGGCATGCCCCATGGTACTCAGATTATGCGGCTGACACTTTTTCCTGTTTTAAATTACAGGATTTCCAGTGTTGCCTACCAACAGCAGCCCTGGTGATGGTGCAGTTTCCTAAGATACTGTGGGGCTTAATGCCTGAATTTAGCCCTACTGATTGAGGGCTCAGTATCACAGAAGACACGGAAAGCTTATGAAAAATGTTTCAGGGAATATCAGGAGTTCTGTGAAACTCCGGGATCGGTGGACCTATTCCACAGGGAAACCATTACAAATTTCCTGGGATACTCGCAGGGTTTGGGAATATCAGTGGGGGCGGCCAGAACTAAGATGCCAACCATCACGTTTTTTTCCGGCTTGGAGGGAAAGGCACCCCCCCTTTGCCTACTTTGCGGTAAAGAAGGCTCTAATAGGATGAAGGAGGATAGAGGGCTTTTGGTGGGACAGCAGGCAGCCACTGGATCTGAGAAATTGGCAGCAATCATGAATAATTTGGGGGAAATTTGCAGGGATGCATGGGAGATATTGTTGTTCAGGGGAGCTTTTGCCATGGCATTCTTGGGAGCATTCAGGATAGGGGAAGTGGTGGGAGCATCCACGTCTGATTTGTTGGGGGGACTAGCACGAGGGGCCCTTTCATTGGGGGGGGAGAAATGCAGTGCTCCTCTGGCTTAGAAAGTCAAAAGTGAACCAGGAAGGAATGGGGGTCATGGTCACATTAACGAGACATGACAGAGTGGAGATCTGCCCAGTGGTGCTGCTAGGCTCATTTTTGGCATGGTTTATGGTCATAAAACCGAAATTAGAAATCTCGAGAAAAAAAAATCACGAAAAAAAGGCTGAAAAAAAAAATATTGATTTTTTTTTATGACGTTTTTTTTTCGAAATGGGGGGGTTCCCCCCCAGCCCCCCTTTTTTCTATTTTTTTTATTTTGACCCTTTTTTTTACTTACCTGACCCAAAAAATACATTTATATAAAAAAATAATAAATTCGATATTTTTTTTCGGCCTTTTTTTTCGAGATCTTTGTTATTCTGGATTTTTTTTTTCGGCCTTTTGACCGACCACCTTTTGGCATACAGGGGCAACAAAGCAAGACCTCTGTTTCAACATAGGGATGGCTCCTGCCTTTCTAGGTTCCAATTCAGGAAGATCTTTGAGAGATTGTTAGGGGGGGTCAGGCTTGGGGGCTGGGATTTGCTCCTCATTCCTTCTGAATTGGGGCAGAAACCCCTTCCGCTAGGGATGAGTGTAGAGAGAAGGAGATCAAAGGAATTGGATTATGGAAGTCCTGCACATTCAAAGGGTACATAAGGCCACACTTAGAATATGGACACGCCTTGGTGTGGTATTAAATAGGGGGAGAAGGATGGGTCGCAGGACTGTGATATTATTGGTGCAGAGGAGACGAGGATCTCCCTTCGCTGTTTCATTCGTATCATGGCTAACATACTTTATTTTCTGTATCTCCGTAGGAACGATGGCAAGGCCAGTAGTATGAGTCGTGGGGCACTCGTTCGTACGGAGAATGGTGCGAAGAGTGTTGAAACACCCAGGATTGTTGGCGGACGCAGCGGCCTTCGACATATACTGGATTGGTTCAGGGAGCTTGGAGTTGGAGGAGAAAAGATAGAAGGGGGTGCTGTCCGACCCGGACCTGGTGATCTTGCATATAGAGGGCAAGGATCTGGTACGGTTGGGGAGAAGGGTGCTGATTGTAGACCTATTGTCTCTTTTTTGTTGTGCCCTCGTGCCCACTAAACATTGCAGCACGAAAGATGAATAAGAAGATGGCCTGGGTTGTGGGGGGGGCAACAGGCGACTATGGATGAATAGAAAATGGCCTATTAAGGGCTTACCATCAGGACGATGTTCACTTATCCCAATGGGGCACTGAACCTTTGCTACATATCTTTTTGGCAGTGATGAGAACATTTGTGTGAGTAGGAGGGTGGCATGGACTGGTGGGTCTGTGCCCCTGTGGCAGGTGGGTGGACTCCGGAGCTGGAATAGTGGGAAGGGGAGGGCTCAGTTCGACCCCCTGCACAATTGATGAACAGTTACCAGTGGGTCCTGACAGGAAAGAGGTGGAGTGGCAGTGGAAGAGGTGTGGGGTTGGGTCATGGGGCAGTTTGGATAACAAAGGGTCTGCCTCCTGGTATCACCTCCCCCACACAGATAAGCGAATGGTGGGCAGGGGATAGGGCCTCACCACCATGCACCACCCATGGGGTTGGGGTCATGGTCTGGCTGGACCACCTGTCGGTGTTAGGAAGGTTATTGCAGGGTGTTTTTGTTGCAGCGTACGTCCGTTGATGTTCTTTGTAAACTCCCTGTTTTAGATAATTGCTAATAAAACAGCAACTTGCTATCTTCTTGAGTTTGTCCGGTTATTTGGATTTAGAATTATTCTGGTGTAATCCCATACAGTAACAGATGCATGTTCCAACTGCCATATGCTCAAGTGGTAGCAGTGCTGACGGTTTCCTATCTAAACTAGTTTGACTTCAAGGTTTCGGACAATCGGCATCCTCTGCTATTAGAAATAAACTTGCAAGAGGAATGGAGACGGTGGGCAGGCCCCTCTTTGAAGAAATCCCTGCTCGGTATCCACAGGCACTTCGCGGCCAGAAGGCAAAATGGTCGGATTGGAGGAGGAGTTGATTCCGAAGGCCTTGAGTCAATTAAACGGAAGCAAGTAGACTAAGCAAAAATGGCAATATAAAGGGGCGGGATTGTGATATTTTATGAAAATAAGTTGTGTAACAGGAATTTTGTGTGGATAAAAGAACGCCTAGGTAATTCTATTTCAAGGGAGATAGAAGTAGACATCTCAAATTCCAGAGAGAGAGAATACACACGGTCAGGACTGTGCAAGGTGACGTTTTAAGCTCTGTACGGAGTAATATAATTGGAGGTGAAGAAAGAATACCTCTTACTACAAATAAGTATAGGGAATAGGGAAGGTGATCACAGGGCATATTAATGTGTGTTGTTGTATTAATTTGATTATTAGTTGATGTATGAAGTTCTGAAAAGTGATAAAAGTGAGAAATGTGGAAGTGATGTTGTTTTTGAGTTAAGTGTAGTAAACGATTGGCGCCAGTCAGAAGACAGATAGGGCCAGTCAGAAGACAGATAGGTTGTTGAGACAAAAGAGGATTGAGCAGCGATTGATTGTGCTTGCTCATATTTATTGTTTTGAACTTAAACGATTTGAGTAATAAGCGTTGAGATACATAGAGATTTATTAAATGCAATAAAGCTAAAAATCTGGTAAATATTGACAGTTAATTGTGACTTGTCATTATGGTGGACACTCTTCTTATGCACCTTTGTAAAACAATACCACGACATGCGTCCAAGCTCAGACAGTACAGTGCAGAATGTGTAAAGGGCACAGCTGATAAAATGTTCATACCATGGCTGCAAGGGGCATCATTGTCAAAGGAAGTCTTACAACACATGATCACATATGTGCACGCTGCATACACGGGAAAGAAATTAGAGAAAAGACTGGCATTTTTAGAACTTTGGAAAAAGTACCAAGAGGAGAAAGAGGACCCATTACCAGAAGAGTGGATGCTATATTTTCTTTTTTTCTTTTTAAATGTTTTTTTTATTGTGGATTTGGTTATACAATAAATACAACCTGACACACTTTCAACATATAAAAGGAAGAAATACATTGCAATAAATAATCGCTTTATCCATAATAAAATCATCATTCATATAAGAAAGGAAGAAGCGTTAAAATTGAGAACAGCTATTACAATGCCGTAATATCAAATTATAACATTATCCAAAATATACAGTTTTCTTTGATGTCATACAAGTGGTCAATTGAATAGTGCATAGTTATAACAATTAAGAACCATTCTCTGTCTTATTTTGTGCCCTTTTACATACATCAAAAGCTGCATTGAACACTACCAATGAACTGGCTCCCATCAGTAGACTCCAGAATTGGTCTCCTTGGATATTCTACATATCATGTACAAGCAAATTGAATCCTTTGTGCTATTGCTGAGAGAGCTGAATACACTGCTTTAATATATGTCTAGCAGATTATATCTTCATCTTGCAAAGTCTACATATTCTCCTTTCTCTAGGGATTCCATGCCAGGCATCCTTTGTATTCATATGTGGGAAGTATGTTGAAGTGAAGATAGCTCACGAATGTACGCAATTCTTTGTTACAAAGCTTAACAGTATACATACAGGGTTTATTATGTAGAAAACCCTGTCTACTCTATGCAAGATATCTATTTTTATTGCTAAACTGGGCAATGGAGTTGGCCCTATCCCAGGCTTGCGTTTTGGTTTTTAGTTTAGTGTATATTTCCGGGCCAATTGTACTTAAGGGAGTGTCTATGCTAACCCCAAACCCTAAATTGGTGTTATCATAATGGTCATGTGCAGTTGTCCTAAGCACCTAAGAAGGGATTTGGGTTAGGGGGTTGTAAACCTCCAGAAAAAAGGCCAGCTAAAGTCAGGCCAGTGTCGGGAGCAGTACTCAGGGCTAAATATAGTTTACATCGTTTTACACACCAGTTTGTTCTTAATGACTGTACTCCTAGTTCAAGGTGGAGAGCTTCCACGGGGACCAACCTGGGTACACCCAGTATTGTTCTGAGTATTTTGCCCTCCATTCTTTCCAACCATCCTATATGGTGTTCAGCGAGGTGTTTCAGCCCATGTAGCAGACCTGGAGTTATACTGGAAGTGTAGATAGTAAGAAGCCTCTCGATATTACACCCTCCATGTGTGGAAAGATATCTTCTAATGGCCCCCATTTCTTCAAAGCTTTCCCACTGTTCCTTGTAGGCCATTTAGGTGGGGGTAGTGTATATCGGAAAGCCCAAATATATATATATATATTTCTCTACTACCTTAAATCGAGTTGCGCCCAATTTCCATACAAAATATGTTTTCCTTCTGCTTCTCCGTCCCAATGTCATTACTTTAGTCTTCCCGGCATTTATGGCAAGGTGGTTGGCAGTGGCATAACTCTGGAGGGCATTGATGAGTCGTTGGAGACCGATTTGTGGATGATCCATGAGGACTGTGTCATCCGCATACATCAGCCACGGAGTCGGCATGATTTCAATTTTAGGAAGAAAATTACGAGTTGTTCTCAGGGCCTCATCTAGATCGGAGACATAGAAATTAATTGAATTGAATTGATATTTTATTTCTATCGCGTTCGTACACAAGTGTTTCAGAGCGTGATAAGGCAAGGGACGGGAACAGGGGAGAACAAAACCGCGATCTTACTAGGCCCAGTGACATTGAGAACGCACAAGTGCATGGGAGAGAGGGAGGGGAAAAGTGCATGGAAGGGGAGAAGTGGAAAGTGCGGAGGAAAGGAGAAACAGATAAATAATAATAATAAATAAATAATAAAGGCAACAAACAGTGGTAGTGCAGCCAGCAAGTGCTGGGTTTAAGGCAGCAGACAGGGGAGGTCTGATAAGTGCAGGAAGAAAAAGGAGGGTCTGTATGGGTACAGATACAGACCCCAGTGTAAAGGGTGGCCCGGAGGCAGTGTGGGAGGGTGGCACGGTGAGCAGATACCTGGCCCTGGGGGACAGAGGGTAGCCAGGTGCACAGTGCCAAGAGAGAACAGATCAGCAGGGGAGAGAGACGGGGCGAAGGCAGAAGCAAAGAGGAAGGTCTTGAGGTGCTCCCGGAACCGGAGATGGTTCTCCCCATGTTTTAGAGTGGCAGGGAGGCTGTTCCAGAGGGAGGCCCCAGCCGAAGACAGAGATATACCCCCAGCTCGTTTCTTTGAAAAAAGACTGACCCTGAGGGAGTTAGAGGTAGAGGAGCAAAGAAATCGAGAGGTATAGTAGGGGTGCCAAACCACAGCCTAGTTTGAGGCCAATATTTACTTTTAAATCGGCTGAGGTATTCCCCTCTTGATTTAGATGAATGGACACACTCCTATCATGGTATAAGGCCATGATGAACCATAGCAAAGCTGGTTCAAGGACCCATTTCCTAGGTTTTTCCCAGAGTACTGGCCGTGAAATCGTATCGAAGTCTCTAGAAAAGTCCACATAGCACAGATATAAGTTCCTCCTTTCTGAGTTCATACCGGAAGCAAAATATTGCAAAATGCATGTACCCAATACTGTGCTGTGGTATCAATACATATTTAGTCCAGCTTTTTGGGAGGGTGCATGTGCGTATGATTTCCCTAAAGCCACGTTCCAAAACCTGTGCGCAATAATCTGGGTTTGTATTATATACTATACTAGTAACACTGGCAGGGCCAGGGGCTCTAGATGAATGCATACGCTTTATACTCAACTTTATATCTAGAGTGTCAAATGTCAATTTTAGTGAGCCCTCCGCTGGTATAATCAAATACTCTACCTGCAAATTATGAACGCAAAAAGGGATTTAATGTATGTCAACCATGTTGTTTCGGAAATGGAGTTCAGTTCTTCCATCCACCACTCCGCCTTATCTCTACGGTAGTACTCCCAGAATTTACCACTGTCGTTAGCATGTAACAGTTTAAACATATTTTTCCAATTTGTGCCATGCATACTAGTCTTATGTTGGCAAATGCAGTTTTTGTACTTGGTCATGAGCAGAGTCAGGGCAGCTCCTTCTTCCGCATATGTCATGTTTAGATTTCTTTTTATAGTGGCCCGGTCTCTGTGCAATCATTTTTTCTTATCGTAAATTACCACATCAAAAGGGCCTGTAGAGGGGCGATTCCTGGGCATTTTCCTGCACCGTGGTTTCTCTGAGGCCAACAATAGTATCATGATTCCGCTCATGTCCCAATCATGTCCCACTTGCGCTCTAAAACACTTGTGTAAGAGCGCGATAGAAATAAAATATCTATTCAATTATATAGTATGCCAGTAAATTTACCATCCATTTGTGGCCCGTAGCGAATATGAACCTAATCTATCCATATTTGCTTTGGACCATAAGAGCCTGTTGACACAAATTCCCCAGCATACCGACATTTGTCTGGACTTTCCTGTTCCCAGATTGAAGGACCCAGTCAGTAAGCTATGGTCACTAGGTGTATTGGGGATGTGAAAGACAGTACTACAACAGTGCCAAATATTGTTGCTCACATACACATAGTCCAAACAAGATGGTGTTTTCCCATTTGACCAGGTAGTAGTTAATGGTGCACCACCTCTCTCTTTGGTATTTAAGCAGATTAAGTCATGAGCATCCAAGCAGCTGCCCCAACCCGAGATTTTGTTAATTTTGATTCTATTTTGCCTAATTATATGTGCCTCATAGGTAATTTGTTCCTCGTGATGTGATTTGCAATTGATACTTTGATTTAAGTCCCCGGCCGGAATTATGGGGCCATCAGGGTAGAACTCAACCAATGATAGAAAATGGTGTCTATTTTTTTCCTCATAGTGTGTGTAATCTCATTCCCAGGGGGGTCATACACATTTATAATGAGTGTTCTTCTACTCTTGCATTCCGGATTATGTATGCTCATTGGCTGTAAATAGCCAGAAGCTGTACCTATAAGGAAAGGAGTTAGCACAAATGTTGATCTTGGTCCAATTGCTAATCCTCCCATTGGCCTCCCTCTCAATCCACTTATAGCAAGACATACACAAGACATTACAACCATCAATGAGAAAACCATGAAGTAGCTAAGTCTCTTGTAACATAAAAACTTTAATCAGCATAAAGGGGAGGGCATCGAGCCCTCGGCTCCTCTTACTCCACTTGAAACTAAGAACATAGATGCAGAGGAGACAGGATTTTATCCTTTAAAAGAATTAAAAGCAGCGTCGGGGTATAGTAACCCGACATATCCACCTCCTACTTTTGGTATCGATGACAGTCCAAAAGAGTGCAAACAGAAAGAAGACGAGTGTAGATTCATACGAGATAAAGAGGAACAAGGTGAGAGATCGAATATATCAACATATATAGACAAGGGAATTAAGAGATGGAAAGGAGAGAAGGATAGGGCCAATGAGGTAACGCTTGTACAGAACAAATGGATGGGAGGACAGATATGACACAAGTTAGATGGGAAAAGCATCGAGGAGTTTAGACAAAAGGAAAAAATACTCGAGCAAGAAAAGAAGGATAAGGAATGAGAAAAGCAGTTAAGGGAGGATGAGCAAGGAAGGAAACGCAGGGAACAATGGGAAAAGATATATAGAGAAGAACAAGAGAAAGACGAAAAGTGGGCAGAGGAATGAAGGAAGTATGATAGTCAGAAGAATGAAATAGTAGAAAGGGATAGGAGAGAAAGAAAGAGAGAGGAAGAAGAAGCACAATGAGTGAAGGAAAAAAGATTACAGAGAAAACGAGAAGAAGAAGACACAAGGGAAGAAGAAAAATGAAGACAAGAAAAAGGGAAGCACGAAAGCAGGAAGAGGAGACGTCAGAAGAGACACAAGAGAGCGAAGGGAAGTGGAAGAAGGAATAAACCAGAATACAAGGCAGCAAGTTCTTGACGCCAGTCTCGTTCTTAAAGAACGAATAAGACTGAGCTATGAAATACATGGACGATGGGACACGATATGCAAAGTTTCCCCAATAAGAGAAATGGCTCAAGAAATACCTAAAGTAGCACAAGCAGAGAAAAGATATGATGCAGAAAGTATTTGAGAGAGGATTGTTAAGATATATCAGTAAATGAGGCAGGACAGCGAGTATGGGACTCAAGGGAGTGGCAGACAATCCCAGATATCAATAACACGGGATGAGGAGGAAAACATGTTTAGTGATGAACGCAGAACATTGTCTTTGAGTAGACTAGATTTAGATAGGGAAGAGGAGGATGATAGTCACACCAGTTGGGGTAGAGCAATGTCAGACAAGGAAAGAGAGTCAGGTCGTGAGATAGTAGGGGAGGGCACATGCATCCCCTTGGGAAGTCAAGATCTGGATAAGGAGGTAAGATGGTCAGATCTGGAACATCCTTAGGAAAGAACACCAGATCCTATACCATAACCTGAACTTCCCCAAAGATGATTGTGTAGTGTGAGAGGAGAATCTCCACCTTATGTGAGTAGGTTACGGTTGTTACCAGCATGAAGACGAATAGGGAAGATTACCCCTGCATTGGGTAAACGAATAATGGGATCCAGTTATGAGATGGGGATCTCACAGTTCCATGGCCCCAGATGGATAAGGATAATTTGAAATGCAAGTTACCTAGTTTTACTTCGGGGGCTGAGAAATAGATATACGAATTAGAGAAAATGACAAGGGAAAATACTTTGGCCATAGGGGATATAAAAGATCTATTGGCAGCTATTCTTGGACAGAGAGCTGACGACATTTAGAGACGAGCGGGATATGCATTTTTGACAGCACAAACCATGGCTCATGATGGAGCGTCATTCAATAATTGCAGGGTAGACATTTGGATGGCTCTCAGGGTACTTTATCTCAATACATCAGATATGTGTACAATTATGACATGTAAAATGAAACAAGATCAAGACCCTATTGCTTATATTAAGGATATTCAAGAGAGATGGCAGCTTGAGAGGTGTGAGCCTTGGGAAAAACAGTGGCACTATTCTATCATATTTTTTGTCAGGGATTGCCAGAAAAGGTACAAAGATAAATACAAAAAACAGGTAGAAATGGAAGTGAAGCCATGGTCTGAGATACAGTTGTCTATTGTCCATCATTGCCGATTGTTACAAGAGAAGAATAGAAAGAAAGATGGGAACAGAAAGATTGAGGAAGCTAAGTTAATTCAGAAGAAATTGTCAAAATTTGCTATAGAAAGGGCAGTATTGACAAGTGGAGAATGCGTAGGAACGCAATAAATAACAGGTTAATCGCAGGTGAATAATGTCCACCTAAAGTGGATCAAAGTGGGTATGGGTTTTGGCCACTAGGTAGAGGTGGATGATTTAGAGGAAGAGGAGGTGGATTTCAGAACCCCCAAGGTGTATTTCAAAATGCCCAAGGTGGAAGTCAGAATACTCAGGGAAGATATAATGGAGGGTTTACCAGAGGGCCACCCCCAGTGTGTTGGAATTGTGGGATAGCAGGGCATATTGCACGTGAATGTAGAAGCCGAGGAAGCATGCAATAGAATGGACAAAATTCAAGAGGGGGGACAGGTCATCCACCACCATACAGCACACAAACACAAGAGGGCTATGCCCAGGATCACACATCCTATCAGACACAGGTGCCGCCAGCACAGCAGGCACAGCAGCAGGGGTCAGTGCAAATGCACCCACAGCAAGGGCAATCACAATAAGCACCTATGCAGACACAACAGAATGCAAACACAGGGCAAATACTAACACCCGGGAGAGGGAGTGTCACTGTGGTAGGAGGGAATCCTTTTACGGGGACAGGGATGAATTTGCACCCTCAACAGGACAGCTCACAGGAAGACTTGATGTGTTCAGTACTATCACTAACACCAGACCGCCAAGTGGATCCAAGGGTCGATGCGACGATAGGAGGCAAATCTTTTTCTTTTCTCGTAGAGAACACTGTGGCGACACGCTGTTGTATAAGGGAGGGAAAATAGCCAATGTCAGGTATTGCCATGAATGCTCAAGGGTTCTCTGGAACTACACATGTTGTTCCTTTTACTGACCAATTACCTGTTTCTATAGAGGAATGTGATATGTCTGTCCACTTGTTATATTCACGACAAACGCCAGTTAACATTCTGGGTAGAGGTTTGATGTCAAAACGTAACATGACGATTTCTTTCACTGATCAAGGAATAGTGCGCTCTACTACAGGAATACACTATTTAAATGTAGGAGAGTTTATATTGCCATTTACAGGACAGGTGGCCCTAAGAGGAGTCTGGGTACATCCGTAAGTCTCCATGTATGGGGTGAGCCTTTTATTAACATGGCTACCTGGATTAGTAGGGAAAATTGTGAGGATACCTGATGAATTTATATTTAGACCACATGTACTTATGGATGAGGAAGAAGGGCAGACTATTCCTATAGAATTGGAAGCAACTATAGTACGAGGGGAAATAGCAATGCTTCAAGGAGTAGATGACAAGGGCAGAGCATGGAGAACAGTGATAGCTCTTGAGGAGGGATACAGACTGACTGACATAACAGATGAAGATATGTTCAGAGATGAACGTATAGATGATGAGGCAGTGTTTATTATAAGCATTACATATTGGATAAAGATTGAGAAAAGGGAAATCCCACAGCGAATGGCACTAATGCGGCAAAGACCAGCGTTCTTTCAGGAAAACATAGAGAAGGTGCCAAGTGTCCTTTGGATTACGGGCCCATATGACGTTGGCCTATTGAAGGGAATAGGAGAGGTTAAAATAAAACTGAAGCCGGGACCAATTCTACCCCGAGCAAAACAGTACCTCATGTCTCGAGAAACTGATGAAGGCATATTTGAGACTATGAATCAGGGAATCCTAGTGCCATAGGAGTCCCTCTGCAATACTGCGGTGTATCCGATTAGAAAATCTAAAGGGGGGTTGTCGAGATTTATCCAGGTCCTCTTAGTCAGATTGTAGAAGCAGAGTTTCCATTAGTTCCAAATTCTGTGACAATATTGTGTAGCATCCCAGTTGAAGTATTTCATCGTGATCATTTTGAAAAATGCTTTTTACTCTATCCCGTTGCACAAAGACTCACAAGACCTTACTTATTTTACATTCACACAAAAGTGACTAAAACATACCCATTCACCTTAAGGGTACTGTGAGTCCCTGCTGATTTTTAACAGGATCCTACAGATGGATTTAGGTAAAATTGAAATCAAGAGTGCAGTAATTCACTAAGTAGATGACATATTAATCTGTAGTGAAACAGAGGATGAATGTAGGCAGGATTCTGTTCAGTTCATGAATATATTGGCAGAAAAGGGATACAAAGTAGACAAGGAGAAATCACAGTATTGCCAGGAAGAGATGTACATGGGCCAGTTAATTTCACATGAAGGAAAGAAAGTGACACCTGTGAGAGCTGAGGCTATCATGAAAACACCAAAACCAAATACAGTGAGGTAAATGCAGCAATTTCTGGGCTTATGCAATTATTGCAGGGCATGGGTGTTCGACTACAGCATGTACACAAAACCGCTTTTGCAAACACTTAAGAAAGCACAAGTTGGTAAGGAAAATATAGAATGGACTGAAGGAATGATGGAAGGATTTGAGGAATTAAAAAGAGCAATAGGTAGAGCTCCAGTTTTAGGAATCCCCAATTATAGTGAAAAATTGTATTTGTTTTTGCATACTAATGGGTCAGTAATGACAACAGTACTCACACAAAGAACAACACTAGGGTACAAAACTTTGGCGTATTACAGTGGGATTTTTGACCCAGTCATGAGAGGACATTTTCCATGCAAACAATATTTTGCTGCTGCCGCATTTGCAATTGAGAAGTCCACATGATTTACCATGGGCTGTGCTATAACCCAAAGGTACATTGATGACACAAAGAGCTTCTGGATACAAAGTGATGATTTCTAATTCAGCAATTAAAATAGTGAACGTTTGTAGCTGAACCTGTAGAAGAAGGTGATCATGTACACAATTGCACTAATTATGTTGAATTTTATGATGCTATACCCTGTGTGAAAGAAAATGCTTTAGCGAGAGGGGAGATTCTCTTTATTGATGGTTCATCAAAAATTGACCAGACTGCGGGGAAAGGCATTCAGGATCTGCAGTTGTAAAACACAGATTCAATGGTGAGTTTGAGGTAGTGGTGTGTGCAAGACTACCATCCCATTTTTCAGCACAGGCTGCAGAATTGGTAGCGCTTATTGTTGCACTCGAGAAACATAAAGGTCAGGAATTAACAGTGTATAGTGACTCCACCTATGTAATGTCAACCATGCACGCAGGGCTGTCACGTTGGAAAAGGAGGGGTTATCTCCATATAGATGGCACTTCAGTTCAACACGCGTCTTTAATGTACAGGCCTGTTAAGGCACTACAACTCCCAGTATCCATAGCAGTCATAAAATGTGCAGTTCATACTAAACAAACAGACTTTATCTCTCACAGAAACAAAGCCGCAGACATAGAATCCAAAAGGGTTGCATATTCTTCAGAAATGTTGAGTTTTGAAACTGAAAATGTTAAAGAGGTATTAAATAGAAGCATGTTAGTATGAGACGGGTTTAATATACTATCAATTACACAACTGATAGAGATACAGGGTACAGCCCCATAGGAAGAGCAGGAGCAATGGAGAGGAAGGGGGCGTTCTTTATCCCCCCCATGGAAGCACTATGGAGAGAGAGGAAAGCACTGGAAAGCCAGTTATGACAGCAGCATTACTAAAAGTCACACTTGAGCAGCTGCATTACCCCGTGCATATAACCCGAGAAAGTCTTGCTGCCACTATTGCAGAGGACTGGTTTGTTCCCAATGTATTGGACCACATTGTGCAGTTCATTGAGAATTGCATCGTGTGTCATAAATTTACAGCTAGGTATACACTAAGAACAATCAGCGGAGTAATAACCTGTCCAAAAGGCCTGTTTCAGCATTTGCATATCGACTATGTCGATATGCTGTAGACATGTTATGGATATAGGTATCTATTAGTGGTGGTGTGCCCCTTTTCTCGATGGATCGAAGCTTGTCCTTGTACACGCCCTGATGCCACCTGCACAGCGACGTTCCTAGTGTGAAAAGTATTTCCAGGATGGGGTGTGTGCAAAGTATTAAGGTCTGATAATTGGTCACACTTTGTTAATGAGCTATTTGAACAAATAAGACTTTTATTGAACATAAAGCATAGGTTTCCTTCTGCTTAACAACCACAAGCAAACAGGATATTTGTGCGGCTCAACAACCTCCTAAAGGAAAGGTTAGCAAAGATCAGATTTACTTTGAAAAAGATCTGGCTATATTGCCTACCCCTAGCCTTGTATGCCCTTCAAAATCAGCCAATTTCAGATCACCATTTTATGCCCCATGAATTAGTAACAGGGAGCCACATGAGGACTCCTCTTACGCCCCCATCTAGAGTCAGGATTATTTGACATGTATGACAACCAGTTTTTCTTTTATTTCAGATGAAATCAAGCATCAGAGGGAGGGGTTGAGGAACATGGAAGAGGATGTACCAGTAACCAACACAAGTGAATTATTACAAAGGCAAGACCCTCCCTCTAGTACCCGCTTAATGGGAAGCAAGACAAGAAGAAGAATTCCTGCATGTGCAGACTCGATCGATGACTGGGAAGAAGAAAAATTAAACAGTGTGCGATTGAAAAACATTTCTTTTGTACTGGAATTCATTGGAGACTCCTTAAAATTTAGCAGGAAGTGCATGGCCTTGCAGAGAATTCCCAAACTTAAACATAATTTTTAGAGAGTTTTTGAAGAAAAAAAAGCAAAATCATATTGGCACCATACCCATGCGCCAATTCATTATTAGAAATTGGAAGAGAGCTCAATACCCAGATTCATTTTTAGGAGCATATCTGTTTTAAAAATAACATATGACACCAGCCGATAGTGACACGCATAGGTTTGTAGTTGCAGTTGTTGTGTTTATACTCCAGTCATACCCTACCCTTGTTAGGAGAGATGTTAATATGCTCACGTTTTTTCAAGATCCAAAGAATGGCCCAGTTAAAAGAAGGCTTTTGATTGCAATAATTGAGCAGATTGTACAACTACGAAAGTGATTTGAGCACCTATATTAAAAATTATTCAGGAAGAAGAAAATGCAGTTGCACGGAAGCCTTGCAATTCAATGAGAAATGGCATGGCACACACAATGTTTTTCTAGACTCTTATGCCTGATATACATATGCATGTTCTTTCTCTTTTTCTTTCTGTATCTTACATTTCAAAGTATAAATCATTCTGATGGTTTAATTGAAAACACGACACATGATTTTTCCCAGTATAAGTACAAATGATGATAACTTCTTTGACCTATTTGGGCATTTCAGATGACATAAGAGGGATGCAGAAGAAAATTAACCAGGGGATAAATACCTATCTTGATAATTCAGCTCACTTGGGGAATAATATGTGGTACCAACAGGAAAAACATGGGGAATATAGCATCTGATGAGAGCTGCTATGTCTGTTCTCTCATCCACTATGCCATGAGTATAGTAAGAACGTTCATTGCAAAAGAAATGCCAGCACATGTTGCGAAGTGCCTCAGCCATCTAGCAGCATGTACTAGCAGAGGACAGTTCCAAGGGTGCTGGGCAACCCTACAATGGCAATCCAGACAGACATTTCCATACCAGGATGATTATATCAAGACAACATAAATGGAAAAAGAGCCTGGATGGACATACAAGATGCTTGTGTATCCTTCCATGGGACAGGACAAAGTAATAATTGAAGACATGAAGAGGATGAATTGCTCTGACAAAACTGAAAGGATTTGAAGGCCTTTCTGCTGGGAGCCCTCACAGCTGTTAATCTATGGACAAGCGATTACGACCAAAGGATGGGAAGATGGGATCATGTCCTGTGCAGCTCATCTATTGAGGAAGGAACCAGTGCACGAGGTACAGAAAGTTAAGGATGAGTGCCTAAAGTCATGGGCCAAGAACTCTAACCATCTGACATGTGTGGACGATGAATCAGGACCAATGCTGTAATCCCATTGATTAATGTGACAATGTGCTTTTGAAGCAAAGGTAAAGTCTAGTTGGAGAGAATAAAGGGTGCAAGAACATAATTGATATCCCAGGAATTAAGAGATGGACTGCTGTCCTAATGGATCGATATTGGGCCTGTGGCTCCAGAGCATATATGATGTGGCCCAGGAACTTGGGAGGAGTGTGTTGCATTGTTCTCATCCATGTTCCAGCCTTGGTGATCCCCCAGAGCGACCTGAATATCGAGGGATTTCCAAAAGTGGATGAGCACTTGAGAAAAAGAATGTCACTTACACTCCGGCAGATGAAGAGAGAGAATTAGTTCTCATCAAAATCAGTAAAGGCTTAGGAAGACATTCCTGGTGAACACAAGTTGTTCAGCAAGACTGCTATGATAATGAAATCTATATTCATGCCTTGACTTGAAACAGTAGTGAACGCCAAAAGACTTCAGATCACCAGGTGAGAGCTTTTACAGACAATCAATGCCACTATAAAAGGATTTAATGCCATAAAGGAAGAGTTGAGGGCCATAAGGTTAATGACACTCTAGAACAGTTATGTCCTTGACATGATTACATCAATGGAAGTAGGTGTTTGCACCAAGGTCAGGCTGTCTTGCTGTACTTTTATACTATCTCATGACGGTGAGAACGGGACTCTGATGGATGCTATAACTATACTGACAGAACTGTTTGGATTCTGTATTATATGGATAATAATTGGTCAATGCCAGAAAACAGCAAAGGAAGCAGTGGGAATGAAGATCAAGATTGATGTGAAGGATGAAACAGAAGGCAGCGCACAGACTGAAAGTACCATCAGAGACCGCATAAAAGCAAGTATTGCGGCACCTGAAGGAACGAAGGTCCTGTACCCAAGAGATCATAAGAATTATGTGGGATGTTGGGTCTTCTGTACCCCAAGTGGAGAATGTAATTATATGACTTGGAGTGTGGATGAACATATAAAAAAAGGCAGGCACCCTGAGGGGTGACGAAGATATGGATAGCAAAGAAACCCCTGTTCAAGCGAAGATTCAAAGAAGCAGAAAAGCTTGAGGAGGTGGTAGAGGGTTTGAACAGAGGGTGGATGTAGAGGAGCAGAGGTACACATCCGCAGGAGATCCTACCTCCCCTGTATTGAAGCAATGAGACAGTGCCTGTCTAACACCAGCTATTGTACCAATACTGCAGGGAGTATATGGAAGACGGTATCCAGCGACCATATCGAATGGACCCTTGAGTTGATGACAGCCGGGAGGAGGAACGCCCTGAAGGAATATGAGAAAGAGCTAGGAAAACAGACTGATGACATCATAAGAAAGTGTGCACAACGTCCTGAAATACTGAATGAAGATAAGGTATGGATCCTAGAGGAAAAATGACGAAGTAAAGAATCAAGTGAACCTTAAAGTATTAAAGAAGAACATTACATAGTAAAAAGTGCGGCAGAAATCAGAAGTATAACGAATGCACATACGCTGATATGCAAGATAGATCAAGTCATCGTATAGGTTAGTTATAAGTAATGAATAGAATGCATGACGGAGCTGCCATTTTATAGAAATTGACATTGGTATCATGAAATAATAAACCAAAGAATCATGCAGAAAGAAGGAAATGCTGTGTCACAGTAGAATAGTAGTTTGTTGGAGCTGTGTTCGGAGGCTGTCTGGCCTGAAGTCAAGAACTGAGTAGTCGAGGTCGGCTATCTAGGCTGAAGAGGAGCATGTGTGCGGAGGATGAATCCTCTCACATTAAGGTGCAAGAAAGAACACAAAGGATGCCAAGTCTTAATTCATTTAAAACATTTAAAAGCTTGCAGACTTAACAGAATCATGATCTCTTGTCACAAGAGTTGAGGCTGGAAATAGGGCTTGAATTTCTAGTTGCAGACACAATAGCATGTACCCTCACTCCTGTTGCATTCCCACGACAAGAATAATCTGCAAGGCCAAGTACAAAGAGAATTTTATTGAAGAAGGCATGGTTGATGATAGATGTTGGGCTAATTGGGTGGTAGGGCAGCCTCATGTCCCATCTCCTTGAACATGAGTCTTGGCTTACGTGCTGCTAATTGAAACAACTGTTCCAGACATGGAACAAGCGTGCCAAACCAATTGTATTAGTCCGTATAATGAAGGACCTTATAGCGTAAGAAACCAATGAAACACTGTGTAACTGATTTTTTTCCTAAATGACACGTGTGTAAAGAGGTAATCATGAGTTGGCCACCTGATATCGGGCAGCCAAAAACAAACCTAGGTCCTAGATGATTGTATATCTAGATGTGTCCCTTAACAAATCCCAACCCTTGATAGGTTTTTTACTATTGCCACGTAGCATGACATCATTCTGATTCATAAAGAAGAATAAAATAGTATTTTTTGAGGAAATCGCTGAGAATGAGTGTACGCCCATTGATGTTCTTTCTAAACTCCTTGTTTTAGACAATTGCTAATAAAACAGCGACATGCCATCTTCTTGAGTTTGTCTGGTTATTTGGACCCAGAATTATTCTGGTGTAATCCCATCCAGTAACAGATGCACGTTCCAAGAGCCATGTGCTCACGATGAAAGGCAAATGACCCGACCATTGCGGGATGCCGGGTTGGGAGGGCCGGGGAGTGGCCTGGGGGCTTTAGAGAAGTAGTGGTGGAGTCCAGAAGATGCCAGGGAGAACTGGTTTCCGAGCTGGGGGTCCAGGCCGGATTTGCGGGCTTGGGCCCAGCTAGGGAGCTCAGTGGTGCAAAATGCCAGATAAAAAGGGTAGGGAAAAGTGCAAGGAGCACAGTCCTCTGCCTTACCCTGGGGATTTCGCATCGCTGTGTTCCTGCCGTCCGGGCCTGCTCCTTCTCAACTACCAGCACTGTTGTACTTTTCCATCCCACCCACCTTGAATTCCAGAGTTTAAGAGCGTTATAGGAGGGGGAGGACCATGTGGATATGGAAATCCTCTTCCAGGGGACTCCGGCGCGGATAGTGGTAAGGGGAGGGTGCAGTACACCACCCTGTGGAATTGATGAGCAGCTACCGGGGGTCCTGGTGGGAAGGGATGGAGGTATGGTGTCATGGTGAAGTTTGGGTAACAAAGGGTCTGCCTCCTGGTATCGCCCCTCACACAGAGAAGGGCATGGTGGGGAGGGGATAGAGCCTCACCATCATGCACCACCCAGGGGGCGGGGATCATGGTACACCTGGACCACCTGTCAGTGTTAGGAATGTTATTACTGGGTGTTTTATAAGTCACTATTTTTGGTTACGATGTGTTATGTTGTTGATACAAATATGGCCAGTGAGGCATCCAAAAAGAAGGTGTCAAGCGTATTTACTCATGTCCCGGCACTGCCCCCCTGCAGAGCTAATTTTTTTTCATCCCACCTCCCCAAACACTTGTTAGACACAGTACTTACAGTATGTTATGTATGTCATACCAGGGGTCTGTAACCTTTGGCACTCCACATGTTTTGGACTGCAATTCCCATGAACGTCATTGTTAAGGTGTTTGGTCCTGGGAGGCCTGGAAGCATGGACACCTATGGCTGGTCACTTCGATATGTGGAAGACAGTTTTTGTCAAGGGAATCAACATGTCATTAAACATGTTCCTAATTAATCTCCTGAAAAGAAAGTTCATCAAGACAAACTGTAAGACATACTTGACCTTCATTGACTTGGCCCAGGCCTTTGACTCAGTAAACATACACCAACTCTGGACCACATTGGACAAATGGGGTGCACAAGAGATACACTGGAAGCCATTAAAGAGCTGTATACAGACACAAAGCTTCAGATAAAGTTGGATCAAAGAGGCACCCTGTCAAGCTCGATGTCACCATAAAGAGGATTAAAACGGAGCTGCCTGCTGGCTCCAGCCTTGTTCAACTTGTTTCTATCTGATCTTCTGTCTATTCTGAGAAACGTCAGGAGTTTCTCCCTTAACATTGATGGAGAGTAGATTGATCATTTACTATATGCGGATGACCTGGTCTTAATTGACCAAACACCTGTGGGCTTACAATGCCAACTGAATCCATTAGACATCTATGTAAAAGAGAATGGCTTAAAGGTCAACACACAGACATCAAGGATCTTGATCCTACAGTCGGCAAAGGGGAGGAAATCGGCCAAAAAAGTGTTGTATCTAGATAATGAAAGACGATGGTAGTGAACTGAATCATTTATCTGTGGAGCTGCATGAGTACAGCCTTGAGTGATATCTTGCAGGAAAACATGCTGAGGAATACAATAAAAGCATTTGCTACGCAAGGAAGATTGATTAAAAGAAATATGGAAAATTCTCTGTTGTTTCTGTGGTGATATTCTATAAAATGAAGGTAGTCCTAACTGTGACATTTGGGGCTGAAACTTTCCTGGTTTACCCAATACAAATCTTGGATAGCCTGGGGAGTCTGTTCTGGATAAAAGTGCTGAACCTCCCAAACTGTGTTCCCATACAGTGTTGAGACAAGAGCTGGGCCTAATCTCTGTGCATGCACAAGCCTCATGGAAGATTGTAGCACTGTTTCGAGCATATCAGTGGCCCCATTGAGTGGTTTCGGCATACTCAAAGGAGCACTTCAGGGTGGTAATGATCAAGGTCTGCAGGAATGGAGAAGAGCCTGTACCAACATCTTGGAAAGTCTAGATAGGACAGAAGAACAGATACTGACTAATCCTGATTCAGTAAAGGTCAAGAAAAGGAGACAAGATTGGATCCTGACTCAAGAAAAGTCCAACCAGTACAGACTTTTCTCTCAAGGAGTCCCAGCATGCAGGCCTAATAACGTCCATCCCAGATATCTGTCAAGATGCCCGAGTAGTTTTATCAGAATTAAAAATATGAGAATCCGGCTGAATTTGTACCCCACACTGGAGGTTTTATCATTATGGGTCAAAGGCAGTGAAAGGAGTGTCAGCTGTAGAATGTGCAAATTTAAGTGTGAGAAAGAAACCCAAAAACATCTGGCTTTGTCTTGCAAGGATGTAACATCACTTAGGACTCAGTTATTGGGGGCTTTCTTCAAAGAGATTAAGACGATCACACCTGATGAATGCTGGATCATTCTCATGCAAGAGGAAAGGATATCCCTAATTATCGCTTTGGTTGCATACTTGGAGAAAGTATTTAACTGCATTGAGGCAATGTAAGAGTGAAGTCGAAGGGGACAGCGAAGAAAATGGAAATGCTGTGAAACCCTCTGTTGTTGTTTCCTTTCCCTTCTGTCTGTACATCTTGGAATTGTGTTTAATCTTTTGTACTGATATGGAAGGTGAAAGACTTAAATGTAAGTTATATCACCTTAAAAATAAATACAAAATAAAACAAATCCCCTGATATCTGGCTATTGACTATGCTGGTTAGGGACGATGGGAGTTGTAGTCCAAAACATATGGCGAGGCAAAGATTTCAGACCCCTATCATACATGTTTCAAGGGAGAATTTATTTTAAATAAAGGCAAGCATGTTATTTTTTTCAAAAGGAAACGCCTCCTTATCGTTTGTTTTAGGAGGTTAACCGACATAAACATCCCACAGGGAGGAAAGCCATTGTATGTATATGCTTTGCGTTGTGTGCGATTGTTTTCATTCCTCTGTCAACGTATATAGATCTTTTACTGTTATAGTATTGACATCAGCCTGCATTAGCTGACTATGCCTTGTAATTCTGTGCGATAAATCCCAGTAGCCTGGTTACAATTATATTTTCCATGTCTCACAAGAAGACTTACGAGGAGTCATTGTCATATTGTTAAAGGTTAACAAAAGCATTACTTTTTTTTTAAAGGGGAAACCTGGTGGATTTTGCTAGGCTCCCAGGGCTAGTAGGTAATGTTTCATTTTACCCAACCACCTGCATCCAGCCCACACTACACATAGAAAATATACCAGATCTAGCACCAGTCACCTGGATCAGGCGGTCTCCCCAGTGGACCCAGAAACTCGTGGTGAGATTCGGGAGTCTCAAATGACTCCTGAGTATTAGTGGGTTCGTGGAATTTCGAATTTGGTGGGGGAAATGACTTTCAAATATTCAGTAGAGTTTGCCTAGGACTACTAAAAATTCTGTAAACTCTGTTTTCTCATCTCAGTAAAAGAAATGAGCTGCGGCCCTACTAGTGTCTCCTCAAGTTCTGAATATAATGTCATTACCCTAACAGCACCACCATACTTCCTTTCTAATAGAAACTGATGCAAATGGCTGTTGCTGGAGAGAGCAACGGCTGAAGAGCAAAGCCATGGTGTACGTAGGAGGCTAACTACAATTCGGGGTCACCTGGCTGCTTCCCTGATATTCCCATACACCAACACGTGTAAAACAACACAATGATCAGGGTGATTTTGGCTCGACCTTGAACCACTTAACTTCTCTCAATGAAAGAAGAATTTTCCATTGAGAGAAGCTAAGTGGTTCACGGTCTCTCCAAAACCGCCCTGATCATTGTGTTGTTTTACACACATAGGAGGTTTACAATTAAGAAACAAAAATGGATATTACATTTGCAATATCACGTTAGTGGATTGAACAATGCCGTTGAATGTACAGTGTGCCTGTAGGTGTAGGTATGAGAGCCAATGGGGAATATAATTATATTCCCATATACAGGTAAACATGTAATTATTAACCTTCATGAGAAATTCTCTATGATAGGAACACAAAATTAAAATGTATATGTGGCATACATGCCAAAGCTATCCATTGTATTTGGGTGATGCTTGTCCAGTCTGGGGCTTGTAGTCCTGGATTTATAATGGAGAAATCCAGCTGTAGAAGCTCGAGAATGCAAGGTAAAACCAGGACCGGACTCGCATCTCCCGAATTAAATCTATAATGTTGGCATTCACAGTGAGGAACCCCTCTGTTCTAAATATGTCAGGAGTATGTACTTGCAAACGTTATGTTCTGCAAGTCAGGAATACTATTTTTTCTGGAAAGTTTTTTGCGAAACAGCCCTTTGTTTGAAATTATCCCAGTAAAAAAAAAAAAATATATATATATATATATATATGAAAATGATTAAATCAACTAAACACTAAGAAGAGAGTCAGTGCTAAGCAAGTACTACAAATACGGTGGGACATCAGGTTATTACATATGAGATTTCATGTGATGTCAATCTGCCTGAATACTGTGTAGTATAGCCTTAGGCAAGCCACCTCACAGATGGCATAGCATGCCAGAACCTCTAGGCGGGTGGCTTACTAGGTTGGGTATCTAAAATTGTAGTTGCAAGTCCTTCTTACAATGGAGGTTTTTTTATTCATAAAACAGTTAATATTTCCCTTTGCTCGGCAGTTTCTACATCCACATGAAGCATGAAGGAGGTCCGCGAAATTAAGGTAAATCTCGTGAATTAATGAGAGCGCCTCCATGTCTTCCCCAAGTTTCTGGGAAAGTCGACCAAACAAAACTTGAAACCAGTAACTTTTTCGTGACACAGTTTTTGGCAACTGGACATACACATTATTAATTATACAGCTGCTCACCTTGGCAGAAATGGGGCATCTATAAAAATGAATGACTACCATTGTCAATACATGGAGGGGATAACAAGTTCACCATTACATTGTATCCTTGGGTGAGTGACTATGTGTTGAATGCTAAAGGGAAAATCCACTGCACACTGGTTTGTCTCTTATAGGCGAGTGCTTTATGTTTTTTTCTGGGTACCCCCCCACCCCCACCCCTCCACTGGACATCTCTACATCTCTACATCTCTACATCTGCCTTCTAATTGGGTACAATTGGGACATGGGTACAATCTTGACTGTGTAGTATTCGTAATAATTGGAATGATGGTATACTAATCTTGCGTCCCTAGAGTGAAGGATTGCAGGACTATTCCTGCAGATGAATACCCCTGCAGGTAGTTTTACCTCCAGATCTGTGATGAATGGATGTGCTACCTCTCCTGAATGTGTACAGCGAGGCGTGACTGGCACTGAAGAAGGCTCTTTGCTGAAACTAGTAGGGCACTTTTTTATTCACTTTTTTTCTTTTATGTTATGGATGTTGTGGGATAACAACATTAAGAGCATTGGTCTATTTGGGAACATATCACTTTGCTTTTTCTCTGTATTGCAATAGTCTGTTCAATTGTAAAAATGTTGATTTTTATGTAAATAGCGGTTTTGGAGCCGTTTGAGGTGGAAACTTGAGCGGAATAGCCCAAACAAAGCTGTCTATAATGCAAGAGTTCACACGTGAGCAGATTTTTAAAAAAACATGAGATGTATCTGTCTACTAAAAGATTAGTTTTCGCTTAAAAAATAATGAATTAAACATTTTTGATAAACAGTGTAGGAACATGATGATTGGTTGAAAAGCTAATAAATGAACTAGGAGGTGAACTATTGCTCCGACCCTTGGGAATATCTTGTCTAATAGTCTTTCGTTATATCCTGTCTTCCTTCTCTGTGTGTGAGTGAATGGAACCTGGGCTGCCTGCCTCCTGTATGGCCTATCAGAGTGTCCCTCCCTGAGAGGTCCCTACGTGTCAGCTGGTCAGAGTGAGCTGTCTTTCCCTTCAGTGTGGCTGCCCGGCATTTCTGCCCCAATCTTACCTACTTGTACCTGCCACCTGGTCATCCTTGTCGTACCAATAAAGGACACATATCTTCTACTACCGTCTCCTGGCCAACCTTGGCATGCAGGACATTGAAATACAACATCTTTTTTTCAGCAGAGCATTTCATACATGGTTCTGCAAGTGGTACATGGGTGTAGAAACAGAAGTGGGTGGCTATTTTATGTGCCATACCCTCTAAGAAGTGTGGATTTTCGTTGATTAGAAGAGAGAGGGCTGCATAAGAAACAGTATGCAGTGTGTAGCGATACCTTTGAATGGGTGACCGTGAATGCATTTCTTGCCCTGTGTGCATTTAAGTCTTAGAAATACAGCTGTAACAACCAGAGGAAATTTGTTTTGGCACGTTGAATGCTGGCATCTATATTATTCCATTCAGTGTGAGGAAAATAAAGCTACACTTATTGCTCAACATATTCCTAGAACAATAGATTGTCAGGTTGGTTTATTATCTGATTGCATACTTTTTATATTTCTATAACAGAGTGTTCTCTTACCTCTTGAAAGTTAATAAAATAACAAATATGTTTACCAACTTGATCACGGAAGATATACGGTCATATGTCTAAATGCAGACTGGGCTTTATTCATGGCTTCACCATTAAACCCAAGTCAGTGACCACATGGAAACCATTTAATATCACTTGGCCTCATTATGATTCGAGCGGTGCAGTTCAAATCAGCAGTTCTATGGTATACTGCTGCATTACTGCATCACCCAACTACGAGTTTGGGGGTATGGTGTAGGAAAAACTTCCAGCTAGAAGCTGGAGGTAATTCCTCTGCCTTAACATCCAAATTCGGCCAAATTTGCGGTATTACCGCCAGCCGAATTACTGCCAACAGTAATACTGCAGAAATCCCCCATGGAGTCCCATGGACTCCAAGTAATGGTGACTAACACCGCCTACCACCACTTCTAATCCAGCTGTGATCCTGTCAGACCAAGTGCGGTAACAGCAATTCCGTCTGGTGGTATCTCGGCAGATTTACTGCAGAGATACCACCAAATTTGTAATGAGGCCCATTCTGCCTTAGCTGCCAATATTGGGAGTCCTTATACGTGATTTGGTTCACAGAGTGTGTTAATTAAAAAAAAGGGCAGACTCGGGGTTTACTAGGTTATAGTGTATCATTGATCAGACCAGCAATTATGACTCGTGGATAAAGAAAAGCTTTACTTTGTTGCAACATATCCTCCAATCAAAGAAACATATGTTGTTATCAAAGGTGTGAGTTCCTCTGTTGTTCTTGGCTGCACTTCCAGTTGTGTTGCTGATTGTTGAAAGGAGTTACAGTAAATACAAGCTGATCAAAACATATTTACTATCTTTAATGGCTGAATACAGGCTAGTGGCTCTTTTTAAACGTTCAAGTTAGAAGGAAATTATCAAAAAAATTATTATGCAGCAGCAAGGAGCGCTTTTGTGGCAGTTACATCTGACAGCGAGCTTTATTTGGACAGCAACATTATATGTAAGTAATTAAAAGCAGCCTCTGTTTATATTGCAATGGTTTAATAATGTTGAGGTGGGTTGCAGTATGGGGAATGCAGTATGTGGGCGGGGCACATTCGTGTGTTCCGTGGTGGCTACAGTATTGTCTGGAAACCGCCCTGGCCTCAGCTACCACACTGGAACTTTGTGCCCTCCCCCTCCTTTTGACTCTCCATAACCTCTGAGCCAATGTGGCCCAAACCCTCTACAACTTCTAGCGTCAACCCTCACTTCCAATTAAACTCCACCTGTCGGCCCAGCTAAAGCCCCTGTCAACAGATCCTCCCTGCCAGTAGCCCTGGCGAGGGCCACTGCCACATTGAGGCCACTCCCTAGAGCCGCCATTGGGTGCCCCACACACACTGGGTTAACTTACTCGCCTGTCACTCTGAGGGTAGGTGAAGGCGAACGAGGCTGCTCCCTGTGCCTCTGCGTCATGGACCCTGCACGTGTCTCCCCGGCCCTGCTAGCCCTTCGCCGCCCCTCTGATTGGAGGGTGTGGACCCTGCGCCTCGGAGCTGTGGACCCTGTCACAGAACTGTATGCAGAGTTATGTTATTTTATGAGTTGTGTTGTGATGTAACAAACACATGAACCCTCCAAAAGTAGCATTTTCTGTAAAGTTGTGAATTGACGCGATTCACGGATGATGGTTTTAGGGCCACTTTTTTTGAGGAAAGGGGTGGGCCACTTTTTTGAGGCGAGAGGTGGGCCACTTTTTTTTGTGTGTCCGGGCCTATTTCTTGTCCCAGTCCGACCCTGACCCTACATACCGTCACCTCCCAGTGTCCCAGAGGAAGGAGGCGGAAACCTCCATTCCGTGGCGTTGGGGGTGGATTTCGTGAATTCGTGTTCAGCGTGCAGTTTTCATTTTTCGGTATGTGGCCCGTGTCAGAACTCTCAGATTGCATGTATGGTATGTAGATTCCCCATGCATTGTAAGAAATCGTTTTTTGTAAATATATTAGGCACCGTCAAACTGCCCCTGGCCTCGCGCTTGTGTGGGGCCTCGCGGCACCCTTTCCTCGCCTGAGTTGAAGGCAGCACAGTCCATCCATTTATTCACACAGGGGACTGTGCTGTGGGGGGACTGTGCTGCCTGCTCGAGTCCCCTGGCAGGGCTCGAGGTGAGCTGTGCGGCCTCCCAGAATCACTCAGATTGAGTTCCGCCGCTTCTGGCTGGGAGTACGACTTAAAACAGTAAACGTGCCTTGCTCACGATGAGGGGTGCAATGCTTTCACACTATTTCAGAGACCCAATGTAAGCCGCATCAACCCGGCACCATAGGCTTTTTACAATTTGCTTCAATGGGATTGTTGACGCACAAATCATTGTGTCTCTGGCAGGCTGCGTGTTATTTGTTTGTTGGAAAGTTATTTTTTGTTTTCAGCAAGGTCCGCGTTAATTGTAACATTTCTATGCAAAAAATGGTGTACAGTACTCCATGGATATTTCGCATTTTAAGGTGACCCACAATTGTCTATTGCTTTACATTTGTCTCAGCCCCACTTTATTGGTATGTAAGACTGGTTGCTGATGTCTCCCTTGGGGTTGGATAATAAGGCTATGGGGGCTTTCGCAAGGTCTTTCACGCTGTAATGCTCCAATCGGTTCCCAGGTATTGAGTTGATTAAACTATTGGATAGTTAATCAAATAAGATACATACTTTTAATTTGTTACTTGGTACTAAAAAAAACTTGGTCAGACGAGAAGAAATCACGAGGGAGGTCAGGGGCAAAATTACAGAAACGTTGCACTTGTGCAGGTGCACTTAGCTCAGCTGTCGGGCATAAATGTCCCTAATGCAAAAAAAACATTATTTCAATGCATATTTGCATGGTTTGACCTGGTGTAAAAATGCATTGGAAGAATATGCGTTTTGCACTAGGGTGATAATTGCACTTGCATTGGCGGAAGGTTTTATGTACCTCCACCCCTGATGTCATCAGTGTCAGGCAAGTAGCTGACGATGTAATCCAGTGTCAGACACTACACCATTCTACCAATTAAGCAGTGAGATAGCCAGCCTTCTAGCAATGTATGTCTATTTTTTGGAGCATATTTGTTTAGTGGCCTTTTTTAGCATTTACGCACAATTCGATTGCCAACGTCATGCGTCCAAATGCACCTGAACTTGATGCTTTCACGGCAGATGTGCCCTTTTGACGGTGGGCAGTACTAAGGTCCCTTTGTCCTTAATGTGACTGTGCTCCATGGTGTCCCTCCATAATTTGCGGTAAACTATGGTTTTAATCCTAGGGGTCCATCTGTAATGTGTATTATACTGTGGTTTTACTCGCTGTTGTCCCACAGTAATTCTTCCACTTGGTGCCCCACCAAACTGTGTGCTCTTCTGTGATCTTGCTCCCAGGTGTCATACAGCAATTCTGCTCCGGGAGATCCACCATATCTGGTGCTATAATTATGGTTCACTGTAATGTGTACGATATTGCGATATTGACCACTGGTTCCCACAGTTATTCGGTCCCCTTGTGTCCTTTTGATATTTGAGCTATATTGTGATTTTGCTCCATGGTGACCCACCGTAATCTGTGCTATTTTCCGATTTTCTCCTTCATGTCCCACAGTGATTTCTGCCCCTAAAGCAATTTGTGATATACTGTCATTGACAGGGCTTTAAGTGGGGTAAGAAATCGAGGGGGGGCCCTCATTTGGGGGCGTGGCTTGTGGGGGGCGTGGCCTAAAACGTACGCAAATCGTAAGGTATGCACACACATATATATGCATGTTATATATCTGTGTGCGTACCTTACTATGGTTTGTGTACTTTGCAAGCCATCTTTTCTAAACATAGAAATATGTATTTCTATGTTTAGAAAAGATGGCTTGCAAAGAACACAAACCATAGTAAGGTACGCACACAGATATATAACATGCATATATATGTGTGTGTGCATACCTTACGGTTTGCCTACTTTTCAGGCCATTTTTTAAAAAAAACATTTCGGTTTTATAAAAGATGGCTTTGAAAGTACACAATTCAAGCCATCTTTTATAAAGCTTTGACTACGGACAAAATTGTCCGTCGGCAAAGCTTTATAAAAGATGGCTTGAATTGTGTACTTTTCAAGCCATCTTTCATAAACCTCGAAAAATATCAAGGAATCCCCAGGTTCGCCGAGGGTTATCGGCGACCTGGGGAAACAAAGGGACAGTAACTGCCTCTGGTGACCCCTCGCGCGAGAGGTCACCAGAGGCAGTTACTATGATTTACAGAAGTGGCAGCCAGGCACAGCATTGCTGTGGCTGGCTGCCACTTCTGTCAGATCGCCTGACTTCATGGCAGGCGCATATCCCGTCGCGGCTGCTGCCGCGACGGGATAATGCATCCCGCCAATGTTGCGTGTGGTGGGACGGGGGCCCCGGCAGGGCCCCGGCTCAGTCCCACTTTTTGGAGACTGCCGGGGCCCGGCCCCGGCAGGCCCCGGCCCACTTAAAGCCCTGGTCATTGATCTTCCTAGTGTTCTTGCATAATTTGCCCTCTTCTGCTATTTACGCTCCAAAATGTCCCACCATCATTTGTGCCAAATGGCCATTCTGTTCATTGGCATCCCATAGGAAGTTCTGCTTTACTACAATTTTGCACAATGGTGTCTCAATCTAATTTGTGATCTTTTTGTGTTTTTCTCCCTTATTCCCATTTCACCTAGTTCTCTACCGTGATTGGTTTCTGATGTCCAATGTAATTAGCTTGACTGTCTCATAGCTATCACTCCTGATAGCATGCAGTGTGATTCCTATGGATCATCACTCGGACTCTTCTCTGAAAATCTCCACTCTAAAATCTCTTTGGGAGTTTTTCTCTCTCACTACCTACTGAGATCCCACTACTACATGCTCCCTGTGCCCCCACATGTGACCCAACTCTATTCTAGGGCCTGTCACTGCACGCTGTCCAGTGCCAGAAATAATGGCTACAGCAGGGTGCCAGTCCCTGACCCCCGCTTCCCAAAAAACACCTCCTCATGGGAACACTTTGAGCTAGTTTTAAACAAGTCTTACTATCAAACTTTGCACTCAAGTGCCTGCCAGCGTTTTCTCAAAGGAGTCTTCTTAGAGTGAATGACTTAATGCGCACTGTAAACACACCACTGGTGTTTCAGCCACTTTATTTGTAACTACCATGTGTGTCCTTTGCTGAAGTCCTGTTAAAACAAGCATTGGCAAAGCCAACACTTTTGTGTTTTAGGCATTTGACAGGCACTGCTATTAGAAGCTCAGGTTCTCGAACCATTTTGCACCTGCAACCATCAATGGGCAGTTAATTCCAATACAGCAGTGCCTTTCCCATGCCTACACGAAAGCCCAAACTGTTGCCATTGCCAATGCTTGTTTTGTTTTACCCTTGATGCACAGGACCATGCATCAAGGGTAGAGCAAACATAAGTGATACTACATGGCTAATCTGGACCATATTGAATGTAGGCCAGGCTAGCCAGTAATAACACTGATGGTGCGCAGCCAGCCTGGATATACTTTCTGGGGCATGGCATTTTTAGTGGCTGGGAGTCCTTATATGGTAATACTGGTATTTATTGGTGCAGCCTGCATGAACATACATGGGAACAGCCAGCATGAACATATTTTTATACTGGCATATGGTGTGGGCAAAGGCGACATGAAATACATTTGAAAATGTTCCTGTGCATGGTTTGTGGCTTTCAACTATTGGCTTTATCCATATGCTACCATACAAAACCAACTGCAAACTGTATGGATTTCTACCCAATTTGTTTAAGAAAGTGATGTAAAATGCACCATTTTAACCCAATGTTTTAAACATGTTCTTGGGAGTGAGAACCCCTCTCAAACACCTTTTGTTTGGTTTGAACTCCCCTCACCAGCCTCCCCTGTACATGTCACAGAGTATGATGTGTGTTTTAATGCACATACAGGGGCAGAGGACTCCTTAATGCTGGTGCCTCACACAACAGTACAGCATGCCATCCGATATATATATGTATGCATATGATACAAACGTTAGTCTGGCATAAACCTTTCTTCAGTAGAGAAACCTAACTTTGCTGTAGTTGATTTGCAGTTGCAGGAATAAACCAAATTTCGGGTCCTCCAAACAAACTCAAGGGGATATTTCTCTTGTCTCCTGTTTGCGGAGGTGCTACTGCTGGCCCAGTGCAAATAATCATAAAGGGGCCTCACCAAATGTTTTGCCCAGGGCCTCACCACCCTCTCACGTGCCCATTACCTCACTTACCCCCTGGCGCTCCTGTCCTCTGTTTGACACTTAGGGGTTTTTAAGATGCCATTGGACAGTCAGAGTTAATTGAAAGGGCTTGTCACAGGGATGGGCTGCTGGTTACATATTAGGCACGGCGGTGAGTTTCAAGAAGTTTGGTTACGTAAATAACAAATGTCCCACGACCTTGTTTGGGCGGTTTTGCCAGCCCAGCAGTTCTTAAGCCTCCAGGCCTGAGGGAAACCGAATTCAACAAAAGTTGGCTTTTTTGTTCCAGTCACCCTGGCAACCTTAATCTGTATCTCTGTTAAAATGCAGAGCCGTGGGGGAGGAAAGGCGTGTGGAATGTCATCAAAACCCCTGGCTAATTCAGTCCTGTGTTATCAGTCACGGGCTGTGGGAAAAAAAGTCTTTCTCGCTCTAGTATCCCTGGCAAACACGCTTCATAACCTATGCCTTCTCCATTCAGTAGCCATTATTTGCACATACAGCCGTTGGTCAAAATATGAAAGCAGAAAAAAATGCAAGGCCACCCACTTCTAACTGGATATTAATCACTGTGAGGAGCAAATGAAAACAACAGAACTGCTATGGCCAATGACGCCAAAACGCTCATGTTTTCTCCACAGAAATGCACGCATTTTGGCCCATTTCTGCAAAGCCAGTCACGAAAACACACAGTCTTCTGGCCTCCAAAATTGGTTGTTTATGAACTCAGTTTATTATTCATCCAATTACGTCTTTCTGATGATGGATACAGCGCTCTGCATGTGATGTAATTAAGCTGTTTACACGTACACAGCGAATGAATGGCCGGACTAACGGGCTCTAATGGGACGTCCCAATGTCAACAAACCGACACACACTGTGTGTACACTGAGCTGCCACTGGGACAAAGGCCCTTTCATGGAGATTGTTACTAGGAGGGGAGCTGCAAACGGCCACCCGAGCGCCGCAGGGTATTCTGGGCTCCACTCATTCTGCAACACGCTGTACATAAAAGTGCGTTTCATATGAGTGCCTCGTAGACATTACATCCTTTGCCTTGCACTTTCCCATTGCATTTCCCATCAAAGTTTTGGTAACCGTGCTGGTTTTTGGCCGGTCGTAATTACGGTTGTAGTTACAAATGGTTTGCAATGGCTCCAGTTGTGGCATATGGGATTTTGAGCCATGGGCTGTTTGTATCCAGTAGAAAGCGAGTAAACAAAAATGCTCACTGAAGCCAATATCTTAAGGCTATTAACTAGTTCCTGGATGATACTGCAATTTCTCCTTAGCAGTTCTGCAGCTGCCCAAAATCAGATGCAAACCCTTTGTAACCTGGTAAACTGGACCTTTTACAGAGATCTTATTATTTTGAATGTATTTATGTTAATTTGTAAAGGGCTACTGCTGCCGAGAGTAATGCTTTCCCGCGCCAGCATAAGGAAGACGACTTGGGTTTACTTAGCGCACAGAAGTCTGGATCACACAGGCCCTTTCTACGGATTTAATAGTGTTGACTGTTAATAGTTCTTCCTTTCTTTTTGCCATCAAAGAATCCAGACTCACAGCATCCGCACATGGCCAGACCAGGCGGAGCTGGCACTGAATATACACGTAATGTGCCCATAATGTGTGTATTTTCCTCGGTTATGCTACATTGTTTATTTTTTAATTATAAAATATATTTCGATTTACTTGTTCAAATGCCCGTTTCAATGCTAGAATGCTACGGATTACGGGGAAAGCCAGGGGCAGGGCGGAAGCAATGGGTCAAAGAATGACACATAGAACTCATCTGGAACATTTCACAACAGCGGGAGATCTCCTGGACACCCCTTCCATCACCCCCCCCCCAACCCCCGCCCCAGCCCTGATTGACAGCCAGGTTCGTGGTCTTAAATCCTTTACATGGAACACTCAGCCAGTCAAAGGATAAGACATGGCCGAGTGCCGTCAAATGACTTAAATTGCCAATATGTTTCACAAGCCAGGTTGTAAAATGTATGCATGTTCAGACCATCTGCAACAAATGAGCACCATAGGGTGACCAGACGTCCCGGGTTGTGCCTGGACTGTGCCAGTATATACCCCTTGCTCCCAGCGTCGCCAGGTTTTAAAACCCGGTCCCGGGATTGGAGGGACGGCTGGTGACAGCCAGGTTTTTGGCAGGAACCGATAAAAAACATATAAAATCGGTCCCAGTGCTGCTTTTTCTGCTCGCGTGCACGCCCCTATTTCCTCCCACTTCCCATCCGTGGTCGCTCTCCTCCAATGAGAGTTGTATGCCTGTGAACAGACTCCCTTAACAGGCCACCGACATAGAAGTTGTACTACAATTTTATTTGAGTCTTGTTTGTGTTTACTGTAGTCCTACATCTATGTCTATTGCCTGTCCCTTGGGCAAACACATTTTAGCAGTGCCGCAGGAACATCAAGCAGCCCTGGCATATTTTTGCAACACCACAGGTGTAGTAAAATGCAGTAACAGAAGACAGGAGACTTGCTGGTTAGCTGGAAGGGCTTTATTTATGAATTGCCAGCCAGTCCCAAATACACGCAAACTGCGTGTCTCTATGAATTAAGGCCAACGGGCCTGAAGTGGCTGGGGTTTGCTGAGTGCAGCTCACGTCCTTAACTGAGCTGCGGGCCCCGTTCTCAGAGGAGCCGGCAGGGCGCTTCTCTCCGCGTCCTCGGCCCGGCTCGTAGTGCGCGCAGAGCGCGCGGGGGCGGGACTTCCGGTTCCGTGAGATCTCGCGAGAGCGGGGCTCTCGCGACTTCTCTACACACCTCCCTTTTTCCGACTGATAATAGAGTCACTGTACAACATAGTCATTGTATCTCACCGGTCTTCTGTGCTCTCTTCTGGGCCGCTCCCTGGTTCCAGCGCACTCTTCTTGCTGCTCTGGTTCCGGGTCCGCATCGAGTTCTTCCGGTTCGATCTCAGGTTCTAACCTTTCTCTGTCGTCTCCTTCGTGTTCACGTTCCTCGCTTCTCCCATAGTTCTTCTCAGTCTCTACTAGTGATCTCTCCGGAGACCTCTCTGTTTCTTGCCTCCTCTGGTACAGTGCTACTCTTTCAACATTCCACGTGCGCCCGCCTTCCGTGCGAATGTAGTTTGTTCCTTTGTGAATTACTTGGCAGGGTCGACTGTATCGGGACCCTGTGATTTGATCTTTCTTTGGTAGTCTGATCTTGACCAGGTCTCCCTTTCTTATGTCTGGCGCTTGTTTGGCCCTCCTTCTCTCATCACTCCATGACTTCATACGTGCCTTACTGCTTTGGATTCGCCACACTACTTCTGACATGTCCACAGCCTCATCTTCTCGTACTTTCGATAGCCATGGTGGACTCAGCGTGGACGCCGCACTCCTCCCTCTCAACATTTTGAACGGGGAAACCTGCGTGATGCCATTTGGAGTGAGTCTGTGGGCCGCTATGGCCTCTATGGTGGTTTTGAGCGGGTCCATTCCTGAAGCTGTTGCCAATTGGATGGCGCCCTTTATGAACCTGTTTGCCCTTTCTACAAGCCCATTGGCCTGAGGGTGATACAGGGCAGCTTTCTTTTGAATGATATGATTTCTTTTTAGAAAATCTTCCATGTCTTTAGAGACCAATTGCACCCCATTGTCCGTAACCACCTCCTTGGGGAGGCCTTCCCTTTGAAAAATTTCTGTGAGTACTTCTATGACCGTCTTGGTGGTTATATTAGGGACAAACTCTGCCTCCACCCATTTCGATAAGTAGTCCACCAGCACTATGCCATACCTGTGTTCCGGCGACATAGCCTCCAGGGGTCCTATGAAGTCGATGCCTATTTTGGACCATACTGCTTCGGGTATTTCTGTGGGTATCAGGGGTGCCTGGTGGACCTTAAGTCTTTTGTCGCTGTTTAAGCATTCATGACACCGTTCTATCATGGTGCGAATTTCTTGGTCCATGGACGGCCACCAGTAGGCCTCTCTCACTCTGCGGCGAGTCATCGTGTTTCCGAGGTGTCCCGCGTGAGCCCGGCAGAGAATGGTTTTTCTCATACCTATTGGGGGAATGATTTGATCATTTTTCATGACGATCCCTTCGATTTCGGACAGCTCATCCGACACTTTCCAATATGGCCTCATGCCTTCGGGCAGCACTTTTTCACTGGGCCAACCTTCTTTGATGCATTCTCGAATCCTGGTCATGGTGGGGTCTTTCCCGTCCTCTTCCTCCCAGTGCCTTTCACTGAGTTCCAGGTAGTCGGGTGCTCTTAAGTCCATGACGGATGCCACGATGCATTCCCCATGTAGGAATGTGGTTGCTTTATCTTTATCTTCCGGCAGCCGCGACATGCAGTCGGCCTGCGTATTTTTCCAACCTGAAATGTGCTGGACTTCGAAAGTGTACTCTTGCAGTTTGGCTGCAATGCGTGCTAATCTGGGTGTGGATGTTTTGGTCCCTCCAGGGCTGAGCATGTGGATGAGCGGTTTATGGTCCGTCAGTAGCTTGAACTTTGTGCCCCACACGTATGTTCTGAAATGTTCCACTGCCCATGCACACGCCAGCATTTCCTTTTCAATGGTGGAGTAATTCTGTTCCGCTTCCGATAACGCCTTCGACGCAAAGGCTACCACATGTTCCGTGTCACCTTTCTTTTGAGTTAATACTGCTCCCAGTCCATACGCACTGGCGTCTGTGGTGATGACTGTCTCCCACGTTGGATTAAATGGTTGCAGACATGGGGCATCCATGATGTGCTGTTTAATGCTTCCCATCGCAATCTTTTGCGGTTCTTGCCACGTAAACTCCGACCCTTTTTTGAGTAAGTCGCGGAGGGGTGCTGTGGTTTCTGAGAACTTTGGTATGAATTTGGCATAGTACTCCGCGAGTCCAAGAAATGACCTCACTTCTTCTTTGCAGGTGGGTTCTGGAGCTCTACTGATGGCCTGCATGAGGTTCCGTTTTGGACTGATGCCTTTTTCCGAGATCAGGTACCCTAAGTATTCGACCTCTTTCACCTTGAACATGCATTTTTCATGGCGTAAGCGGATGCCTGCTTCTTGTAGCTTGTTGAGGACTTTTCTCAACGTGGAGTCGTGGGTCTGCTCATCCCCTGCATACACCAGGATGTCGTCCTGGAAATACACTACGTTTTTAACATTGCGTAGCAGGACATCCATCATCCTTTGGAAAGCCGATGCTGCTGATGACAACCCAAACGGCATTTTGGTGAATTGGTATGTCCCAAACGGAGTGATGAATGCCGTGAGGGGTTTTGAATCTTCATGGAGCTGTATTTGGTGGTATGCATTTCTCATGTCGAGTTTTGAAAATATCTTGGCCTCTTTCATTAGTAGAATGAGTTCGTTGATGCTTGGAAGAGGGTAATTGTCCGTGATGACTTCCAAGTTTAAGCTGCGCAGGTCTATGCAGACCCTCAATTCCTGGGATTGGGGCTTCTTTATGAGAACCACCGGGCTCAACCACTCGGATGCTTCGATTTCTTCTATGACCCCCTCCCTCTTCATCTTGTCTAACTGTCCTCTGAGGGTATCTCTGGCTGTGGCAGGTACCGGCCTCACCCGATGCTTGACTGGGACAGCATTTCTTTTGAGCACAATTTTGTGGAGAAAACCCTTAATGTGCCCCGGCTCCTCTGAGAATAGTGTAGGATAATCGTTTTTGACCACGGGTCCGTCCTTTGCACTGACTGACAGTACCTGATCCTCTGTGCTGGGATCCAGTCTAATTTTCAGTTTGTCTTGGTCGTCCCACCCTAACACTGCTGGACCTTCATGGCTGAAGTAAACTCTAGTGATTGCCACTCTCCCTTTGAATTCGACTTTGCCCTTTATGTACCCCAAGAGTTCAATCGACGCTCCCCCAAAAACTGTGGGCTTGTGCCGCGTAGTCAGCACTTGTACTTTTTCTTTTCCCACCATTTCTTTGTAAGTCCTCAGGGGAATGATGGTTAGATCCGAACCTGAGTCTGCCATGACCCTAGTTTCATTGCCGTCTATTTTAATCGTGCAATGGGGCTTCTCTCTCCTTGCTCTTGTGCTGTTCACCATTATAACTGTGGGCCTACCTTCATCTTCTGAGGATGATTCTCTCTCCATGATGCGCTCTGCGTTAAGACTGGTGACTTTCCTGTTTCTCCATCGACACACGATTGAGAAGTGGCCAATGCGTTTGCATACGGAGCACTCCTTATCTCTGGCTGGGCACTCTCTGTCAAACGCTAAGTGTTTCGTACTGGTGCACCTGTGGCACTTGAGGGGTTCTTTCCTGTTTCCTTTCACCTCCCTCGTGTCCGATGTCGGCTTTTCTTTTTTTGAATGGAAGCCCACTGCCTGTATTTCAGCGGAGCTCTGGGCTCCTGTGAGCTCCTTCCGTCTTCCCGCCGTTTCTTCGACTGCTCTGGCAATTTCGATTGCTTTCTCCAGCTGCAGTTCCTTTTCGATGATAAATTTATCTTGGACTTTCCTGCTGTTCGTGTGAACGGTCAACATGTCACAAATGAGGTTTTCCACATTGTTGCCAAAGTTACATAATGCCGCTAGTTCCCTCAGCTTAGTGACGTAATCATCCACTGGTTCCGACATTTCCTGCTTCCGACCGTAGAACCGTATTCTGTGCAGCACTGTGTTTTCTTTGCTGGCAAACCTCTTAATGATTCTCCTCACCGCCTCCTTGAACACGTCGTCGTTGTCGCCAGCAACCGGGATCGGGGTCAGACTTTCGAAAATTCTTTGTCCCTCTACCCCCAGGGCATTGAGTAACATGGCCCTGCGCCTTGCCGCCGAGAACCCTGCTCCACCCAGTGCTTCCACGTAGGTCATAAATAGGGGCTGCCATTGTGGCCACGGAATGGCAGGCCTACCTGGAGTTTGGAGGAAGGGTGGCGGTGGCGTTGCTCCTTGCATGCTTCTTCGTGGGTTGTGGTGATCCTCGTCGCCAATTTATGTAGTAAAATGCAGTAACAGAAGACAGGAGACTTGCTGGTTAGCTGGAAGGGCTTTATTTATGAATTGCCAGCCAGTCCCAAATACACGCAAACTGCGTGTCTCTATGAATTAAGGCCAACGGGCCTGAAGTGGCTGGGGTTTGCTGAGTGCAGCTCACGTCCTTAACTGAGCTGCGGGCCCCGTTCTCAGAGGAGCCGGCAGGGCGCTTCTCTCCGCGTCCTCGGCCCGGCTCGTAGTGCGCGCAGAGCGCGCGGGGGCGGGACTTCCGGTTCCGTGAGATCTCGCGAGAGCGGGGCTCTCGCGACTTCTCTACAACAGGCCCCTTGAAGATCCATGAAATATTTAAGCAGCAAGACTTACACATTGGTTACCTTTGGTGTACGCTAGCAGCACCCTTGTAACACTGATAAGCCCTGTGTGGCATCATCATTGGCATGTACATGTGGGCAAAGTTCAGAAGTGAGGATTATAAAGTGAATTGCTGGTTTGAAGGATGGCAAGAGATAGATAGGTGGCTAGAGAGGGCAAGGGAGAAAGTGTCGCTGACCTGTAGCAGGAAGCCATATTACATGTATCTTAATGAAATAAAGTGCTCACGGGGTTCGCATCCTCCGTGCCCTGGGTCATTAATACTCTGCCCATGCAACAGGAAAACAGCATCACTGGCATATTGGCCTTTGCAGGGGGGGGGAGGGGCAGCGCTGGGGCAGGAGTGAATACACTTGACACGTTCTCTTTTTGGTTGCCACAGTGGCATATTTTTATTGTCAACATAACACATCATAACTCAAAAGATTCGACTTAAAAACTCTCCGCAATGACATCACAATACTGACAGGGGGTCCAGGAGGAGCAGACCCTTTGCTACCCAAACTGCCGCCGGGACCCCCGGTAGTTGTTCACCAATTCCACAGGGGGTGTACTGCAACCTTCCCTTACCACTATTCCAGCTCCGGAGTCCCCCGGAAGGGGATTACAATGTCCACTTGGTCCTCCCCAACCTGCAAAATACAACCCTTTTCTGCCCCCTCCTCCCGAACTCCAAAATCCAGTGTGGTTGGGATGGAAAGCACAATGGTGCGGACAGTCGGATTGGCGCTGGCCCAGATAGCAGGAACACAGCTCCACATATCCCTTTGTGCCCTTTGCACTGTTGCCTCCCCTTTTATGGGGCATTTGGTGCCAGTGCGTCCCCCGCCTGGCCCGAGCCTGTGAAGCCGGCCTGGCCCCCTACTGGGGAACAAGTTAATTCAGGCATCCTCTCGATGCCGCTCACCACTCCTCCCATGCCGCCTGGCTTGTCCCCCGGCACTCCCAACACGGCATGCCCACAAGGGCGGGTCCTTTTTCTATTGTAAGTTCTCTTTGCATGTGTAAGCATCAGCCGCTGCTGCACATTCATAAGCATTAGCACATTTGAGCAGCATCACTGGCATATTACGCACTCTTGGCAGGTGTGAGCGGCAGCTGCGGCCCATTTTGCCAATTCATAAACACTGGCATATTTGAGCAGCATCACTTGAGCAGCACACTCTTTACATGTGTGAGCAGCAGCTGCAGAACATTCCTAAGCACTGGCTTATTTGAGCAGCATCACTGGTATATTACATGCTCTTTGCATCTGTGAGTAGCAAGTGCAGAAGATTCATAAGCACTGGCATTACAGAGCAGTATCACTGTCATATTACGCACTCTTTGCATGTGTGAGCAGCAGCTGTGGCACAGTCATAAGCCCTGCATGTTTGAGCAGCATCACTGTCATATTACGCACTCTTTGCATGTGCGAGCAGCAGCTGTGGCACAGTCATAAGCCCTGCATGTTTGAGCAGCAGCACTGTCATATTACGCACTCTTTGCATGTGCGAGCAGCAGCTGTGGCACAGTCATAAGCCCTGCATGTTTGAGCAGCATCACTGTCATATTACGCACTCTTTGCATGTGTGAGCAGCAGCTGTGGCACAGTCATAAGCCCTGCATGTTTGAGCAGCAGCACTGTCATATTACGCACTCTTTGCATGTGTGAGCAGCAGCTGTGGCACAGTCATAAGCCCTGCATGTTTGAGCAGCATCACTGTCATATTACGCACTCTTTGCATGTGTGAGCAGCAGCTGTGGCACAGTCATAAGCCCTGCATGTTTGAGCAGCATCACTGTCATATTACGCACCCTTTGCATGTGTGAGCAGCAGCTGTGGCACAGTCATAAGCCCTGCATGTTTGAGCAGCAGCACTGTCATATTACGCACTCTTTGCATGTGTGAGCAGCAGCTGTGGCACAGTCATAAGCCCTGCATGTTTGAGCAGCATCACTGTCATATTACGCACTCTTTGCATGTGCGAGCAGCAGCTGTGGCACAGTCATAAGCCCTGCATGTTTGAGCAGCAGAACTGTCATATTACGCACCCTTTGCATGTGTGAGCAGCAGCTGTGGCACAGTCATAAACCCTGCATGTTTGAGCAGCATCACTGTCATATTACGCACCCTTTGCATGTGTGAGCAGCAGCTGTGGCACAGTCATAAGCCCTGCATGTTTGAGCAGCATCACTGTCATATTACGCACCCTTTGCATGTGTGAGCAGCAGCTGTGGCACAGTCATAAGCCCTGCATGTTTGAGCAGCATCACTGTCATATTATGCACTCTTTGCATGTGTGAGCAACAGCTGTGGCACAGTCATAAGCCCTGCATGTTTGAGCAGCATCACTGTCATATTACGCACCCTTTGCATGTGTGAGCAGCAGCTGTGGCACAGTCATAAGCCCTGCATGTTTGAGCAGCATCACTGTCATATTATGCACTCTTTGCATGTGTGAGCAGCAGCTGTGGCACAGTCATAAACCCTGCATGTTTGAGCAGCATCACTGTCATATTACGCACTCTTTGCATGTGTGAGCAGCAGCTGTGGCACAGTCATAAGCCCTGCATGTTTGAGCAGCATCACTGTCATATTACGCACCCTTTGCATGTGTGAGCAGCAGCTGTGGCACAGTCATAAGCCCTGCATGTTTGAGCAGCATCACCGTCATATTACGCACTCTTTGCATGTGTGAGCAGCAGCTGTGGCACAGTCATAAACCCTGCATGTTTGAGCAGCAGCACTGTCATATTACGCACTCTTTGCATGTGCGAGCAGCAGCTGTGGCACAGTCATAAGCCCTGCATGTTTGAGCAGCAGCACTGTCATATTACGCACTCTTTGCATGTGCGAGCAGCAGCTGTGGCACAGTCATAAGCCCTGCATGTTTGAGCAGCATCACTGTCATATTACGCACTCTTTGCATGTGTGAGCAGCAGCTGTGGCACAGTCATAAGCCCTGCATGTTTGAGCAGCAGCACTGTCATATTACGCACTCTTTGCATGTGTGAGCAGCAGCTGTGGCACAGTCATAAGCCCTGCATGTTTGAGCAGCAGCACTGTCATATTACGCACTCTTTGCATGTGTGAGCAGCAGCTGTGGCACAGTCATAAACCCTGCATGTTTGAGCAGCATCACTGTCATATTACGCACCCTTTGCATGTGTGAGCAGCAGCTGTGGCACAGTCATAAGCCCTGCATGTTTGAGCAGCAGCACTGTCATATTACGCACTCTTTGCATGTGTGAGCAGCAGCTGTGGCACAGTCATAAGCCCGGCATGTTTGAGCAGCATCACTGTCATATTACGCACTCTTTGCATGTGTGAGCAGCAGCTGTGGCACAGTCATAAACCCGGCATGTTTGAGCAGCATCACTGTCATATTACGCACTCTTTGCATGTGTGAGCAGCAGCTGTGGCACAGTCATACGCCCTGCATGTTTGAGCAGCATCACTGTCATATTACGCACCCTTTGCATGTGTGAGCAGCAGCTGTGGCACAGTCATAAGCCCTGCATGTTTGAGCAGCATCACTGTCATATTACGCACCCTTTGCATGTGTGAGCAGCAGCTGTGGCACAGTCATAAGCCCTGCATGTTTGAGCAGCATCACTGTCATATTACGCACTCTTTGCATGTGTGAGCAGCAGCTGTGGCACAGTCATAAGCCCTGCATGTTTGAGCAGCATCACTGTCATATTACGCACCCTTTGCATGTGTGAGCAGCAGCTGTGGCACAGCCATAAGCCCTGCATGTTTGAGCAGCATCACTGTCATATTACGCACTCTTTGCATGTGTGAGCAGCAGCTGAGGCACAGTCATAAGCCCTGCATTTTTGAGCAGCATAACTGTCATATTACGCACTCTTTGCATGTGTGAGCAGCAGCTGTGGCACAGTCATAAGCCCTGCATGTTTGAGCAGCAGCACTGTCATATTACGCACTCTTTGCATGTGTGAGCAGCAGCTGTGGCACAGTCATAAACCCTGCATGTTTGAGCAGCAGCACTGGTATATTACGCACCCTTTGCATGTGTGAGCAGCAGCTGTGGCACAGTCATAAGCCCTGCATGTTTGAGCAGCAGCACTGGTATATTACGCACCCTTTGCATGTGTGAGCAGCAGCTGTGGCACAGTCATAAGCCCTGCATGTTTGAGCAGCAGCACTGTCATATTACGCACTCTTTGCATGTGTGAGCAGCAGCTGTGGCACAGCCATAAACCCTGCATGTTTGAGCAGCAGCACTGTCATATTACGCACCCTTTGCATGTGTGAGCAGCAGCTGTGGCACAGTCATAAGCCCGGCATGTTTGAGCAGCAGCACTGTCATATTACGCACTCTTTGCATGTGTGAGCAGCAGCTGTGGCACAGTCATAAGCCCTGCATGTTTGAGCAGCATCACTGTCATATTACGCACTCTTTGCATGTGTGAGCAGCAGCTGTGGCACAGTCATACGCCCTGCATGTTTGAGCAGCATCACTGTCATATTACGCACCCTTTGCATGTGTGAGCAGCAGCTGTGGCACAGTCATAAGCCCTGCATGTTTGAGCAGCATCACTGTCATATTACGCACCCTTTGCATGTGTGAGCAGCAGCTGTGGCACAGTCATAAACCCTGCATGTTTGAGCAGCATCACTGTCATATTACGCACTCTTTGCATGTGTGAGCAGCAGCTGTGGCACAGTCATAAGCCCTGCATGTTTGAGCAGCAGCACTGTCATATTACGCACTCTTTGCATGTGTGAGCAGCAGCTGTGGCACAGTCATAAGCCCTGCATGTTTGAGCAGCATCACTGTCATATTACGCACCCTTTGCATGTGTGAGCAGCAGCTGTGGCACAGCCATAAGCCCTGCATTGTTTGAGCAGCATCACTGTCATATTACGCACCCTTTGCATGTGTGAGCAGCAGCTGTGGCACAGCCATAAGCCCTGCATGTTTGAGCAGCATCACTGTCATATTACGCACTCTTTGCATGTGCGAGCAGCAGCTGTGGCACAGTCATAAGCCCTGCATGTTTGAGCAGCAGCACTGTCATATTACGCACTCTTTGCATGTGTGAGCAGCAGCTGTGGCACAGCCATAAGCCCTGCATTGTTTGAGCAGCATCACTGTCATATTACGCACTCTTTGCATGTGTGAGCAGCAGCTGTGGCACAGTCATAAGCCCTGCATGTTTGAGCAGCATCACTGTCATATTACCCACTCTTTGCATGTGTGAGCAGCAGCTGTGGCACAGTCATAAACCCTGCATGTTTGAGCAGCATCACTGTCATATTACGCACCCTTTGCATGTGTGAGCAGCAGCTGTGGCACAGCCATAAGCCCTGCATGTTTGAGCAGCATCACTGTCATATTACGCACTCTTTGCATGTGTGAGCAGCAGCTGTGGCACAGTCATAAGCCCTGCATGTTTGAGCAGCATCACTGTCATATTACGCACTCTTTGCATGTGTGAGCAGCAGCTGTGGCACAGTCATAAGCCCTGCATGTTTGAGCAGCAGCACTAATATATTACGCACTCTTTGCATGCGTGAGCAGCAGCCACGGGACGTTCATAAACACTGACATATTTCAGCAGCATCACTGGCATACTACACACACTTTACATGTGTGAGCAGCAGCTGCAGAACATTCATAATATTATGTACTCTTTGCATGTTTGAGCAGCGCTGTGGCACATCCATAAGCCCCTCATATTTGAGCAGCATCACTGTCATATTACGCCCTCTTTGCATGTGCGAGCAGCAGCTGTGGCACAGTCATAAACCCTGCATGTGTGAGTAGCAGCACTGGTATATCACGCACTCTGCATGTGTGAGCAGCAGCCACGGCACGCTCATGAACACTGGCATATTTCAGCAGCACTGCTCGAACACTGAATACCAACTTGACATTGAAGAGTCTGTTTTAAAATTGAATGCATGTTAAAACAGGTGGCATTTTGAGAATATTGCATGTTTTAGTGCCCAACAAATTACAGGCCTTTAAAAAAATGTGACCAGCAGCATTCCAAGGGAATACCGACAGCCAGAAATGCTGCTGTATTGAAGGCTGCAACCACCTTGAAATGCTGCCCATTTTTACCTCAACCCGAGGAGGTGGTACGAATAGGAAAAGGCGCCTAGAATAGGTTGTTTCTATAAAGAACGAAAGTGAAAGCACGCACCATCAATACAGCAAAAGAGATCTCCAATAGGGACTTTGGAAGATGATACAATGGTCATCTCTGCTGCCCACCTTTTCACCACCTTTAGCATTTAATGCATAACAGGGTTAAGTTTTACGCTATTCTGCATTAAACCAAACTGTACAACATTGGTATGATAGTCTACTGTATGTTATTCAACGCCTTCCTCAAGATGAGGATGGGAATGGTAAAAAAAGCTTTTTAAAATACATGTGATTGGCTGAAATACTGCCATGTAGCAGTATGTCAGTGACTACACATCTGCTTTGAACTTTGCAGTAGTGTTTCTGTAACTGGGTCGACGTTCAGATTTACCACCAGCGGTGATAGTGATTAATGCCAGTGGGAATCCGCCAAGAACCTCCACTCCAGCTGTGAGGAGAGGGCAAGCAGCAACGCTGGAACAGCGAGGAGAACGGGTAGATTTGAGCAGACGCACTGGCCTGTTCAGCAGCCCTGACATCTTTGAGCTGGGCCTAGGTGCTCTGCAGACACTTGAGCTCTCCCGAAACAAAACGACTCTGGTGAACACATGAGTGTGCCCACAGAACACACACCCATGCTCACACCATCTGCACTTGGTTCTGCATCAAACGTTAAAGCACAATACCATATCTCTTTTCCCTCTGCTCCCATAACCAGCCCCGTCTTCATTTCAGACCCACGTGAGCTCCTGAAGACCATGAACATGGCAGCAGTGAAAGGTTCAAATCCCAATCACATGACATGATCACTGGCACAGTGAGCACCCCTGTCCTCTGTGAGCAATACCACTGGCCTACTCAGCAGCAGCAGCAGCACACCTGGCACGCTGAACCTCCAACTTATTTGGGAAGCACTAGAGACCTGACAACCAGCTCAATCCCTCGGATAGAAAGAGCACCAGTGGCATTCATGACCTGCTGTCACCAGCAGAAGTGGAACGCTATCAGTATGGGCTTATTTGATCCTCAGCAATGGCATGTGATTCTGCAGCCAGTGCACTGCCAATTGGCATGGCGCCTACCCCCTGCATCTTTTGTGTTTAGATACCATCGCTCTGTACTAGGATGCTACTGCTTTGCATTTCTCTAGTATTGCCTTCTTTCTGATGGTTTGTACTGATACAGTATCCAGCCCACTGCTCTTAGGCATCTATGCTCCTGCTGCTGGCTGATTTCATGGCCTAGCTCCACGGCCTTAGGAATGTATGCTTCTGTTGTTTTGCTACCTGAACATGACTGTGATTGCTGCCTGTACTCTGTTAACTAGTTCTGCTGACCTTACTGCCTGACCTATTGTAACACGGCCACCGGTGCACCGCCAAATAACCGTGCAGATTCCTCTGCCTGTACCTTCTGTTGTTTCATTGCTTATGCACTGCCAATTAGCATTACGCCTACCCCTTAAGCACTCATCCTGACCCTAATGACCCATGTTTATACTGCATATTAGCACCAATGCACCTAGCCATGTTGATCTCTCCACCTGCGCCTTTAGTGACCTGTTGCCCTCTCCGATACCTGTAGCTCAGCCCAGTGCCAGTACAGCATTAGTTACCTGTGCCCTCTCCACTTGCGTACCTAGTGTATATCCTGAATCTAGCAACCCCATCTAGATTGACCCCTGATGTTTTACTGCACCAATGCTATATGGTACACACACGTCAATAGCTAATTACCTATCTTCAAACCATGTATATGCCCGCGATCTACACTGCCCTTCTGAGGACTATCCTATACTTATTGAACACACTAGAATTCACCATGTCACATACCTTGTCTCCACCAGTGCACGTGACCACCTTTAATATACCTACTAACCACTACACTTTGCTCACCATGCAACCTTTCCCAAAGAAACCTAAAACTTCGTGCTAGACTACCCAAATCACTTCAACATACTTCCAATAAAACTCCTAGCAACCTAAGAGATCTCCAGGCTATCACCACAACCCCTCAAGGCAAATGCACAAACACCCAGCATCCACTCCAGCTTAACAGCCGTCTCTCTCGATGCCCCACCATTCCTCTGAGACACCTCCATAACGCCCTAACAACTCCAACTGCGGCCACACAAATAGGTATAAGAGGAGCCTTAATTAACGCCCGCTCCATGGTGGCGCACGCCACAGAAATAGTTGACCTACTACTAACCGAAAGAATCAACCTCCTTGTCATTACTGAATCCTGGCTCCATTCAGCAGCTGGGCCAGCGATTATGTTAGCCATCCCTGAGGACTATATCCTCTTAAGAGTAGACCGCACCTCATCTCGAGGTGGCGGCCTCGCCATAATTGCCAAAACCTGCCTTGCAATGAGACTTACACCTCCACCTAATGTTGACTCCTGCAAAGCCCTGACTGCCAAACTGACTATTTCGGATACCCAGACCATATCCCTCCACCTCATTAACAGACCCCCAAGCACTCTAGGTTCCTTTGAAGAAGATATTACCAAGATTCTTTCTAACAACCTTTAAGATGCCACTCTTTGCCTTTTTCTAGGAGACCTTAACTTAGGCTTCAAAGACCCTGCGGATCCTAACGCCTCGTTGATCAATGATTCTCTTGAAGAACTAGGGTTTTACCAAAAAATAACTGGCGCCATCCACTCCAAAGGCCGAACTCTTGACTGGATAGCAGAGCATAACTGCCAGACCTCCATCACCTCTATAATACCTGTGACCTGGTCCGATCAACATCAGATTTCCTTCTCCCTAGCAGCTACATCCCCCCAAACTGTTGACAGTAAAGCTCCCGCCATCCCCACTAGAGTGAGAAAGAATATCACAGCTGACAAACTCACTCCTTTAATCCTTCCCACTCTTAACTCTCTCCCTACCCTTACAGACCCCTTCACATTGATTGAAGAGTACAATAAAGTAATGCTTTCTTGATACTATTGCACCGTTTAAAACTAGAAAGTGCAAACAAAAGAAATATGTGAATACCTGGTTCTCTCCTCACCTAAAACCTATTATGTTAGAGAAACACAAATGCAAATTAATTAGGAGATGGGATCCATCCGTTACCAATAAATCCAACCTCACTAAATTAGCTTCACTGTACAAAAAAGAAATAATCCTAGCCAAACACGAATCCTACAATATTCGCATTTCCCAAGCTAACACTAATACCAAAGAACTGTTCACATTTTAAAAGAAATAGAAACACCTATTCTAGCCCCCGACACCTGCCACAAAGATAAAAACTGGTGCGCAAGCATCCACAGCGCCCTAGCCAACAACATTACAACCCTCCAGATGAAAATCAACAACAAAAAAGACTCTCTCCTCTTGGCCTCTAACTCTAATAACATCACCATTCCTACGATCCCTACCCTCTCATCCCCCGCCCATTTTATCCCACACACACCCCACTTCAATTTCCAAAAAGTATCCACCTTAGAAGTTAAAAAAGTTATCTTAACTCTTAAACCATCCAATTGCCATGGAGAACCCTGTCCAGCACAAATCATAAAAGATGCGGCACGGGACCTCTCCCCATTCATCACTAAGCTCATAAATGCCTCCTTCTCTACCAGTATCGTCCCCAACAACTTGAAACAGTCATGGGTCCTCCCACTTCTTAAAAAACAAACACTTGACCCAGCCATACCCACAAACTATCGCCCCATTACTACAGTTCTCTTCCTGCTGAAAATTCTAGACAAAGTGGCATACTTACAAATACAACAATACCTGGAACATAACCACCTTCTAGGAGTGCGCCAATCATGCTTTAGACCTCAACATGGAATGGAAACTGCACTGATCGACCTTAAAGCACAAATAGACACCCTGAGAGATAACGGCAAAACAGCACTCCTACTCCTACTTGACCTCTCAGCGGCGTTCGATTTGGTCGACCACAAGACCCTTTGCCATCACCTAGATTCCGCCACAAACTTCTCACAAGAAGGCATAGGATGGATTCACTCCTTCCTGAACAACAGAACGATGCGGGTCTTCTCACCCTCAGCATCCGCCAACCCAATACCCATCACTTGCGGTGTTCCCCAGGGTTCTTGCTTCTCACCCACCTTGTACAACACTTTCACAAAGCCCCTTTTTGATGATCTAGATGGCCTGGGTATCACCTACACGAACTATGTAGATGATGCACAGATCCTCATCCCACTGATGGGAGACTACAACAAGGATTTGGCCTTTGTGAACAGAGCTTACCTCATCATCCAGGCATGGATAGCTTCTCATGGTCTATGCCTGAATGATGACAATACGGAACTCCTTATTGTCGGCACCCCGGCCAACCTCAACAAACTGGGCCACTCCTACTCAAATTTCATAATCGACAATAATAACATTACAGTAGCCAAGGAAGTTAAAACCCTTGGATTCTACCTAGATTCCACTCTCATCTTAAAAAAACAAGTTCATTCCATGGCTTCTGCCACGGCCTATACTTGTAAGTGAATCAGAGCAGCTAAGCCCTTTCTTTCACCTAACAACTGTATTACCTTAGCAAGACCCCTTATACTATCGAAATTAGACTACTGTAATGCCTTATATGCAGGGAGCAACAAGTACATTACCAACAAGATTCAAATCTTACAAAACAATGCCCTGAGAGCAGCCCTAAATATACCGAAGAAATCCCACATATCTAAGCTGAGAAGATCTGTCAATTGGCTCTCCACTAAAGACAAAATCTTCTTCAAAACAGTCTCCCTAACTCACAAATGCTTACACCATGCCATACCTGAAATCCAGATTTATGAAACAATCCTCCAACCGCCCTTCTAGAACAGCTACAGCTAACCTCCTCGTAGTGCCCAGACTCAGTGACCATATCTGCAAGCATCCAACGAGGATACGGTTTTGTAGACCAAATAAGGAAGTATAGAAAAGGAAACAAACCCACCAACGCCAAACAGGTGAGGTTCAAGGATCCTCTAGAAACAAATACGAGAATGGCAAGGCCAAATACAGAGGAAGCAGGGGCTGGATTAAAAAACCGCACCGCTGAGAAAGAAGGCATCCTAAGACTAACAAGACCCAGAACACAATTGCAGCAACCAAACCAGAGGAAATGTACCTGGTAATGAACTTGTCTGACGAACCACTATCTAAAGCAGAGGTGACCATGCTCAACAGGGGACTATCCTTTGCACCTACAAATCGACTAAATTTCACAGATGTGCATGTGGAGCTTTTCAAATTCACTAGAAAACTCAAACTTAAAAAATTCTTCTCAACTAAGGTGGAATGGAAAGCTAAATCAAAACCCAAACCACTAATTAGCGACATAACTATGGACACATTGGAGCATGCACACTTTCTAGTTAATCTAACTTGTACTGAAGAAGAAGAGGAACTGATGAAGAAATCAGTGATGAACGAATTGTACATTGAGGAATGCAACATCAAAATCAAAGAACTTAAGAGGAAATCAACCTTCACACCCAACCTACAAGGGGATAATGCGATTGAGATTTTCTCCAAAGCAGTGACTAGAGATCTGCACAAAATGGAAGACAGAATGCGCAAAGCTAAACCAAGAAGGAAGGCAAACCTGAACAGTCAGGAAATCCATGCAATGAACAAACTCCGCATGAATCCCAACTTGATCATCAAGGAGGCGGACAAAGGGGGAAACATTGTTGTTATGAATAGGAAGGATTACATCGTGATGGCCAAAACCCACTTGGTAAAACCGGGTTGCTATCAAGCCTTACCCAGCAATCCCATTAACAACATCAAGGAGCAGTCCATTAAACTGATTAAGAAATGGCACACAAGAGGATTATTAACGGATGATGAAAAAATATTCTCAAAACTGATCACCCTAGGATTCAAACTATATACTTCCTTCCAAAAGTGCATAAATCATTTGACAGCATACCAGAAGGCAGACCGATAATGAGTACGACAGGCTCTATAAATGAACCTTTAGCCAAATACATCAACAGCGTTATTGAAAAAGAAGTGCCTAAAATCCCCACCTACTTGCGGGATACCATGCACACTTTGTCTGTTCTACAAGGAATCACATGGGAACCAAATCATCTATTGGTCACCCTCGATGTCAAAGCACTCTACACAGCAATCGAACATCAACATGCTTTGGACAAAATTGACTATGCATTTGCACAAATCTCTGCATCTCACTACCAACATCTCACTATGGTCAAGGAACTTCTTGAATTTCCTCTAGCCAACAGCTTTTTTTATGTTCAATGGAACATACTATAAACAAAAGAAAGGCATTGCCATGGGTGCAACCTATGCACCTGCCATTGCAAATCTGTTCACACACAAATACGAACAGATTCACGCTTTCAGAGAAGAAAAATACAAGAAGCATATCTTAAAATGGCACAGTTTTATTGATGATATCCTACTAATTTGGACTGGTGGAAAAGAACTCTTGGAAGAATACAAGGCTTATCTGAACTGCAACAACTTCGGAGTAGAGCTGACTGGGACAGATAATGATCATACCATTGACTTTCTAGATATCAGGATAACCACCACAACCACTGGACTGGAGACCAGAACTTTCAGAAAAACTATGGAGGTTAACTCAGTGGTCTACTCAACCAGCTGCCACAAAAGGAATGTGATAGAGAACATACCTAAAGGAGAAATAATAAGGGCTAGAAGAAACTGCAGCACAAGTGACTCCTACAAAGAAGAGTGTGAATTACTCTGTGACAGATTCCTGAAAAGAGGTTACAAACTATCCAATGTCTCACAGGCTATTGATCAAGTATCAATGATCCCCAGGAATGAACTGTTGCAGGCAAAACAACGAGGGAACTCTGCAGAACCAATGAATGACATCCGCTGTGTAACCAAATACAACAGGGATAGCTCACAAATTCAGAAAATACTCACTAGACATTGGCATATTCTATGAGTAGACCAAGATATAAGGGAATGGATATCGGAGAAACCCAAGATCACCTACTGTCGAGCACCAACACTTAAAAGTATGCTCAGTCCCTCATTCATGGAACCCCAGACAGGCCCAGGAGAGAACTGGCTGACCCAACGGACTGGGTCTGGGTTCCATAAATGCAGAACCTGCACTATGTGTCCTCAAACCATCACAACCAATAGCGTGCACTTTGGTAATCTTTATGAAAAAACGATTGACCAATTCATCAACTGTCGCACCAAATTTGTTATATATGTAATAATATGCATATGTGGATTTAAGAATATAGGCAGCACCATACAGGAACTAAGAACAAGGATAAGAGAACACCTACATTCACTGAAGACCACAGAAGCAAGATATCCACTGGCCACCCACTGGCAAGAAAAACACCAAACGGACAACCAGTAAGATATCAGATTTATTGGTCTGGAGACCATCAAGCTCGACTCCAGAGGAGGAAATCGAGCCCTGAGACTTCGGAAAAATGAAGCAAGACTCATTTGCAGAACTAGAAATACGGAGCTCGGTCTGAATACCGAACATGAGTTAAATGTGTTCTTGTAAAAATGCAATTCTTACTGTATCTTGACTAACCCCATCACACCACCAGAGTGATCCTATCACACCAGTCATTGGCCCTCACAACCAGGCATATGCTCCCATGACCTTCATCTCTTGGAAATGTCAAACCACGCCCACCACCTGGGGACCCCAACCTGGGCGAACCAGGCGCCAGCCTGGCATCACGACATAAGCTTCACGCCTTATCGGGGGTACGAGTGACACAACCCAGAGTGACACACAGCAACAACCAGCTTGGAACTGTAACATTCGTTCCCATGGAATGGACCAGAACCACATGTCCGCTATCAGCACCCCAACACCTTGGATGTGTTGCAAGGATCACTGGCACAATCACATAAGCCCCTTAACATCTTTTTCTTGTAAACTTTATTTTTGGGTTTTTCAACAAATTAACAAACAAACTGTGCACCATTTAGAACTTAGCCCCGAACCCCTCGCCCATTCCCTCCCCCGCACCGCTTAGTGCATCTGTCTCTATTGCAGTGTATTGTCAACAGTTTAAATCATTTCGGTACTCTTCCCTTATTTCGGCGGTTCTCTGGAGTTTGAACTCAGAGTCGGCGATTGAGAGGAGTGAGTGTTTGTAGTTGATAGCAAGTATGCAATGTACGGGCCCCAGATGTCTAGGGGGCGCGCGTGGAGTGGTAGTGTCTTTGTAAAGTCTGTTTCCACGTATTGGCAGTATGTCACATCCTTTTGCCATCTTTGTAAGGTTGGCGGGGGTCCGCGACCCCATGAGCATGCAATTCTTCTTCTTGCTGGGACTAGCAGGAGGCTTGTCAGTTTACCGACGGATGATGGAAGTTGTCTTGTATGATCGAGGAGTGTTAGCGTGGGTAAGCCCCTTAACATCAGCCCAACACACCATCTCTTGCAGGGATTTCCTGCCAGCACTCAAACAACAGCCCAATACACTATCTCCGGGAGGGATTACCTGCCAGCACCTAGACTTTGCTGGCCCATTCAAATGCGCACCTAGGTGCCACAGCCCCATTCAGCTGTCTCAGCGGCCAATCAGACACCGCAGCCCAACAACCAATGTGGATCCTGTCATCTGGCCAATAAACACGGGCCTTACAAACAATATAACACCACGGGATAAACTACTCACTTGTAGCTGAACCCTGAGGCAGAAGCACATCAACTACGAGAGGTAAGATGCACCCCAACCTCGCGCACGGCACTTTGCCAAACGACCTACATGCATGGGTAACTGCCTATTTCATTCCCTTCTTATCCTTTCCCATAGCCATCATTTTGGATGGTTTGTCACGCATCGGTGGCTGCCCTTGACCTAATTAGGAGGCGGCGGGTGGCTAGAGACACAGACACTCACTGTACCTCCCTCCACGCACCAAGGACAAATATGTAATTAATGGGGCCGCACTATAACATACACCAGACGCGAGCGCATTACGAACGCTGTTAAGTGCACTAGAATAAATAAAGACGCACACATGATTTGTAAACACCCATGGACCCTTCCCACATCCCCCCTTGGGGCCAACTGAGGGAAAGTTCCCGGACACCAGCGTCCTCATGACCAGGACCACCACGGGCGGGTGGCCCGGGGCACAGACACCCACTTCACCCCCTCCACGCACAAAGGGCAACTTCAAATAAACAGGGCCGCACAATAATAACACAAGGCGCAAACACACTGGAAACGCTTTATGTGCACTAGCCAACGCACGCACACATCGTTGTCAACCATGGACCCTTCCCACATCCCCCCTTCTGGGGCATCCTGAGGGGAGGGTCCCCGGGCATCAGTGCCCCTATGATCAGGACCACCATGGGCCACAACCCACACCAAGGCCCCAGTACTTACCAATTGGGGCGGCACTATATGCACGTCATGCACTAAATGCACTAAATAGACACAGACCTTTCCCGCAACAGCCACGCAGGGCCATTGAGAGAAGGGTCCCCAGGCACCAGTGACCCTATGACCCTATGACGTAGACTGCCAAGCGGCAACCCACCTCAACTTAATGTGACTTCGCTCTCAGGACCGCTTAGTGTTAACTCTCCAAATAATATGTGCACTTAACCACAGGACTCTGATGAATTCAACACTACACCAATCAGGCACGAGCTATTGCCAACCATATACAATTTTCCATTATCCTTGGGTATTGACCCTTGAGAACTACCTAACTGGGTGGACCACAGGCCTCACCAACCGAACTACCCAGTATTCAACTGACGTATCTGCACCAAGCAGGACCTAAGACAATCCCACCTCATTACCTACCAGGTGAGACCCTAGCCAATTGACTCAACCACCCCATTCCCAATACTATGAACTTCTTGGGACCAATTCCAATCAAACTTACGGAAATCTCTTCTTTTCTCTCCCACCTATGTATGAAACATTGTTCAATGAATGCTATATGTAATAATCTGCTTTGAAATGTATGTACCGATCTGCAAACAAATATGAAACTGTATATATATCACCTTCACTGGGAATTGACTCACACCCACGTAATGTGTCCAACCACAAATGTCACATAAAGTCAACATAATCACGAATGGTGAATGCCCGATCTGGGGACCACATACTCACCAAATATGTATCCAACCTTTATGTATCAAAAAACTAAAACTGGTAGCCTAGAAAAAGACCTGTTAGGTCGAAACACGTGTCGGCACCACTTGCTATACCATCAAATTGATGAATTCAAGAGAATAAAAGATTGGAAGAAATGAAAATCACAAGCTTTGTGGAACTGCATTTGTCATGCGCCGAAAAAGCGATGGAGTAAATCCTAGCATTTTAAACAGCACATGCGCCGAATGAGTGGAAACTATAACAACTCTTGCTTGATACACACAACAGGCACCACGAGCACGGGCCTTTTTACAAGTTTCCACCGACTGGCTGCTAGTGCACCGTTAACAGAGATGGAGGGCGCAGCAACCCATGGTCCCTGGTGCTCCCAACACAAAGGTTTAGTTGGGATGCAGAAGCAGAAGGAGCCTTTAAGGAATTGAAGCAGGCATTTACATCAGCTCTGATATTGAGACATCCGAACCCACAAACGTCTTTTCAAGTAGAAACTAATGCTTCTGATACAGCCGTGGGAGCGGTGTTGTCCCAGAAGGATGATGAGGGGGTTTGGCATCCAGTAGCCTTCTATTCTCGCAAGCTTAAAAGTTGTGAGCAGACCTATTCCATCACTGACAAGGAACTGTTGGCCATTTGAGTGGCTTTTCTAGAATGGAGGCACTATTTGTTGGGAGCCAGACATCAGGTAGTGGTAGTTACAGATCATAAGAATTTCCAATACTTCAAGACTGCTCATACCCTCAGTCCATGTCAATTGAGGTGGTAACAATATTTCAATGAGTTTGACTTTGTGGTCACTTTTCGACCGGGCAGGAAGAATGGCAAGGCGGATGCCTTAACCAGGCAACATAATTTAGAAAATGTAGTGACTGAGGTTAAGACAATCATTCCAGCTGAGAGAGTGTTGGGGCTATGACTGCAAAGCTGATGAAACAGGTCAAAACAAGTATGAAGCAGAGAGAAGAGAGATGAAGTGGGGAGGATCCATTACAAACTATCAGAAATGGTCTTCCTTATTACGCAGGGAAATTCTTTTTACCCTCTCAGGAATTGCAAAACAAAGCAATGTACTAGTGTCATAATTCACCCCTTGCAGGACATTCAGGACGTCAAAAGACTCAACATTTGTTAGAAAAGTATTTCTGGTGGCCAAATCTGAAAAAAGATGTGATTGAGTACATTCAAGGATGTGAAACATGTGTTCGCAGCAAGGCGGATCATGTCAGAAAGGTAGGGTTACTCCAACCTTTACCTACACCTGACAAAGTTTGTCCCGGGAGGATAGCTCAGTGGCAACGTGCGCGCCTTGGGAGCAAGACGACACGAAGCAACACAGGTTCGTTCCCCGGGTCCGCGCTTAGAAACCTCTGGGTGTTTAAGCACGTTATAAATACGCAACTGAGACAAAAAAAACTATTACGCAACTCAAAAACAAACAATTCCCGTAACAGCGCCTTGATGCCCGTGGGCTGTGTGAGCGCTTTAAAAATGCAACGAAAAATAAAAAGTTTGGACACATATTTCCATGGATTTCATTACTGACCTTCCACCCGATAATCCATCAACATGACACCATTTTGGTGGTGGTGGATTATCTATCTAAACAAGCGTGCTATGTGTGGGTATTCCTAGTGCTGGGCAATTGACAGAGTTATTTCTGCAACACATTGTAAGATTACATGGTCTTCCCCGAAGTATTGTTTCAGATCAAGGGCCTCACTTCCAAATTTTGGCGTGCCTTCTGTAAAATGTTGGGAATTGACTGCACTTTGTCCACCAGCTATCATCCCCAGACTGATGAGCAGACGGAGAGAGTCAATCAGACTTTGGAACAGTATTTACTGTTATTGTGCTGTAAAATGTTTTGATTCGACCTGGGTATAGGTTCAGCTCTTTTGTCCCCATAGCAAAAATCAAAAGTTGTACACCCAAGGCAAGACATACTCCACCATGGATTAAAAGACATTCTACGTGCATTTCCAGGATAGCTACATGAATTGCACCCAACGCACTGTGCACACCCAAATTGGGGCCACCACTGGGAAGGACTTGCCACCTATGAGGCGAGAGGTACCAAGTAGACCACTTGTGAGATTGGCCCTTCCTACATTAGCCTACAAGAGGCCAGGCCAGTGCCACAGACCAGACTCTCTAAACCGAGGCCTGTCTGGGACGAGACAAGCACGGGCCATATCCACACGTCTGTCTGTCTGGAGGCCATCCCATACAGAGATCCCTTGGTGAGGAGTAAGGCTTGGAGCATGCCGTGCACATGTGGACTTCCCCAGCTGCGATAGAGACAGGGATTGCTGCTCTTCCAGCTCTACAGCAAACAGAAAAGGCTGATCTCGGAAATCCCATGCTCCTATCAGTCAGGGCTATAAGCCCCTGCCCCTCCACCTAAACACTCATTGCAGACCCCATGCTGTGGCCATAGATCACAAACTGAAAGAAAGAGGAAACTGAGCAGGAGCATGTTAAGCTTCCTCGGACGTGGCTCCAGGTCTGCACTGAGGTTGGGACGCCAGCCAACTAAGCGGGCCATAGGCTGATGGGAAGGACCATCCCCCCACTCCCGATCCCGCACAGCATGGACTGGGAGCATCCATGGTACGACTGCTAGCCAAGGAGAGCAGATTGGCCCTTAAGCAGGTTTGCTCAGGCGTGTAGGCAAGAAAAACTCAACACCAGTGGAAAGGACGCAATAAAGGGGAGCCGGGGGACAGCCAAAGAACCTCATGCCAGGCACTGTCTGAAGCTTGGGGGTCTTCACTCAGAAAGGCCACTCCCACAAGTGGGCTGAGAGGGAGGGATTAGGGGCAGGGACCAACTTGGGCATGCCGTGCCGCACCACTCTTCCCACTCCAGGGACATGCCTACATGTGAAAATCAAAATTCCTGAGATTTATGCTCCGCCCACAGCCACACAAGACTCCGCCCATTTGCACATGGCTCCGCCCACACGCCCGGCCCACCTGTCAAAAAGGTAAACTCGGTTGTTGTAGCCTTCAGTTTGCTTACTATAGCACTGAAAATCATTAATTCAATGCTATAGTAAGCAAAATGAAGGCGGCGCCGCAGCAGAAATAATGCTGCTTTCAATCCATGTCATTGGATTGAAAGCACTATTAGTGCGGCGGAGGCGCCTTCGGTTTGCTTACTATAGCATTGAATTAATGATTTTCAGTGCTATGGTAAGCAAAATGAGCGCGGGATGATATGGATTGAAAGCACTATTATTACGGTGGTCGGGGGTCGCATGGAGGGAGCAGCGGCCTAACATAGTGGTGGTGCAGGCAGTGGGTACAAACATTTCACGCCATTTCCGGGTCCCGGCCACTTCTCCACCCGATTGGCTACCGGCGGCAGCCACTCAGGTGGAGAATATGACGGAACCCGGAAAGAATCTCAAAATTCCTGAGATTCAACTGACTTTTCCGGAGACCCGGAGAAACGCTTAAAATTCCGGAGTCTCCGGAAAAATTTCAGAGGTTAGGCAGGTATGCAGGCAGCTGCTGCGGCACCTCTCCACTTGGCTGCTCTGCGACTGCGGATGAAGAGCAGTGCTTCGCGTCACTACCAGGTCCCGCCCACGCTTCCACCTGATTGGCTATCAGCAGCAGTCTTTTGTAAATAATTCGATGAAGGCAAGGGTGGAGCCGAAGAAAGTCTATGCCTGTGCCGGAAAACCCAGAGACTCCACGCTCTTGCCGGAGACCAAGAGGAGAGAGTAAAAACCCGGAGTCTCTGGGCTAAACCCGGAGGTTATAGACAGGAATGGAAGGGGCTGATGTGCACTCTTGGTTTTTGTTAGGCAGGGAGGCGAGGGAAGTCTTTTCTGAAACTAGCAGTGTTAAAGGCTGTTGCATGTTAGCTCATTATGTATAAATGTGTGCAAGAAGTGTGTATGTAATGTAGGTGCGAATGAGTGAGTGTGTGTGAGTGTATGATGTATGGGGGCGTATGTAAATGAACTAGTGAATGAGTGGATGTGCAATTGTGTGTGTGCGCTTGGGTGTAATGCTGGGCCGCTACCTTTAGATACAGACAACCCTTGGGGTAGAACAGATGGGCTGGAGCATCCAAGTTTGCCCTGCCCACTTTCTGAAGTGGCCCCTCACATCACCAGTTAGCAACGACCCCCTCTGATGGGTCTCCAGCTTGTGATTGATCTCATTCTGGGATGTGAGCCTCTAGAACTGGCACTTCCACGCCACCAATGTGTTCCTGGGAAGATTTCCCTGGCAACCTTGATTGTGTACCCACAGGGCAGAGCCGAGGAATGTGGACCATGGGAATCTAAAGCAAGCTCGCTGCCCTGTGCCAGGCCTGTTTGCGCTCCCTGAAGGCGGCGTTTAGCGCTACACAAGAAACCCATATACATGATGTTCCTCAGCCTGCTCCTGTCCCTTGATGTTCCTCAGCCTGCTCCGGTCCCGTGGCGGATGATTCTTGCCCGCCTTCTTCTCTCCTTGCCTCCGCTGCTCCGCTCCGGTCCGAGGTCGGTCCTTCAGCTGAGCTCGGCTGCTGTCCCCTTCCGACGCCTGTTCTGGTCCGGCGGCGGCCGGTTCCGCAGCTGGGCTCCTCTTCCGCCGGCTCACCACTGTTGCATGGCACCCCTGTAAGGGGCCATGGTATCTCCCACTGTGTTGTTGTGTGGTCACATGGTTACCCATGTGACCAACCTAATAAAAGGTTCGAGCCGCTTCCGAGCCTGCGCTTATTCTTCTTCTTGCTGATAGATTTGTATCCATCAGCTGTGATTTTTGGATACCGAGGCATCTTCTCGAGTTGAGTATGTAGTCGTGGGTTTGTATTCTTCTTGGTCTGTGTGGTCTTGTCACAGTAGGGTGATGCTGCCTGCAGTAAGGAGCCTGCCCCTTATAAAGGGGGTAGCTCCTCCCCTCTCCTTTGTTGCCCTTCGCGGGCTTTTCCTTTTTTCGCCGTGCTTTTTGGCTGGCGCCTCCCCTTTGTCCCAAGAGGGGGAGCACAGGAGGAGGACACTGCCCGGGTTATCGGGGGTGCCTCCTCCATTTTGTTGGGGGCTGTTCGTCGTCACTGGCATGTAACTGTCCACGGCCATCTAACAGAGCAACTACTGTGCTTTAAGTCTTTGGCGTCGGTATTTATGATGTGTTGCCAACTTTCCCTGTTCCCCAAATAAATATTAGTCATCGCAGCACACAAAGGCTCCTTTCTGTTCTAACCGAAACGCAAGTTGTGTTTTGTGGAATTCCTCGTTATTCCGTTTATGCGACACCTCTCCAGTGCTACAGACACCATAATGTTGCCTTTAAACATAGCAGGTTGTCACTGAAAACAGCACCTGCAAAGCATATGTTGCAATCGCCATTTTAGACTACGTTTAAATGCAGTCACGACAAACAAATAAGTCGGGTGGTTGGTAATCATTTTAGTTTCGTGAAACTGGGCAATTTCCGTTAACGGGCGAGGTTGGTAATAACGTCTATTTTTGACCAAGTAAAATACCTGTTATGTTTGATCTGAACAATATTTGCTATGGATGACCTGGTATCCTTCACGGCTGATATCGCACACGAAAGACGACTCGGATGCGTCAGAAACTAACACAGGCTTTTCGGGGGGTTTGGGGGGGGTTGGGGGGCGGGGAGGTTGCAGTGTGAGGGGGCCCGGGAGGGGAAGCCGTGGATATAATTGGGTGTCATTTGTGGGCAGATGGTTCAAAGCAGTGGTTTTCGAAGGACTCCCCCCCTCCTCTCTTTGTTACCTGCTGGGAATTCCGGCCGGCCTGTGTGTTCGCTCGGGCACAAATGAAAGGGGTTTCCCGGGACCACCTGCCGGCACGGTCGCAGATCGCTAAAAAATAGCCCCTGTAAAGGATTTCAGTGGGCCAGAGGCCTAATCCCTCAAGCAGCAACAAGGCCTCCTTTCACGGCCTCCCGCTTCACAGATAAGAGCGCCAGGGCCGGGTTCTCTGAGAGCGAAGCTCTCCTGCTCCCGGGGGTCAAGTTTTGATTACAGCCCAAGAGAATTTGAAGGTGGCCTTGGGGCCTGACTCTGGGCCTGCATTCAGCTCTTTGGAGGCCTGCCAATACGCCAGGCAATCACCCCCACCCCAGCCTGCTTTCTTTGTGCGACCTCCACATTCGCCTTTGCCTCTCATTCTCACTCCTTGAGGAAAAAACGACCTTTGTCTGATGGGAACCAATCAGGGCTCTGGCAGCCTGTTTCTAAGCTCGAGGCTCGTGCATTTAAAAATGCTCAGTGCATGAACACCTACCTGTACGGTAATATGTTAGCTAGACACTTAAAACACTAAAATATAAAAAAAGGTTCCCAAAACATGTTATGTTTTTAAATCCCAAAGGGAATATCAAAATGTCTAAAAGATTAAGGAGAATTTGGAATACCATGTTAGCCAAGAGGGAAAGGCACAGAGAAGTATTTTAATCAACCCAGAACTATTTTTTTTCTTCAGCTATTTGCCTGCACCTTTCAAAATTTAAACTATTCACAAAAACCAAAAACATCACATTTCTTAAAACAATGTTTACTCAATTACACACATATCATAAAATCAATTTTTATGATTTAAATTGAAATTGGTTGTTTATAACGCCCTTAATACCCAGAGGTTTCTTGGCGAGGACCCAGGGATCGGACCTGTGTTGCTTGCCCCTGAGCTATCCCGTCGATACTCTTTTCTAATAAGAAATAAACCATCATTATAACAATGTAAGAGCACACTCATGTCTAAAAGGTCTAAAATGCCATGTTAGCCGGGAGGCAAAGGCACAGGGAAGTCTTTTAAGCAAACCAGACAATTTTAAACAAACGATTGCATGAGAACAGGGGGCACAGCCCCATCACACAAAAAAAGCAACACTTGAGTAGACATCACTGCAACAGACACAAAAAACATACAACAAAGCATTCAAGTCCTCACAATAAGGGGTCCGTGCACATGTACCTCCACCACTGTTGTGTATCTGACTACATGCCCTAAATGCCCACCGGGGCTGCGACCTGCACTAAAAGATTAAGTACACACCAACTTTCCCAAAACCATGATGGCCTATGTACGCAAGCTTTGACCAGTGATAGGGACTTACCTGGCAAAGCTTAAGGAGTTGCGACATCGCCGACTCTGTTTGCCCTGTGCCATGCTGTTTGTGATGCCCTGCAGTTTGGTGTACATGGCAAAATATACTTATTCAAAGGTCCGTGGCCAGTTCATGGATGTGTGTGTGTGCTCCTCATGATAAAGTTGTTTCATCTAGGGCCGGTCTTAGATGAAATGGCACCCCAACACATTTTTGTGTTTCGAGCTATACGAAGACACATAGCAGCAATAATACTTTAAATAGATATTTTGTGGTGCTATCTAAAACCCACAACAATAAAGACAAAAGTGCACAAAAGGTCAAATGATAAGTAGAACGAATTGCATCTTAAACCTGTTGTTAATAGATCAACAATTTGTAATTCAACTGAAATGAACTCTATACAATAGACAACATGTTACCTTGCATTTCTGTAGCGCCTCCTGCGTTGTGGCGTTAAAGTGTGTTTACCTATCACAGTGGTAAAGCTTTAGTATGATACTTATTTATTGTTAATTTGTAGAGCGCTTAATACCAGCAAGTGGTTTCTAAGCACGGGACTGGGATTTGAACCTGTGTTGTGCTGTGTTTTCTTGCTTCCAAGACAAACATGTTGCCCCTGAGCTATCCTTCCTCCCCATGAACATTCAGTAGTGGTAAGGAGGTGCACAGACAGATAGATAGTTGGGATGAGGGTGAGGGATAGATAATATGCACAGGAAGGCCTGAGAAGGGAAAGGTGGAGGAGCTGTGTGTAGAATTGGACCACATGTATCATGGGATTCGCCTGTATTCTTTGGGGCACAGCACTGAAAGGAGAGACAGCTGGAGAGAGGTGTACGCCACTCCAGGGGCATGTCCGGAATCTACTCACTGTATTGTGAGCTGGGGTATGTTGAGTCCATGTCCAAGAAAACACAGACGGCAAAGCCCTCCTTCTACTTACCTCCCTAGGCCCCCAGCAACATTTGGGAGGAGTTGCATGGCAGAAATCTGAAACGCTATCATTCTGGGTTCAAAGGTTAGGTTTTCTTGATATGCCCTTGAAAGAGCATCAGATAGACCCAAAGAGTGGCTAATATCACTTGCAACTGATGGAACAGCGAGCAGTATCTGTTTTTCGCTGGTTTTTGTTCATCAGTATTAATGACCTGCAGTTCTGAAAAGAGTACTCATCACTTGCGACTGTGACTGCGAGAGTGAGCTGACTCCTCAGTGTTATCCAGACGTTGGGAAATATTCTCTTCAGGCCGGCATCATGAATAAACTGGAGGATATGCAGTGGCAGGAGTGGTTTACTTGACACCCAGCCTTGCATGTAGTCCAATTCAACATGTAGGTCATTACCAATAATGCATGGAAATGGAGGGTCATACAATACTCCAAAGCAGCGAATCAAGATCATACAGTCCCTTCATGGTCCTTCATTTGCCTGAACCTTCCCTTAACAGACCAAGGTGCTGAAAAGCTCCTGCTTGATGATTTCTTCAGGACTATGGCTCCGTCCCCTCATCTCTGTCCTCATAATTAGGGATGCGTAAAAAGCTGCTGAGAGTACATCGGAAGTGAATGGCGGAATGTGTGGCTAAACCGTCATTTATTACCAAAGTACGTGGGTGGGTTTTGTCAGGCAAGTGTCTGGGATTTTCCAGAACTGGTGGAAGTAACTGGAAGAGGTGAGATCCGTACTCGTAATCAAGATGTGTCTTTGTTAGACAAATACAGATTTTCTTGACGGTTGACTCAATTCCTACGTTTTGTGACATTCAATAATGATATTTGCAAATCTATTGTCTCATGAATGTTATGTTATGTTACTTGGCATTTATATAGCGCCTTATGTATCATTGGTATGATCTCAAAGCGCTGGTAGGTTGAACGCCCTCGGGAACCGTAGTTCAAGTCAGTAGAGAGAGAAAGAGTCATGAGGTGCGTGGGTGCACCGAATATGTGTGCAGCCGGTGTGGCAGTTGCATGATAGCTGCTTCTTAGCGGTAGGTGTGGTGGTTGGGAGATCAGGTATATGTGTTCATTCTGGAGCGATGACACCCAGACTGATTTCTGGCTGTGTTAGGCCTGAGGAGACGCTTAGGCTAGCGCTGTGTGCTCAGCTAGATGTGTTTAATTAGGATGATGAGGGGTATGTGGCAGGTGTTAGTATGAGAAGAGCCATACCGAATGTGTCATAGTATCACTGTGTTCTAGTTGAGTGTTGGTGTATAGGAGAGAGTAAGCGTGGTAGTGTGATATGGTGGTTATCAGTAAGGCGCTTGAGATCGAGCACTCCATCTGACCCATCTATTCTATCCGTTTTATTTGCTCTGTCCGTTCATTCCTCTTCATCAGTTCCCTTAGTTTAAAAAACTGCGTCTCTACTTGGGGGGAAAAGCAGTTTCACTTATATTAGGATACCAGTGAAGGTATAACTAGGTTACACAAAGTATTCACTTGTTAGGATGTACCTGAATCTCTGGTGTATAGTTCAGAAAGATCAATGAACAGACGCTGCAGGACACTGCCTTAATTGCCATTCTCCCAAGTGTAAATGTGGCTGAGCAGTACGAGGCAGGATGTTACGTGTACATTTTAAGATCGATCCAACATAAAATTGTCTACAATGTTAAAACAGGGGTAAAAATGTCAAGTTACAATCAAAGCCTTGCCACCCCAGTTCTCCATACAGTACACTTAACACTGGCCAAGGGTCAATTACTAGCCAATGTCCAGTGCTAACAGAACCAATAGAACAAACACAGACTGCAGGACATAAAATTGAATGTATCCTAGTTGAACAACTATCTTGCTAGGAGTCTTTTGGGAAGGGACTTGGCACGAATCACAAAAACCTCAGGAATCCAAAAGCAGCCTTTCACACTACAAAACCCAGTGATCAAACAGTACCGTAAACTGATATGCTTCCTCAAGGTTGTGCCAAGTGCACCACTCACCAGCAGCCTGAAAATTGGAGTTTTCTTAACTACAAAATAAGTCTAAGTTATTATATATCGTGTGGACTGGAGGAGGTTGTGGGCACTCCCATTTTATGAAGGAGTCAATGGAGCTTGGAGGGAATGATTGATGTCCTTTAGGCAGGGGATGCCAGATTGGAGACACCAAGGATCTATTGGGAACGCTCGAACCAGACACTTAAGAGATTGTCGACAGCTTACACCAAGGCTGTCAAGGAAGAATAGTAGTTTCCTTTTGCGCATGTCTTTAAAATGAAGGGCGACTATAGGATTACAACGGAGCTGAGGCAACTTCGGTACTGCTTCTTTCAAACAGACTAATGATGCTCCCGTAAGCTACAACAAATTAAGCAAGCTTCTCATTGAAGAAGTAGCAGTCACGATGGCCATGTGGTGATTATGTAATGCCTCGCTCACAGTGTTTACCTGAACTAAAATATCTTGCCACATCTCAGTTGTGATGAGGAAATCAAGTGCATAAATAACAGTAACCTATGTTCTTTTATAGTGCTTCATGCAGAGTTCCTCCTGCTTCTAGACACTGTGATAACAGATGTTATTTTTATACCAGCCAGGAAACAAATAAGGCTTGACCAATCACATTGTCGTTTCTGTGATTCGCAAGACCAAAGTGAATCCCTTTGTCATTCTGTGACGTCTTGTTCATCCCTTAATCATCTGCGCACTAAATATTTACAAGCTTATTGTCTCCATCGAGTGACAACCTTAGATTCAGAATGGTGGCAATTGGTCCTGGTGGGAGAGAGAGTGAGTTTATGTCTAGCGGTACTCAAGTTCCTTGAGGTTTTATTGGTGCAATCTAAAGCAATTGAATGACTCAGATGTGGAAGGACACATTGATTTCAAACTCATAGTAGTTTTGGGGGAGCAATTTGGGATCATTGAACGATCTAGATATACAATTCATTGCTTAACACAGTGGCTTTCTGAGGTTCATTCTAATTGATGACACCTTCACAATCAAACAAACTGTAAAAGATAAGGCCCCAGATATATTTTGTTTGATGTCTTGCCCTAGGTATATATACTGCTTCTGATGTTTGGAGATTGTTGTGAATTTTATTTTGCTTGTATGTAAATGGATAATTTACTTAATTGTCTTTTAAGTGTAACCAATGAACATGTTTAAAAAAATATATACCATTTAATGGTAGTCAATTTATCAACCTTGAATGGATGAAATGCTAAGTCAGGCCTTCTTTGGATTTCTAAGTGCAGGGAGGTGACCACTTCACTCATGGCCTGTCCACCCGATCTTGAGTTGGCCATGATGTGGGCCTCATGTCATTCCCAGTCTCGACTTTGGGTCCCTGTGCACATTTCATAAGGGTACGAGCAATATCATCCATTAGACACCTTATTTCCTTTATGCTATTAATGTGGCTCGCAAAATGGGCGCCACTTAGTGGCCTCACAGGGCCATTTGCTCCACACTCTGTGCGGATTGTACATCTTATAATTGATGCTGAAAGCTGTGCATATTCTTTGTAGAGCTCCAAAGAGAGAATAGCAGAGGCCCTTGCGGTGCTCCGCCGTTTTCCCTTTCATATTTGCCAGCCTTGGAGCTTAATTTCACAGTCATTCAGGACACGTGCAAACAGTTGTGTGAGGCATTTTCCAGTAGAGTGAACCGCAGGCTGAACGCAGACAAGTGTCCCTGAGCCTGTCGCCAATGGCATCTGTCTTTTGTCACTGCTCTCAGAAGTGCATCTATGATGACTGAGTAGAGCTGGGCTGTGCAGAGTCACCTCAGCGGGTTCAGAATCATCTCAATGTTAAGCCATTCGTTTTTAAATCCTCAGCAGCAGTGATCACCCTTCACATCTTTATGTACCACTTGATTTGGGTGCTCACATTTGCATATTGGGCAGGGAGCCTCCAGAGAACTAGGATTTTGTTTCTAGGGTAATAGAACAGCCTTTCAGAGGAGCTATAGAAAACCAAATTATTGTAATAATGTAGTAATTGGTTTATGTATGGCTGTCGAGTAAAGGACCACCAAGTCCTGTGCCAAGTCTCGCGGGAACGACCGCGAGATCACTAACGGGAACTTCCCGCTCAAGATTACGAGGAGGCAAGCCACGGAGAGGCAGGGAGCCCAACGCTCCCCCCTGATTCCTCCTAATCAGGGGCCCACATACTTATTCTAAATACAGGAACCGCCAGCAGGACTACATTGATGATAGCACCAAATACTGCACTGTATGCTGAATGGTAATGTGTGGGTAACGCAGATTTATGTGTGTGGTACAGTTAAAAGAACACTATCTCAATCTCCTGCTTGGTGTGATCATTTACAAGGCCACAACAATGGCGTTTTGCATAGTGCTGCAGAAGGAATCACTTCGGAGCACGCCAAAGGGAGATAGGGGTGTGTGCTGCCTCTCCTGAAGCGGGGACGGGAGGCAAAGATGGTGGGTCGTCTTGGAGTAAGAGTATCCTTCACAGCCGGGCGCCTGCAGTCGCATTACTGATACCCTCCAGCAGTTCCAGATCAGGAGCAAATTCCTCCGATTCAGAATATCGGAATGAAATATCCGCTGGATTTCTGCATCTATGCATTTATTTTCGTTTCAGTCTAGTCTTACCTTCCATCCATCTTGCGAAAATCGACCAAGTGATCCTGTGACTTTTCGCGATTCTTTAGTGAATCAGGCATGTTATGACAATAGTTACAGCCAGCAATGTGACATCATTCATCAGGCATTTTGAGTCAACTACCTTCTATGAGTTATTTTTGCACCCTGGTGAACTTTTTAGAAATGTGATATTGAGAAATGGTTCCTCTGCTTATTTCCTTGGAATGTCAAATTCCGGATTTCACATGGGCCGTTCAGAATTGTGCAGTGGGTGGGCACCTTGGGAGATCTCCACCAGATTACCCGATTTCTCTGTTCATTGCCTCCTATTCCAGTCTTCCAGGCCTGGAGGGCTTCCTGTTGTTGTTCTACCAATGCTACCGCTGTACTGCCTCCCTCTGTGCAACCAATCCAGCTTTCCTAGATCAGAGCACAGCAACTGCGGCGGCGGCAGCCCGGCCACACATTCCACGGGTGCTAAACCTGGCATGGCCTGCACTCCAGTCCCGCTGATTCTGACTTATGTGTGCAGGGCCCTGATCCTACACTGCACCTGTTGTTGCTCCTGACATGCTCTGGCGTATCTGGGAACCCAGCTAACGCGGAACTGCTGGGACTGCCTTCCCTATGCTGTTGATGCCCACGGTACTGCCCTGGAGGCTAGATTGGAGCATTTCCCATCTGCTTTCGAGCTCCCTGAAGTGCTTTTGGTGGCCTTTGCTGTGGCTGAGACCTCAGGACTGGCTTCCAGACTTTACTGATGGTCTCTTTAGGTTTGCTCCCGCGGTGAGGTGTGCAACGGCGTTGGGCACTTGTGGGGTTTCTCTTCTGCTTGGCCTCCCTGTCTATTTTGACCTTCTTCTCTGGGTTCCCGCACATACTGCCTACCAAGACACCTTCCGTACTTGTAGCTCCCTCTATGCCTTGCTGCCCGAGTAGGATGCTGAAGGCCGTTTGAGGGCTACATACCATGCCAGGAGGCATTGTGGAAATGCATGTCACTGCCTAGTTTGAGGGTGACCATTGTATTTTGTATTTGTATTTTATTTATTTATATAGCGCAGCCAGACCCAAGGTCAACCGGGCGCATATCTTGACAAAGGGAGTATAATACAGTACTGGTTACATTTTAAAGTGGAAGGTTAATGCAACATATACATACAATAAGGTTATACATAGATCAACATAGCCTGATTTCATGTGTTCATGAGGTTTGCTGGTCTTCGGTGTGAAGCGCGTAATAAAAGATTAATTAATTAATGAATTTCCTGGATGATCCTGCAGATGGCCCTTCCCAAGTTACCTGCTACTTGATACTCTTTTAGTACCTGTTTGCCTGGGTGCTATACAGTGCTTTAAAGGGAAACTCAGAAGCGCAGGTACTCACTAAAGCGCCGTAGCAGAGTGCCTGCTTACAGTAGAGAAGTGCCGGAACTCCTCAGTTAAAAGCATTGGCTTCCTGCTGAGAAGTGCCCGTACTATCCCCTGTAAATAAAAGAAGTGCAGGTATCACCTACTCTGGGCTGGTTGAGACAGACCATTGTTGTTCTGCTCCTCACTCGCTCTTCCGCTCATTGATTGGTGCTGGAGTTTGACACTGAAGGTGGGCAACAGGCAAGCCCAGCTAGTTTTTTTTTCCAGGAAGATGTCTGCAAACTCCTCTCCTAGCCATAGCTTGGGGCGTCTATAATTTCTGATGAGCCTGCAACCTCTTCTGTTGCAACAGAAATTGCCCTGATATTGGACCAGATGACAGCTGAATTTGATGCCATGGGTCTAAAAAGTGACCCATTCCCCCCCAACGTTGACATCCTTCAGGCTCAGAAAGATGAAGGAAGTGGCCGGATCTCTGAGACCGTAGACAAGGTGGATACCCAGGAAGACAAGACATGGTCATGGTAAGCCCACTCCGAGAGGCTGGCTCAGGAGATGACGGGCATCCAGATTGAGCATGAAGATTTAGGGGGCCGCTCGCTCTGTAATCATTCTTGGTCTGCCTGAATCCACCTGTGTTTTCAACATGGAGATATTTGTTGAAGTAATTTTGAAAACTGTCTGTCAAGACTATACATTCTCACTGATATATATATATACATATCCAATACTTGGTGGCGAGGAAACGTCGTGATGCGCAGCACTTCTGTGAAAGATCCTTAAAATTAAAGCACAAGGGCCAAGAGTCCAAAAGTTCATAAAAAATATTTTAAACATCTGAAAAATCCTTTTTTTCCTACAATCTTTCATCTTCCCAACATCGTGTGGGCCAGTAGAGTACAGGCAAGCTGACGCGGTTCGCTACTGTCACGTGGCTTGTTCATATATGTATCTATGGCGGCGATAGCGACTGTAGTTATGGTTAAGGTAGGGTTTCCATCAGATGGGGATATTTTTAAAATGCTTATAACTTTGTTGCTGTTTGACAGAACGGCATGAAACCGAGCCAAGCATGTAGACATGCCCCTCCGATTTTCATTTAATCCATCTGGGAAGGAAAGGCTATAGCGGTTCCCACAAGTTGCATTTTTCCCATAGTGAGTTTTGCTGTACACTAGAGACAAAACCAGTGGGCAGATTTGCACCAAACATTTATGGTTGCGCCACAAAAAATCTAAAAACCAAAGAAATGTGAAAACTATGGTAAGCTCTGTAACCAGCCTGCACTCACTGCTCATAGCAACACACACATCACACATGACATCCCAAATGCCATTATCGATGATGTATCAGACACCATCAATGATATGATGGCTTTCAACATAAAACAAACTCTTCTAACGGAAATGTGAGCGTAGAATAGGCCATTTCAGCTAACAAGCCACGCGTGCGTGTGTTCTAGGTAGTGTGGGGCGCATTCTGGTTCCAAGCTCTGCTCGCCTGCCAGCTGAGCAATGTTCTCCTCCAACCATTTACATGCCTTATGCAGCCATCAGAGCGGCAATCTACCAGAAACTGCAATCCGATGCAAGGCATTCTGGTCACTGTAGTCATTTCACAGCACAGGAAATCTCTTTTGTGCAAGATAATCTAATAGAAAGAATACTCAGCAGAAGAAGAGCGCAATAGAAAGAGCTTCTCCCGTAGATTGAAGCGATGTGCGAGCAATTGTGTGGCTAGTAAAGAGTGGACCACTAGACCACATATGATGGTTGTAGACTGTTATTTGTCTCATTTTTGTACTGTACTAATGTGATTTCGGTGTCATATGTTTGTGATTTGTGTGTCACTTCATGGTTAGAGATTGTGATTAGTAATCTTTGTTTGTCAACCTTTCAATAAGTTGTATTTTCATTTACTTTTGCAATTATATATCAATATATTTTGTGAAGACAACATATTTTGTATAGATCATATATCCATTCAAAATCCCAACATATTCTTCTATTGAGCACTTTTTCTATTACATGGTCTTGCACAAGAGGGGGTTTCTTTGCTGTGGATTATCTTTCTTCTCTCGGCCCCTGTGGGTTTACCCATGGGGGTCTTTACTGTCGTCATTGCAGTCCACCACAATTCAACTCTCCCCCATTCCATTGGTAGCGCACCAGCAGTCGTTTGGAGTAGCCAGCAGCCTGACACTCCTTAGTAAGGAATGATTCACCCCGGTGCAGCCCCTCTTTAGTCTGGAGCTCCCCAATAATATTGGTTCTTCTTGAGGAGTGAGGTGTGCCCGCTGAGGATGAAGCATTAGGTAATGGGAAAGTGAGGGGTCCTGGCTGCCGACATTGAGACTACAGGGACCAGAATTCCAAGTAACAAAGGGACTTACTTACCATGCACATGGACGCTGCCTCTTTGATGAGAGCAAGAGGCTAGGACGTTTTTGGAGGATAATGGCACTGTGCTGGAAGTGGAGTTGCACTTGGATCTGGAGTGCGCCCCTCACCCACCATGAAAGAATGTTACTCCGGTCGTCCGGCTCCTGAGTGCTACACCGGGGTGACCCATACCGCACTGAGGATTGATTCCTGTCCTTCCTCCTGCCTCCTCTGAGGTTGAAGCATTATGTAATGGGGGAGTTTGGGTTCCTGGCTGCCTAAAGTGAAACTGCAGGGACCAGAATTCCAAGTGCCCATTGTAGGCCACTTACCATTGGCCGGCTGAACTGCCTGCCCGATGAAAGCAAGAGTCAAGAATACGCTTGGAGGAGAACACAACTGGGGGATGCCAGGGGAATTGAGCTGGCAACTGGAGTGTTCTCTTACCCAACACAAAGAGAACATTGTTTCAAACAGAAACGCTGTGCCTTACAATAATTGACCATGATTAGTGTTTAGGATATGATTGAAGTGTTGTAGGGGGAAGACATCAGTCGTACATGGACTGAGCAAACCGCGGCTGACAATACATTTGATCAATTATTTACATTGACCCCCTGACTGCCTACTTCCCTCACATCTATGAAGGGAACGGTAGCCCTCATCATGGCCCTCACATCTCTCTGGTCTATCAACTAAGGATGGTGGGGCGGCACCGTCCTGTAGGTCCTGTGAGCCAGTGAGGATCACTGAAAAGCAAGTCATTTAGCTTTTGTTCATTGTGAGAAAGGGTTTATCACATTACTGGCAAACTGGTGCTCTGATCATGTAAAAAGCTGACCAATGTACTGCTCACAGTGTGGGCACCGTTCAATAAGCTTGGCGCGGAGCCAGGCCTTTAAAGCCCTTGTTTGGGGAGCTAGGTTACATACACGTGCTGCCTGACTGACAAAATCATAACAACCAAAGGAAGATTTCCTCATAAAGCGTTTGACAGCAAAGATTGATTTTTGAGGAGCAAAGTAGTCGTTGTGGACTACATATTCAACTGTAAGCAAGGAGACATGTTTGTGACAGGTCAAGTGTGTTCTGTATAGCGCATTTGGACTGGAACCCCTTGCCCACTCGTAGACAGTGTCGTGATTTGAGACTGGGTATGAGGTGTGAGATGCCGTAGCCTTCACACTGTTGCCTTTTGCACTCTTATGGCGCAAACAGGGAGGACCATTAGATGATTATCAAGGACAAGAGTGGTGCTCTTTAACTTGGTAGCTGGGACCAGAGCTGTTTCCAGATTGGTAAACCAGCATTCTGTTTGCCTAGTGAGGGGACTCTAGGCCAAAGCTGATCAGTTCGGGTTTGCAAGGATCGGCATTCAGGAAGCTCTGGCAAATCTAGCAGGAAATGCCTCTGAGCCAGCTCCTCGGGCATGGCTCTTCCCATATGTCACTAGAATGATTGCTTGATAGGCGGGATGCTGAAGTTAGTTCATCTGTCTCTTAGATTTGGACAATGATTTAAAAGAAGAGCGCCCTGCTTATTCATACATGAATTTGAGTGGAGCACCCGGCATTGTTAAACAGACAAAGATCTGTTCTTGAGTGGGTTACTGATTTCCTTGATGTAAATTATACTGCAACATGATAGGGTACATAGCTGTATAGAGAATGGTACCTGTTGACACCAGCAGGCCACTGATTATAATAATTTAACACATCAAACAGCGTCTCTAGACTTGTAGAGTCCTATGCTATTGCTGCGTATTATCCCTCATGCATGGATTCTTGTGCACCTGGAGACTCATGAGCATCCCTTTGCCCTGATGAAGACACAGGGGAGTGACAGTGCTACTTCCAGAGGATTGAACCATATGTTGAAAACAGTGACCAGCCCATTTGTAGATTGTTGACCGGTAGGACTTATTCTGAATCATGAGAGATGTTTTCACTAAGTATAGCGAAATCCATTTCACCTTTGACCTACTGGTGATAAAGCAGTTTTTGTAACTACATGATAAACACAATGTTGTCATTGATGCAGCTTCAGTGTGTTTTTTGCTTTTTTGATTGCCAAATGAAATATGGCTTCAATGAAATAATGAACACACGCATGAGTTCGCTCTGAAATGAAATGATAATACTCTCGAGGATAATTGCCAAATGTGACAAGGTTACGTTTCGGTGAACAACTTTTTTGTATTATTTTGAAAGAATGCCTTTTCAAGTGATCTTTGTCCGTTTTTGCAGTTATTTGTTTGGGATGCATCGAACTAAGTTTGTTACCCCTTCATAGTATGTTTTGATAGCTTCCTCTTGGGCCCCCATAATGTGTTATTCTGCAACAGCACAGGGACACTCAAATCTATCAAAGAATTGTTATTTGGAAAATGGTGCTTCATAATTGATGTTTGGGGCAGCGTCCTCTTCAAATTATTTGTAGCAGAAAGAATGACATGATTGTTGACATAGAACAACCATTTTAGATCATCACAGAACAACATCTGATGGACCTGGCCATAGTTGAGCATGTTTACCAAAGGCCAGTTTGTATGTTATTATTTATTTCCTGATTCAAGTTTGTCACTCGCCTTCATATTGGGAATAAGTATTCCGAATGTGGATGTTTTTCCATGTCCTGAGTAGCACGCTCAAGAACGCTTGATTCTACACTCATTACTCCAATGAAAAGATTAGAAGAACCACCTGAGTCCTCCTAAGTTAAAGGCATACTTTTTCCTGAAGTGCTATTAGAAGAGGTGGGAAAAAGAACTCCAAAACTATCAACAGCAGGTTAATGCGCACTTATTTAGGGAAAGGGAAAATATATTTCCTACTCAAGAATGGCAGATGCAGATGCTAAATTGGGGGCCTCATAGTTTGAGTGCATGACATACCAGAAGGCAGAAGATGATGGTTCTGATGCCTCATTTTATATAAGGAGATCAAAGATAACCGGGTTGAGAACCAATTAACAGTAATTAATCATAATTTGTGTACTTTCAAGGCCACACTAATGAGGTTTATACATATAGGAAAATACTGGAATCCGTTTCCCTTATTCAGTGATGAGTCGATTCTATTACAAATAATTTAGCTGGAAAAAGTGAACACTTTTTTTGCATCACCTATAACCTATCTGTTTTTACTTTCCACTTTGTTTTGTGTTTTCTCAGATGCGGACGCCAATATCGGCTTATTGTAACGCTTTGGAAGTGTCGACACATGGTTGCAGTCAGGCTCCCAGAAGTTCCAGTATAAGTAGAGCTGCCAAGCCTGGTTGCCAGTGATCTGGGGAGGCGGATGCATTTAGTGGACTGGCCTGTTTGTATCATAGGTGGTAGCCCAAAAAGGGTGCCCACAAAGATTGTATAGTGTGAGAGTGTCATGGGAAGTATATGTTCAAGAGACTTTTTTGCTTCATGTGAGCTGATCTGAGTGCAGTTGCCTTCATGTTTGTTGCCATTGGTTAAGAATAATTAAGTGTACCACAAGAAACCTAACCTCCTGCACGGGCTCCATGTAATTCCTAACCCGTGCACCAGTAGTTGTGACCCAGTGACCATACATAATTGACTTTCCTATATATACAACATATGAACTCTCTCTGCTCTGATTAATATGTACACCATGAGACCTGTGCATTATCATTGTGGTCCTCATACAGGGTAGCAGAACAGTGCAGCAATTTATAGAAAGCCCACGCTGATAGTTAGATCTGCTCCAACACCTCTTGAGGTCCGGCATATTGTTTTACTGGATTTAATTACCAACCCAGTAGCAGCTCTGAAAAATAAAATTATTCTGGATGGCACATCTCATTCTCACAATATTTCCCAAAATGCAACATATAATTGTTTTGCATGAATGCTAGCATGACTTTAATGTAACACAAGTACCTTTGAAATTGATTTATCATTTACATGTAGTTACGACCATGGGACTTTATCAAGATTCGTTGGTGAATTATTGGAGTAGAATATTTATTCAGTGTTTTGCTCACAGTGTTTTGGTAAAACTGAAAGAATAAATTAAACCTTGACAGATATTTGTAATGTTTTATCAACGGGTGTCTAGGCAATTGGGCATACATATTGCTTTTAGAACAGTCTGTTTCAATAATGCCGCATGCACCTCGATTGCAATTTAAATTGTCTGTGTGCAGGAGCTAAGTAGGCATTAAGGGCTACTGCGGGTGGACTTTGCTGCACAATAAGGGCCCACGAGCCCATACCTATAGTTGAAAGCAAAGCAAAATCACGTGGCCACAGGCATCAAGGCCATTAGCTCCAATAAGGACCTGAATGAGAAGTGACAGCTAAAAGCAAGTGCAAATAGTCCTGTCAGGATTGTACTCCGCAGAAAATATTCTAGAACAGCTTTGTAAAGATGTGCACCTTTTCTAATTTGCTTGCAACATTACAGGAAACTATTGGTGGGGGGATCCCTCTTCTTAACTTACAACCCTGTGTGCGCCCCTAATTGCCCCACGCTCCCTCCACACCCTGGCTGGTGCGATCCCACAGTTAAAAATGTCCATTTCCAGCACTGCCTGTGGACCACTGCTGTAGAGCCCCAGGGCTCCAACCTTTTTAATTTTGCAGGCGGCATTCTAGCGCTGCCCAGAAGCACATAGTTGTGCTTAAATTTAACATTATTGTGCTTGTTGCGCCGCAGTTCCTACTCACCCTCCACCCACCCCTTGTCCACGCTTCCCTTCCTCCCCTTCCTCATTCCATCCTGCCACTGCTTTCCCACTGTCAAACGAGCCCGTGGACAACGAGGGTCTACACCCTCCTGGCCCCATTCACCTTATTTCCTCATCAGACTTGTTGGGTCAGTAAGCTGCTGCAGAGCCCCAGGGTTCCAACCTGTCTAATTTTGCAGGCAATGTTCTAGTGCTACATCGCCTGGCCAGAAGCATATAGTTGTGCTTAACTTTAACATTATTGCACTCATTGCACCGTAGATCCCGCACTGATGCTCCCTTCCCCAACCCCTTTTCCATGCTACCCTTCCTCCCCTCCTGCTTCCCTCCCACCATCGCTCTCCCACTGGCAAACTGGGACCTTATCTGTGGCCTTCTAGGCCGCCCCTGCCATTGCAGCCCCCTCTGCGAAGGACCCTGAGGCAAAGGATTGCTCCAGCAGAAGCAGCTCCAGTTGGTATCTGCCGGTGTCAGCAGGAGAAGCGAGAAGCCTGCAGCCGTCAACCTGCAGCGACAAATCAGGAAAGTTGCATCTGTGTATGATATGATATGATATGACATGACATTTATAACATGCCTATACACAAGTGTTTCAAGGTGCGACGAGGCAAGGGAGGGGGAACAGAGGGAAGACAGACAGCGATCTTACTAGACCAGGTGTCATTCAGATCGCGCAAGTGCAAGGGAAGGGGGAAAAAGAAAAGTGTGGGGGGGTAGGGGAAAGTGCAGTACATGGGATAATAAAATAATAACATAAAATAAATAAAGAACGGACAGCTGGTGGCAAGTGCTGTCAAGGAGACCCCCCTTCTCACCTGGGTCCGTTCTTTGCTGGAGTCCTAAGTCGCTGCCTTCTTTCGGACGGACCTGGTTTTGAACATGGCTGCCCAAGTCTCTTCCGACTCCAGAGTGCGTTCAGTTTCCGGGACGCGGATCCAGGAATCCGGGGAACTAGGAAAGGTGCAACTAGCACACGAGTCCAGGAAATAGGAGGAAAGGAAGGGGCAAGGAACGGGTAGATAGACAGGTACAAGGAAACAATACCGCGAGCTACGGGACACACGTCGGATCGCTACTTTGCAATAGCATTGAGACGCGCGGAGCCACGGAAGGCATGGTCTATTAATACAATACGTTACGTCCAGCGCGTGGAGCGAGAAAGGGGTTTCACGCTGGACGACATGTTGGGAGTATTATGGAGTGCACGCCCCGTTGTGACTGGGACCAGGAAGTCTAAAAGGGACGTGTTCTGTAGTTCATGACAGCATGCCTCCTCCGAAGATCCTTTCCTCCGTGTTTGCCCGGGTGTATGAGGTGAAATCCTCTGAGCAACCGAGGGGCCTTGATATTAGAAATAGGTTCCCAGGTTCTTTCACTAGGAGGGTATCCTTTCCATTCAACCAGGTATTGAAGCTGGCCCCGTTTATACCTGGAATCGCAAATCCGGGATACCTCATATTCCAGTTGGTTGTCGACCAGCAGAGGAAGAGGTCTACAGGATTTCCTGGAGGATAAAATGTAGGGTTTCAATAAGGAGTCTGGTAGTTTGATCCGGTATGAGACGGGGTTAATCATTTCCTTGATGGGAAATGGACCATAGTACCGGGGAGCAAGTGTGTTTGGTCGTAGATGTCGGGGTAGTAATTTTGATGACAACCCTACTTGGTCACCGACTGCATAAGAGGGGCCTGGTCTTCATTTGGAATCTGCATATCTCTTGGTCTGCGTTCTGGCCTTCTCCAAGTATTCCTTGGCCTCCTGATGTATGTTGACGAGGGTTTCGATCCAGGAGTCAACAGTAGGTACCAGTGCAGAATGAGGAAGAACAGAGGGTAAAACCGATGGATGGAACCCTCGACTACAATAAAAAGGACTGGTTTTGAGCGCTGAATGTTTGGAGTTGTTGTAGGCGAATTAAGCAACGGGTATCAGGAGTGACCAGTCATCCTGGACCTTGGTGGCGAAACATTGAAGATACTATTCCAGGGTCTGATTCGCACGTTCTGTTGCTCCGTTGGTTTGGGGGTGATACCCTGAAGAGAGGGCATGTTGAACTCCCAGAATACGACAGAGATGTTTCCAGAATTGTAAGACGTATTGAGGTCCTCTATCAGATATGATCTTGGAAGGAAGTCCATGCAGGCGGAATATGTGTTCCAGAAAGATTCCAGCTAGTTCGGAGGAGGATGGTAGTTTACTGAGGGGCGTAAAATGAGCCATATGAGTGAACAAGTCTGTGGTAACCAGAATAGTAGTGTATCCTCGAGATGGTGGTAGTTCCACAATGAAGTCTGTAGCGATGAATTCCCATGGCCTAGTTGGCAGTGTTGGTTGCAGTAGAAGACTCGCCGGTCTCTTGTTATCATGTTTATTTTGAGCACAGACAACGCAAGATTGGACGTACTGCTGTACGTCAGTCTTCATCTTAGGCCACCAGAACTGTCTCTGTATAAGACAGAGGGTATTGGTGATGCCACGATGCCCGGAGTGAAGTGTGTCATGACAGAGGTTTATTATTTTCTGTTGTAATTTCTGTGTAGGAATGAACAGTGCATTGTCCTTGAATAAATATCCTTCCTTGGCTCTTAGATTCCATTGATTTTTCCTTGACATATCCTTCCATAACTCAGAGGATTGGGTTTGCGCTCGGATTTATTCCAGGAGGTTGACTGCTTGAGCTACGAAGATCGTGGGGGAAAACATCTTAGGATATGCCTTATCTTCAGTGGTTACGTAGTCAGGACATCGAGACAAGGCGTCAGCAATCAGGTTATGTGATCTGGGAACATGAGTGATGTGGGACTGGTACTGGGCAAAAAAGTAGGCCCAACGTGCCTGACGACTATTTCTACATTCCAATGACTGTAGAATCTGAAGATTCCGATGGTCCGTACGGTCTTGGACTGGATGTCTAGCTCCGAGAAGTAAATGCCGCCAGTCAGTGAAGGCTTGGTGGATGGCTAACAATTCCTTTTCCAGGACGGAGTAGTGTGTTTCACTCGGAGTCAGGGTTCGTGAAAGATAAGCAATGGGGTGTTCCAGCTTATCTTCTAATTTCTGTTTCAACACTGCTCCTAGGGCGTAATTAGAGGCATCCGTTTCCACTAGAAACGGTCGGCTTATGTCGGGTTGGGCTAAGATAGGAGCTTGTGTAAACTCGGTCTTCAAATGCTGGAACGCTGTGTCTTGCTGTGTGGACCAGATAAAAGGGGTGTCCTTCTTTAAGAGAGCAACGATCAGTTGAACAATCTCGGAAAAGGTGGATATGAACTTTCGGTAGAAATTGGCAAGCCCCAGGAAGGATTGAACTTGCTTCACGGACGTGGGAGCAGGCCATGCCAGAATAGCCTTTACCTTTGTAGGGTCCATACCAATTCCCTCTGGGCTAAGGATAAATCCTAGGTAGTGAACAGAGGTAACGTGAAACAAGCATTTTTCGGGTTTGGCTAAGAGTTGGTGTTCACAGAGTCTTTGTAGTATTGCCTTTACGTGTTATTCATGCTTTTGAGGGTCCTTGGAAAAGATCAATATGTCATCCAGATATACAATGACGAAGAGGAACAACATGTCAGAGAACACCCTATCCATAAAACGTTGGAATACTGCCGGGGCATTAGCTAGTCCAAAGGGCATGACCAGGTATTCGTAATGGCCAAAGGGTGTTCTAAAGGCGGTTTTCCACTCGTCTCCTTCCCGTATATGGATCAAATGATAGGCATCCCGGAAATCCAACTTGGTGAATATTACCACGCCTCTTACGGCTTCCAGGATATCCGAAATCAAGGGTAGTGGGCATCAGTCTTTGAGGGTGCATTGATTTAGGCCACGATAATCGAGGCAGGGTCTGAGTTCCTGGGTATCCTTTTTGGGAACAAAGAATAACGAAGCACCTGCTGGAGATTTTGAAGGTCTTATAGTGCCATTTTCAAGGTTGGTATCCAGGTATTCTTTGAGGGCCTTTTTCTCGGGTTCAGAAAGGATGAATATCCTGCCGAAGGGAATCACTGGTGAGGGTTCCGTTTCTATTGTGCAGTCTTCAGGCCTATGTGGGGGTAAGGCCTGGACTATGGCAGTCGAAAACACATCAGCGTAACCTTGGTAGGCCTCAGGGACTTGTATGATATTGGAAACCATGAGTGTTGTTTCTTGGTCTTTATGCAGTTCTTTAGGGGGTGTTAATGAAGGTTCCAGGAATAGACAGTGAGACATACAAAACTCTGAGCCTAGGAATAGTGATCCTGCTGTCCAGTTGATATACGGATTGTGTTTTTGTAACCAGGGCATACCCAATAACATGGGGTAGTGGGCTGACTTAATGATGTCGAACCTAATCAGCTCTTGATGATGATTTATTGAGAGCTGGATCTCCTTGGTCAGCAGGCTTATGGGCCCTGAAGTGAGGGGTCTTCCGTCAATGGCTTCCACAGGCTGGAAGGTACTTCGTGTCTCGTACTGAATCTGGTGACTAGCAACCTAATCATGATCCCCATAGCTCCGCAGTCTACCAAGGCCAAAATGGGATAGGTCTTGCTCTTGGAGGGTGATAGAAATGCCTGTAGTATGACCAATTCGTTTTGTCCAGGAGAGTTCAAGGATGGAATTGATGTGGAGCAAACATCTCTCTCCCGAAGCTCTGCTCCATCTAGGATCGGGAACTGGCGTTTCCCGAACGCTGAGGGGGGGCTAGACGACATTCCCTAATCAAATGTTTGTCCGAAGCACAATACATACACAACCCCGTGTGAATCCTTCTCATCCTTTCTTGCGGGGATATGGGTTCACGGAAGGCTCCTATCTGCATGGGTTCTGGTTCTGTGACTGAGCCTGGGTTTGTATCCGTTCTGACGGTGCTCTCAAAGGACACCCTGGAAGAATTTCCCCTGGATTTCTTCTTTTCAGCCTTTCTTTCCTGGATACGCAAGTCTATTTGCATGGCAAGGTCCATTAGTGCCTGGAATGAGTTTAGTCGAGCCACTCTGGCCAACTCATCCTTAATCTCATCATTCAGTCCTCTCCTGAACAGGGTGAAACTCGCCTCAGAGGACCAATCATCTTCCTTAGCCAATAGTTTGAATCGGGTCACATAAGTGAGCATATCCTGGGAACCCTGCTGAAAGTCTAACAGACGTTCCTGGGCACTATAGACCTGCTCAGGGCGATCAAACATGTTTTTAAGGGCCTGTATGAACCCATCATAGTCATCTAGGAGGGCATCGCCGGAGTTAACGAGGGGTGTAGCCCAGGTTAAGGCATTCCCGGAAAGGTGGGAAATTATGAAACCCACCTTAGCCCTGGGAGTCGAAAAGTAATAAGGCTTAAATGTAAACTGGACCAAACATGAATCCAGGAATCCACGAAGGGTTTTTGCCGACCCATCCTATTTGTCAACAATGCCGCCCAACAAGAAGCTTTCTTTTGTGGCCGAATCCTGGGATAGGACCAATTGTTTGAGTGCGGCGCTTTCCGCCTTTAGATTTTGGACCTCGGTTGATAGTTCTTGCATGCGACGCATCAGGTCCTGAATGGCGGCTTCCATGTCGCTATCGAGTTCGGTCGGGTGGCGTCTCAAACTCTCAAGGAGTTCCCCCCTTCTCATCTGGGTCCGTTCTTTGCTGGAGTCCTTGGTCGCAGCCTTCTTGCGGACGGACCTGGTTTTGAACAAGGCTGCCCGAGTCTCTTCCGACTCCAGAGTGTGTTCAGTTTCCAGGACGCGGATCCAGGAATCCGGGGAACTAGGAAAGGTGCAACTAGCACACGAGTCCAGGAAATAGGAGGAAAGGAAGGGGCAAGGAACGGGTAGATAGACAGGTACAAGGAAACAATACCGCGAGCTATGGGACACACGTCGGATCGCTACTTTGCAATAGCATTAAGACGCGCAGAGCCGCTGAAGGTGTGGTCTATTAATAGAATACGTTACGTCCAGCACGTGGAGCGAGAAAGGGGTTTCACGCTGGACGACATGTTGGGAGTATTATGGAGTTCACGCCCCGTTGTGACAGGGACCAGGAAGTCCAAAAGGGACGTGTTCTGTAGTTCATGACAAGTGCAGGGTGAGTGCGGACATAAGTGCTGGTTTGGGGACTGTAGGGATACAGAAAACAGCCCCATGTTCAGGGGTTGCCAGGGAGGCAGCGCAAGCGTGCAACTGGCAGGGCTTGGGCCCGAGATCAGATGGGTGGGCAGGTAACCAGTGCAGTCTCATTATCAGCCAGGTCTTCAGCAGGGGAGAGGGGGAGAGAAAGCAGAAGCAAATAGGAAGGTTTTTAGGTGCTTCTGGAACCGAAGATGGTTCTCCTCAAGTTTCAGGGAGGCACGGAGGCTGTTCCAGAGGGAGGCCCCAGCCGAAGAGAGAGATCTACCACCAACTTGTTGCTTGGAGAAGCGACTGATCCTGAGGGAGTTGGAGGCGGATGAGCGAAGAGCTCGAGAGGGAAGATATTTAGGAAGAGAGAGTTGAAGGTATTGAGGCCCCAGGCCCCAGAAGGGTGTGTTGTATTGTGCTGTGCTAAGAGAAAAGTACCCCTTTTTTCCCTCTTTGCAGAAAGTTGCCTCTGGGTGTGTTGTATTGTGCTGTGGGTGTTTTGTATTCTGGTAACTGCTCTCCCACCTAGATCCCTATCACAAGGCATGCGGTTCATTGCTGTGAGTTACCTGTTCCCCTCCTGTGTATCTCTTGTTGTGACCCCGCCCCCCTGTGCATTCTGAGTTGTGTTGCACAGGGCTGTGCATCTCTCTCTCTCTTCGCTCACACACTTCTCCACCTACCTCATTCGCACCCACTATGATGCTCTCTGTTTCTCCCATCTTCTCTAACTGCTACACCATCTGCCCACCTATCCCTCTCACTAAGTCTGGAAGCAACAAGTTCAAAAGGGACAATCTGGTCTCCAACCTGGGCCTCCCTATCACTGATACCTACACCAGAGCTTCCTCTCACTGACATCCTCTTTGTCGTTCCCTCTACAGACCTATGGACCCCTCATTTGGTCTTCTCTCTCCATTTACCTCCTCTCCCATTAATGGTGGCACTAGGTGGGAGGTCCTCTTGGCCTCCTTCCACTCCTCCAAGACCATCATTAATGTCTATATGAATGGCACTATCGTGATTCAGGGCCCTGAACCCAATCTCCTTCTTTTTAATAGGTGTTTCCTGCATCTTATCAACTTCCTCCGTTCTCCTACTATCCCTTCCGCCACCTCTCTGGCACCCTCCTCTTCCTCCTCTGCCCACCCTCGGCCGCTCTACTACCTCAGCCGGGCATACCTCAAGCCTGTACCCCTCCACGGAAGTCATTCAAATGTGACAACCTGCTCCACGTCACTACTCTCAAATCTCACTTTCCTGTCAAACACTCCTCTGACATCTATCACCTCCTTGAAGAACTCGACCTAGATGTCCTTGTTCTTACCGAGACATGGTTCCTGGCCAGTTCTGTCATAAGTTTCACACTCTCCTCCCTGAGGGCTACAAGATTCTCTCCGATCCCAGAACCAACTGTCCTGGAGGTGGAGTAGCCATGATCTTTCTGGAGTGGATCCCTGCCACTGTCATCCCTATGCAGGCCTACTCTTCCTTTGAACGCCTGGTCTGCAGGCTCTCTATCGCTCCTAGCCTCCCTCTAACTGTGGCCACCATCTACAGGCCACCTGGTCAGGTTGCCCCCATCCTCTCTGAATGGGCTGATATCTCATCTTCTCTCCTTGCCTCTACTTCTCAACTTTTCCCACATGGAGACTTCCACATCCATCTGGATGCTTCCAATCCTTCCTCGGGGCTCTTCCGCAATCTCTGCAACACTCTCTCTTTCTCACTTCTATCCACTGGGCTGACACACTCTGCCAGGCACAACTTGGATGTCCTCATCTGGGTATCACTGATCAGACTCTGGCCCGGCTGACCTCTTTCCTCTCTGATCGTCCCTTCCAGGTCCAACTTGGGTCCTTCCTATCATCTATCGTCCTCTCTACCTGTGGTGTTCCCCAGGGGTCTAACCTCTTGCTCTGGCTTTTCAACAAATACCTGGCAACGCTCGCCCACTGCATTGCCGTTTTCTGCTAAAATGTTCAGTGCTACACTGACGACAACCAACTCATTGTCAGGCTGCCCTTGGCCACCTCCTCTCCCTCTCTCATCTCTGATTGCCTAACTGCCATTCAAGATTGGTGTGCCACCAATAATCTTTGTCTGAATGCCAGGAAGACGGAGATCCTCCTCATTGGCACACCTTCACCATCCTTTCCGCTCAATATCTGGCCAGCCTCCCTTGGCCCTCGCCCTACCCTCACCTGCGAGGCTTAGAAGCTCAGGGTCATCTTTGACTCCACACCTTCCTTCTGCCCACATCTCTGATGTCTCTAAAAAGTCAAACTTCCTACTGCACCTCCTCAGAGGTACTCTGCCTTTCCTCTCCTTCCCCTAGAAGCTCATGGTCTCCCAAGCTCTGGTTCTCTCTAGGTTGCACTATTGTAACAGCCTCTTTCTAAATCTACCTGCTGCTACTCTCCGCCCTCTGCAACTAATCCAGAACAGGACTGCAAGACTTGTCCTTGGCCTCAAGCCCTGGGATCATATCTCTCCAGCTCTGAAATCCCTCCATTGGCTCCCAGTGGATGCAGGGATTAAATTCAAAACCCTCTGCATTGTCCTCAAGGCTTTCCGGGGCCTGGGTCCAAAATACCTTCAGCTATCCTTCCGTAAATACCTCCCCTCTCGGGCTCTTTACTCCTCTACCTCTAACTCCCTCAGGGTCAGTCGTTTTTCAAAGAAACGAGCTGGGGTTAGATCTCTGTCTTCGGTTGGGGCCTCCCTCTGGAACAGCCTCCCTGCCACTCTAAAACTTGAGGAGAACCATCTCCGGTTCCAGAAGCACCTCAAGACCTTCCTCTTTTCTTCTGGCTTCGCTCCCCCTCTCCCCTGCTGATCTGTTCTCTCTTGGCACCATGCACCTGGCTACCCTCTGTCCATCCGATCCTAGGTACCTGCTCACCCTGCCACTCTCCCGCACTGCTTCTGGGCCACCCTTTGCACTGGGGTCTGTATATGCACCCATACAGCCCCCTCTTTTTCTTCCTGCACTTATCAGACCTACCCTGACTGCTGCCTTAAACCTAGCACTTGCCAATTGCTGGCTGCACTATCACTGTTTGTTGCCTTTATTATTTATTGATTTATTTATTTATTATTATTTATCTGTTTCTCCTTTGCTTCGCACTTTCCACTTCACCCTCTTCCATGCACTTTTCCCCTCCACCTCTCCCATGCACTCGCATTCTCAATGTCACTGGGCCTAGTAAGATCATTGTTTTGTTCTCCCCTGTTCCCCTCACTTGCCTTGTCGCGCTCTGTGTACGAGCGCAATAGAAATAAAATATCAATATCAATATAATCTCCTCTGACATCCCTCTCTCTAACCCTCTCACCACTCTTCTCTCTTGGACTGAGCACTTTCGGCTCTCCCCCACCTGGCATTCGCTGTCCGCTAGGTGAAGCCTACACCAGCACTGCCACCAACCTTCTCTGTCATCCGGCCCATGAAGCGTGTCTCAGTGGAGGACTTTGCTGCTACTTTCTCTCCTCCTACTCCTGCGTCTGACTCACACTCTGACAGAGCCCTCTCTAGCCTGCATCTTTCTATCACTAACACTCTCGATGTCCTTGCCCATGTCAAAAGAATCCACCCGAAGCCTAGCTCCAAGTGCAACTCTTCATATGACTCTGAGCTCGCCACCCTAAAACGCAAGAGTAGGGTGGCTGAGCGGAAGTGGAGGGCATCTGGCACATCCTCTGACAAACTGGCCTATTGCCTGCTCCAAAGGCAATACAGACCCACTGTACTGTCCAAGAAGAGAGCCTACATCCAAGCCTGCGTCTCTGCGGCCTCTAACAACAAGGCCAAACACTTCAAAATCTACAAGGGGCTGGCCACTCCTGCTGCAGTCTCCACCTCCCCTGTTCCTTCCCAGGCCCTCGGCAAGTCTCTGGCCTCCCACTTCTCTACTAAAACCCAGGGCATCCTGTCCTCTCTCACCTCCTCTCTTTCCTCTTCCACTCCCTCAACCTCTATCTTTCCTGGTCCTCTTCTGGTTGCCTCTCCCTCTCCTGCTCCCTTCTCCTCTTTTTCTGTGATCACGCCTGATGACGTTCCTAGACAAGTCTGTTCTATGAAAGTGTCATCCAAGCAGGTGTTCTCCTGCTTCTCCAGAACTATCAAGGACCACATTGACAGCCTCGTTCCAGTCTTGGCCAATTTCTGCAATTATTCTTTTGCCACTGGAACTTCCCCTCCCCCTTAAGCATTCCCGTGTGCATCCCCTCCTGAAGAAACCTTCTGCCGATCCTTTCTTTCCAGCAAACTACAATCCAATCTCTTTAACTCCTTTCTTAGACAAGCTCTTGGAAAAGCTGGCCATCTCCCAGCTCACTCTCCACACTGAATCTGTTGGTTGTCTCCATGACCATCAACCTGGCTTCGAAGCAGACAAAGGCATGGAACCTGGTTTCCTGAACACCCATGAAGACCTGCTCACTAATCTTGATTCTAGCCACCTTCTGCCCTCATTCTCCTTGATCTTTCCTCTGCTTTTGACACAGTAAACCATGCCATCCTGATCAAACATCTCCACCTGGTTGACTTCCTTCCTCCTGGACCGTCTGTCTCAGGTCCAACTGGGGTCCTTTCTCTCCACCACCTCTCTCTCCACATGTGGTGATCCCCAGGGCTCCAACCTCTCTTCCTGGCTTTTCAACCTCTATGTGGCCCCTTTGGCCCACCTCATCTCCACCTTCTCCTCTAACTTTCAGTGTTATGCAGATGACACTCAGCTCTCCTTCAGGCTCCTCTCAGCCTCCTCTCCTTTCTCGCTCATTCCTGACTATCCGTGATTCAGGAATGGTGCGTCTTCAACAATCTCTGCCTCAATGCCAGAAAGACAGAGATCCTCCTCATAGGGACCCCTGCTCCCACTTTCCCTCTTGCACTCTGGCCCACCTCCTTGGGCCCTCTCCCTGCATCTTCCTGTGAGGCAGTAAAACTTGGGGTCATCTTCAACTCCACTCACTCCTTCTCCCCTCACATCATGGACCTCTTGAAGAAGTCCCACTATCAGCTGCACCTCCTCAGAGGTATTCTTCCGTTTCTCACTTTTCCCAGAAGCTCAACATCTCCAGAGTCCTGGTTGTCTCTAGGCTGGACTACTACAACAGCCTCTATCTCAACCTGCCTTCCTCTACTCTCTGCCCTCTGCAAGTAATCCAAAACAGTATTGCAAGACTTGTCCTTGGCCTCAAGCCCAGGGATTGTGTCTCCCCAGCCCTGAAATCTCTCCACTGGCTCCCAATGGCTGAAAGGATCAAGTTCAAGGCCCTTTGCAACTCTCTCTTCCTAAACATCTTCCTTCTCGAGCCCTTCGCTCAGCTACCTCTAACTTTTTGATGGTCAGACACTTCTCCAGGCAGAGAGCTGGAGGTAGTTCCCTCTCCTCTGCAGGGGACTCACTCTGGAATGGCTTACCTGCCCCTCTCAAACTCGAGCAGGACCATCTCAGGTTCCGGAAGCAGCTCAAGACCTTCCTTTTTGCTTTCACTTTCTCTCTTGCTCTCCCTTGCTGACCACCTGTCTGCCGCGCTAGCTGGTCACCTGGCTACCCTCCGAACGCAACGGGAACAAGGCTTCCTCTGTGACCTGCAAGCACCTACACAACCTCTGGGCCTCCGCGCACTGAGGGACTATATCTGCAATCCTACAGTCCCCACCACAATAGCCCTTGCACTTCCCATAGCTGTCTCCCGCGGCTGCACTTATTCAGAGCAACTGCTGCCCCTGACCGCACTTCAATTTCCGCCTCCTCTGGCACTTCTCCCCACCCCCCAAACTGGCACAAACTGAATGACAAAAGGCCTAGTAAGATCATTGTTACGTCCTCCCTATGTCGCCCTAGCTTGTTTTATCACACCTAGAAATACTTGGGTACAGGGGCGTTATAAATGACTGCTCATATCATATCATAGTAGTTATCGTGTGAAAAAGTTTCCGCGCTGTGACGGTAGAAGCTGAGGTACACCCGACCCCTCAGAAAAGCAATGTGTACCCGGTATCAAAACACTCAAATGACCCAGAGGCATAATGCTGTTTTTCTTTGCCCTATCTTCTTTGTGTCTGGGAGGTGGAATACAATCATACACATTTGCATAATCTTTTACCAAAAACCAAGAGATCCATGATCTTCATTTTAGGTTGCGCACAAGAAGGGAGGGTACTTCTACCCCCTGTGGAGTACAGTGTAATAGAATATATTGCTATCTTAAATTGGTTACTATCCCCAAAGCTGCACTGCACTATGCTACTTATTCTGTGTGTAAATATTTTTCACAGTCTGAGAGAACATTTTCGGTTTTGTTGCCATTGGAGATCTTAAACCCGGTAAAATGACATGCCCAGTGTCCTTCCACTCGGGAGAACCTGAGGAGGCATGTCTGAGGCGCTATTTCACTCTGACACGTTCCTGTGAGACAGAGGCAACATTGGAATGCCATACTGTGAACACAATTATGATTTTAAAAAACAGCTGAATCCCCAAGAGCAAATACGCTAGCTATTATTTTCTTTCAGTGGTAGAGGAACTCAGCAGTCTGGTGATTGTGAGCAATGCTTCTGACATGCGCGCCTCTGACTATACAACTCTGCCCCCACTGCTCTTGGGACAATCCTGGCAATACACACATGGATAGTTGAGTTCACCTCCCCATGCTGTCATAGCCTTGTGTGAGAGATGGGAGGCTCGGAGTTGCCGTTTCTATGTGATGGCGTCGAGTTTATTTCATCGTAGAAGAATTCGTTGATTTTTTCTTTTTTACAGGAATGTTTTGCCACAAATCTTGCGTTGGGAGACCCCCGTTAACACCTACATTAATTATTCACCTAAACCCACCCCCCACATATATTTGCAGCCAAATCCCTGGTAATAAAAACTCCATGAATTCTTCGACGACGAAATATACTGCAGCAAAAACTCCCTTCCCCGATTTGTCAATCGATGCCAAGAAATTCTGACATTTAGTGAGGCCTTCTTGTCCGCCTATGGGAATGGATGGATTACATCACTTTGTAGATTGCTTGAAATAATACAAATTAGAAAAACGTTTTTTCCCTATGTCTTGGCTTGCATTTGCAGTTGCCGTCCGTATTCCAAAGGAGGGCTGCACCACTATGGTTGTTTAGCAAGAGCGTTCTTCTAAATAAGTGTTAATGCCTGTGGAGATGACAACCACTACAAAGCAATACATATTTTAGATTGCAAGACAAGCAAATATAGGACCATGATACCATGGGCTCCTTCCAAGCAACGATCTGCCGCGATCACGGTGGCATTCCACAGTGGTATTCAGCAGCTTAGACCTCACTGGGAGCCCCTGAGGACACAGCGGGAGCTCAGGGAGCCCTTTCCGAATGGCCTCATATTTCTATATTCAATTTCTTTTAAGAGGCCTCAAAGAGGAAGTGAGCTGATTGGGGAATCTCTCTGAAGCTGATTGTGTGCCCGCTCGAGCAATCATCTTTAGGGTGTTCATTCAAATTTGCCCATTTCCTCAACCCCCGACCATCAAATGACAATCAAACACCGAAAGTAAGCATTGTATAGGGTGCATGCATGTGTGGCATGACTTGTCGAATCCATCTTCTCTGACTATAGGTGGGCAAATCCCTGGGTCACCGGCTCGCCCGCACAGCAAACACTGAATGAACGAAAGCACAGTCCGCTTTCTTTATCCAGTGTGTGGTGGGCGGAGTCAGGAAGTGGTGCAGGGTCTGCCGAGGATGAGCAGGTAAGGAGATGGTGGGGGGAGGGGGTTTTGGGGCATGGGCACATTTAGTGCGGATAGGGAGCCTGGGTGGGTTGGGGGGAGTGAGGTCAGGGTATTGATGGGCTGCTTTTAGGTTGGGGCATTGGAACAGAGCCCCCCGTTAGGTGTAGAGACAGGAGGGAGTGGTTGATACATCGAGGGGGGAATGGAGGATAGCCAGTGACAGAGGTTTGGGGGCTTTGAGGAAACAGGATTTGTTATGTGGGAACATGGGATTGGGGCTCGGTGGGTGGGATTTGGTGGTTGGTCCTTGAGGGAGGGGGATTCAATGAGTGGTGATTCGCTGGAATCACATAGATCCGATGGGAGCAACCAGACAATCACAGTGACTAATTAAACTGGGGGCAGATTACAGAAACTTTGCACCGGTGCACGTGCAAAGTTGCACGGTATTAGCAGTAGGGCAAAGTTTGCCCAGTTTATATATAAAAATAACTCCAGGGCAAGGTTTCTGTAATCTGCTCCCTGAAGAACGAACTTCCACTTTGACAGTGTCCACCGGGCAGTCATGGGCCCTGAAGTGGTCTCTAGGTGACTTGTGATATCTCATCATAATTAAATTAAAATTTACATTCGCTGATGTATGGGGCAGGATGGTGCACATACACTCAGTTGCTCGTGCTGATTAGGCTCAGCCATCTAGCAGAAGGCTAGCCCCCCCCCCCCTGTTCCCCTCTTTCGGTGCTGTGTTTGTGATCTCACCTGGCCCCCCCAGGTTACGGGTAGTATTCTTCCCACACATCTGCGGTTCAGCGCACTAGTCATCCACTACACGGATTTGTGTTTGACCTCATGCTCCCACATCAATTCACAAACATACAAAAAAGGATCCCCAGCAATGAATTCTAATGACTTCAAAGTTGCCAAATGAGGGCAATTAAACACACCCAGGCATCACATTTCCAAGAATCCCCAACATTTTTAATGGCAATACATTCAGCCTACAAAACATAACATAATGAAACTAAAAGAATCTATCAATGCAATGTATGTCTTTTAACAAGAAATACCCTATCAACCTCACCTACAACTCAATCTCCTCACATACAATGCTTTCATACACACACATACCAGATTTACTACACACAACTACATTTAAAACGTATCGTTCCATAGGATCACCATATGTGCAATTGATATTCGAAGAACCATGCACAATTATTATTATCCCAGTTGCCCGTGCCAATTAACAATTTTGGGATGATATGGAGGTCCTACTGGTTGAGTAAACAAATCTCCTCAATAGATCATGAGTCCAAAATGTGTTAGGATTGTCTGTCGACTCGAGTTTCGGCTGTAAGCAGTCTCAAGAAAAACAGAAACCAGCCATCTTGAGGACAGTGCAGTTTGTGTCCAAAAGGGTTCATATCACAGATCATTCTCATGGCTTCAATTATTAGGCAGGTTACATCAATACCATAGTAGTGGTCCTTCCATTTTGCTGGCCTTCGTGTGTGTGGCTATAGTTGGCTTCACTAGGAATCTGCAGAGATAAGGAGACAAGGTCAAATCATGGCAGGTCTGCTCAGCTCTTCATCTGCCTCAGGTCAATACAATGAGTGCAACTGAGTTGGAAAACAATACACATCTGTTACTCAGCACAAGAGACCAGCAGGTGAGCGTGTGCTTTAGAAAGACACGTGTTATGTTTCATCAGATACACTCCATATGTTGCAGATTAAGGATCTTTCACTCAATGGCGATATTTTGGCACCCTAACTTAAAAGATTTCGAGGAAAATGGGAAGGGACCTGGACAAAGTATTTATAAATGTTGTGTTGGAAGTAGTTTGGTGTGGCTCGCTTAAACCAGTAGTAATCAATTTAGGCATACTACTGATTGGATACAACAAATTAATCCAAAACCAAGCTGAACCCAATGTTGCACACAGCACCCTGATATCTCGGGTATAGAAATGAAACCCCAAAATATTCCTATAGATACAGGAATGTGAGATGGCCCAAATTACAGTCCTCTCAAATTGTACATTGACGCATGGACACAGGGAAGATTACATGCAGTGTAAAGGGGCACGGTCATACACAGTGCACAAATGATAACATAGAGATCGGGGGGGCGTATTCTAGAAACACAAGCAAACGAGAAGAACTACCCCGCCCCCAGCAACAGAAGTGTCAGAAGGAGAAAAGATAAATTAAAGACATGATTGCACTTTGAAAGAAGTTAGTCATCACCTGCTAATTTATACGTGATGCACACAAGAATTAACGTGTTGAAATTGCAGCCGAGAGGTCAGGCAGGAGCACTGCATTGGGTATATAAAGATTATGCTTGTTCCCCAACAGGGAGGAAGGTAGACAGCGAGATTACCACAGAGGGTGTGGGGAATGGGTTGTGGGGAAATGGTGTATTTATTTGTTTACTGCGGTTTTGTAAGGCACTGTGAGGAATTCGACCATCCGCACGGCGGGTGTGCGCTCACCTGGGCTTTTTTGAAAGTTTAAATGAAATTGAAAAATGATAGATCAACCTCTGGAAAATGTGTGGGGCTAATCTGCACACATTTTCCTATGCTCACCGCACAACATACGCATAGACACGTGCACTCTGGGTAGACACAGCCTACTGGCGCAGTCCCTCATGTCCTATTTAGATGGTATCTGACAGGTGGAGCACACAATGCATCTCCAGAAGGGGGAAGGCCATACCTTACCCTTGCCATGGCCAGCCTAATTAAGTAACAAAGGCTTCATGGACCTGCCCTGTCCTTTCGTTGAGCCCTGTAGTTGATGGCAACATTTCATACTAATAAGAGTTTAATTTTAACAGGCCCACATGGGGCCTGGCTGCAGAGGTTAACAAAGGAAACGGGAAGCCCCAACAACCTTGCATATGCACTGTGTCCACCTGAAGCTAGCTCCTACCCTTAGTATTGATTGACAGTGAAATTTCATGTCTTGGACCGTATATTTACAGTAGTCACCCCTCACAGAGGGACCCCATTCAGAAGGTGCATGGATGTGGTTTGGTGGAGTCAGAGAGTCTGGTCTCGCCGCTCCTTCAAGGGAGACCTGCCGCTTTAATCAGAAACCACAGAGAGCTCCATTAACCAGAGAGACCCTTTGATCCACAACAGACAGGAAGATGAATAGGACTTAATAATACATGGTTTCACCCCTTTACCTTTTCTGTTGCAAAGCACTCTGATTATGACCTCACGCATACAGGAGATTGTTGATGCGGACTCAAGATTGGTTCATTAAGGTAGGCTTAGCCTGCACCAATCCCTGTGGTCCATTTGGCTTTAAAAGAGGATATTTTCAAAGATTATCTGAAGGCTTCACCAGAAGCAGAAGGAAGAACTCATCATTGGACCATGGTTTAAGGTACAGTTTGCCTTACATCTTCTACCAGTGAAGGAAGACCATGACCTCCAAAGGGGAAGCAAGATCTCTCCCCTAAACATCTCCCATGGGAACAGAGGGAGATACTGAAACCAGAGGACCCTCCAGCAGCTCCAGAACTGGTGCCCAGCCAGCACACACCGTTCTTAGGTGGGAAGTTCCAGAGAGTCTCTGAACCAAAGCAAGGACATGGCAGAGGCCTGCAAAACTCTCCTCAGTTTCTGGCCAACCGGCTTAAAGGGTGACAGAAGCCCAGTGAAGAAGCTAGGAGAAGTGCATCGACAAGCATATACTGACGTCCACCTTAAAGGAAATTTTTGAGCCAGTGAGCCCCACGAGCTGCAACCGATTGCACCGCTGACTGTTGTTATACTGCAGTCCCTAAAGCTATCAGAGATGCCTCGGTCAGAGCTTCAAAACTGCTGACCAGCACCGAGAAAAGGATTATTGACCCTTAGCTGCTGTGTAGGCCTGCCTTTAGCCTTCTGTCGAGTCTTGCTTGCCGAATTGCTTGCTGCCTGATACCCGCAGCTGTCTCCCATCTTGAACTCTGTCGCAGAAGCTGAAAAGCACCCTGAAACCAACTCGACCCTGTTGAGCACCAAGAACATCCCCAGCACAAGGTACATTGCGGTTCTGTCCCCCTGGCCCTGGTGACATTTTACGAACCATTTCTCCCTTTGTGCTGAAACCAAGTATCCTTGTACTATTGTGAAAATTTACTATACCGACTACCATCCTAGACATAGATATGTCTATACAACCTTGACTTGACAGTCCCTTTTGTCATTGGGTAATAATTGTATTTTTGCTGTGTTGCATCTATCCAACGATCCACGACCTTTCGGAGATAAGCCTGCCGTTGCGTCCACGTAACCAAAATTGGACAAGGAATGTTATAATTTACTTGTGTTTCCTATCTGTTTGGATCCCATCTAGTGTACTAGAGGTGTGGGGCTGATTGATAGTTTAGAAAACAGAATTCATCCCTGGACCACTTGTGCCCCGGAAGTTGATTTGTCACAGGGGCCATCTGAAAGTTCAGTCACATCATACTGCAGCAAGGAAAAAGAAGAGGCTAAAGGTGAGATGGGGAGGGAAGAGACCATCTGAATCTTTAGCGTCTTAGATCTGCCCAGAACAGTCAGGTACAAAAGAGGGACTTAAGGGGGACTTGCGAGGGAGAGGGCAGGAGGGGGAGTGCAATACATACCAATAAATATAATAGCATTCCAATGGGTGTAGAAAGGGCGTACAGCAGGATAAGGTCCAGCGTAGTGCACAGCCAGCCTAGGACACTGTTGATACGGAAATGGCCACATGCTCTAGGATAGTCCACTGGATGGTGGGAGGTGTGACCCTGGACACTTGATGCACATGGAAGAGCCTGGGGAAAGTGAAACATTTAACCTCCCAGTTCTCAGAGAATGTACCAAAGCTGCTCTGAGAGAAGGGAATTGATTCAAAACACAAAAGAACAAAGACAAAGACATGGCATAGAAGCAAAGAGCCCCTCATGACATCCGTAACTGTTCGCAAAATCTGAAGTTGCGTCTAAAATGATGCAAGGCAGCTAAAGCCTGAGAAGGACCAGCAGGATCAAAGGCAGACACATCTTCCTTTCTGTCCATAAGTACTCGGCCGAGGGCAAGTAAAAAAGCATCCTCAGCATTGTCTCAGAATCAAAATGGCTCCCGAGATTAAGAGACAAAATAAGCTCCAGTTATCCGGTCTCATCACGTGATGGAAGACTGGCACAGAACAAGTAAAAGACCGCAAGATGATCCAAGGTGCTCAGGAAAAAACACAGGGAATCCTAATCCATGGGAACTGTGCTGAAAGACTACAACATATCCATGGGAAATATGATGGCGTAGAAAAAATAATGGGCATGGCCAAACGATAGCATGTGAGTGGGCTGCTGAAGAGAAACTAGTCCTGAACCATCATGAAGACCCAGGATAGCAAAGTCGCTGTGTGCAGGACGACTGTGTTGGCCGATCGGCACCCTAATATGGAAGTAGCCCATAAGATCACACAAAGCGACATGTCCACCTTCGGGAGGCTATGTCTGAACAATATGTCTCACAGTTTCCTCCATATTTTGTTTCACTGCTCATCCTTCCGCCATTCTAAAGTCACTGCCAAAGCTTTATCTTAACTCTGGTTGACATCTAATAACATCTAGCATTTGATATCGCTTTGATACAGTCTTTATATATCTCTATCATGATTTGAAGTATGATGACATTTACTGAAGCCCCAAAGACATCTGTCAAAATGAGTTATTGTTATGTTTGTGCAACAATAATGGAAAGCAGATGCGGCACAATAAAGACACAGAGAAAAGGCAGCATAGGTCTGTTCTTCTTCGTTTCTATAATCTGACTGACCACATTTAGGCGGTAACCCCGCCTATTCATGCGAGCGTCCGCGCTTGCCATAAACAGAGGACAGGGTCCTTCCTAAGCGTTCACTAAACATAAAGATGGGACACTACATCTCCCTCTTACTTAACAATGAACTTCTTCGTTTACCCCATTTCTTCTATCCATCTTGTGGGTCTTCTTATTGTTCTTTTGGACAGGCTACGGGCTGCTGGGATGTGATCGTCCTCTCACTGTCACTACTGTATGTGTCCACATCAGCATCCATGAAGTCTGAGCAGCTATCCGAGCAGTCCACGGAGGAGGCATTCTCATCACTCCGCTGTGTTGTCTCTTTTCCCACTCGTTTGAAAAAGGAGGAGTTTCGGGCAATGGTGCCTTTTGGACTTGCTGCTGTTGCCACGGATCCTTTAATATGGGTGACTGTCAGGGGCTGTAGATTGAAGGCAGGTGTCTCTTTTGATCCTTGTGTCTGGCGCACCAGCACTTGGTCCCTTATGTGCACCTCTGGCTCCTTTGCTTTCCTCCTTGGATCAGCGTACGCTTTCATTCTTTCCTTGCTTTCTTTGTCTCTTTCTCTCGCTAGGGAGCAAGTGTGGGATATTGGTTCTTACAATTCTGCCGAACATGAGTTTTGAGGGGCACACACACGTGGAGCTATGAGGGGTGTTCCGATAGTCTCTGAGTGAGGAGCAGATTGCTTGCATGAACGATCCTCTCGTAACGGGGCATACTTGTAGAGTGCGTTTTAGGTTTTCCATGAAACGCTCTACTGTGCCACTTTCCTGTGGCCATAGTGGGGTAATTTTTCGATTCTGGAAACCTAGGTGCTCAGCGAACATTCTGAACTCCTATCTACTGAACGGTGGGCCACTATCAGATTTCACGACAGTTGGAATGCCATAGTCTGTCTACAAACGTTTTATCTAGTGCTGGAATGACAGCATGCACCGCCGTGGAGCGTATTAAGTGTATCTCTGGGAACCTTGACATTTCATCCATGATTACAAGGACATGCTTGCTGTTGGACAGGGGCCCAAACATGTCGACTGCTACCTCACTCCATACTTGAGGCGGCATGACTGTCATTTTGAGGGGTTCTGGGAACATGCAGGGAGCAACCGCCTTGCATATCATACAATTTCCTAGAATCGTTTCAACTTTCGTGTCCATCTGGGGGACTTTTGTCCGCAGTTGTCGTTTGGTGGACACGATTCCCCTATGTCTGGTGTGTGCCATGTTGATTACTCTTTCCTGAAGTGTATCTGGGATTACTATACAATGTTATTGTAGCAGCAAACCTTCTGGAGATAGTGATAGAGTATGTTTCAGAAGATGAAATGTTTGAAGTCGTTTCTGTTCTGTCTCTGAGAGGGCTCTCTCATCATCCCGTTTTCAGTCATGCCATCTGCCAGAGGATACACTCTCTTTGTCTTTCGTGAGAACTGGGACTAGGCTCAGGCTGTGGAGGAGTTTGGGGATGGTTAGAGACTTGGGTAGTGCATTGCTGATGATTTAGTTGACATATTGATCTGTTTTGCAAGATTGTGGTTCCTCTTTCGCAGGGAGGGGATACATCGATAAGAAATCAGCCGGGTTGTTCTCTTTCACGGGGTGGTGCAGTATTTTGAAGGCATATTCTTGGAGGCAAAGTCCCCATCTAGCAATGCAGAGAGGCATTTTTACATTCAACTTTCTGTATATAGTTGTGAGGGCCTGATGTTGTGTCATTATGGTGAAGTTTTGTCCGTATTGAAATAACTGGTAGTGCTCACATGGCCACACTACAGGTAGGCTCCCTTTATCTGGCTGCGAGTACGCACATTTTGCCGAAGACAGACTAGTGCTTGCATAAATTACAATGCAGCATTATGCTGATGGTGGTGGGAGGGCAGGCTTGAATTGAGCAAGAATCGCTCCTAGTCCAACTGGACTCACATCTAGGTCAAGGTCCTGGTCATAATATGGCATGCAAGAGGCCGATGCGATTCGTCGTTTAATTTCTTGGAAAGCGTCCGTGCAGTCATTGTACTACACAAAACCTTGTCCCTTTCCAGTGAGGTGTCATAGTGGCGTGCAGACGGATGCAAATTCTTGCATTTATCATGTACAGTAGCTGGCCATGCCTAGGAATGAAGGGACATCTGATGTTAATTGGGGCGTGGGCGCATCTATGAGTGCTTGAACTTTTTCAGGATCAGGTTGGAGACCTTCTAGCGAGAAGATGTGCCTAAAGAATTTAAGTGTTGTTTTGTTCAGTTCACATTTGTCAACATTCAATGTAAGATTGGCTTTTTCAAGTGCCATACATACATGACGTAGAGCATTATCATGGGTTTCTTGAGTAGCACCAAACATCCATGTAGGATGTCGTCACTATAATTGAGACATTAAGGGATGTGTTTAAATATTTGGTGTATCTCATTCTGGAAAATTTCTGCAGCAGAAGACACTCAAAAGCTAAGTCACTTGTAGTGAAATAAACCTACGTGGATGGAGAATGTGGTTATATAGCGAGAGTCTGGGTGTAATTCAAGCTGGTGTAGCCTTTGTTGAGGTCTAATTTTGATAAAAAATTCACTCCATGCAGCAGGTGCATCATGTCCATCATTCTCGGTGATGTATGCCTCTCTCTCCTAATGGCTGTGTCAGGTGACCTCATGTCCACGCAGATGCAGATGTTTTTCCATTTTCTTTCTTTGGGACTGGGAAGGTGGGGGATACCCACGGCGTGGGCCTGGTTGCATGTTCTCTGATGTCTTGTTTGTATCTCGTCCTCCACTTGCTTCTGGATGTTCATCGGTATTGCTCTGTAGTGTTGTGCGAGGGGTTTGATATCCTGATTGATGTGCAGTTTCACTTGTTTACCTTTAAGCCAGCCAAGTCCTTTGAACAGGGTTGGGAACATTTTGATCATCATGTCTTTTGGGCTCGTTGTGTACGCCATCATGATTCGGTACATTATATGTACTAGACCCATTTGTATGGCAGACTTGAAACTGAGGATGCTGCCACCTGGCACCTCCCCTTCAACTACGTACATCATTATTTATGCTGTTTTGTCCTTGTATGTGCAGGTGGCTTTGAACATGCCTTTGCACTTCAGAGGTGTGTTTGCTCCATATGGATAAATATCAATGTCGGTGTGTTGCAGAGCTCTTTTGCATTTGAGTCCCTGATATGTTGCTTCATTGACCACATTCACAGATTCCGCTGTGTCGATCAGAAATTCCCAGGGGCTACCGTTGAGCTGTAACAATAATGTCGGGCTGTATTCTGTTGCTGTCTTGTTACCTATTACATGTACATATCCTCGATTGTGGTCATTGCTGGATGATGAATCCGAGGCATTGTGGCATCTTGGCGAGACTTCTATGTATCGCACCTTGTGTCTTGTAGATCTTCTCTTATTCTCTTTGGGTGAGGGTCTTCATCGAGAGTCCTCCTTTCTGTCTCTCTGTTGCCATGATTTGTGCAGAGATTCTCTCTTACTGCTTGGTGACCGTTGACCTCTGCTGGTAGGGGATCTTGGCTGCCTGGAACGGGAGCTGTCTCGTCTCCTGCTTTGTTCACTGTAATTTGTAGACCTTTGAAAATATCTGACGTTCTTGCAAACTGACACCCCTGCATTTCTCATAGGCGTGACCGACTGCTGGGCATGGGCCAACGTGATGGAAGTATTAGCCGCACCTGTAGCACTTTTATTGATCTTTGCTGTTCTCCCGTTCCGACACTCGGACCTGGCAAAGGGGCGCAGTGGATGATGGCTGCGTAATTGTTATGTTTCCTAAGGATTCAGTCTGCATTAAGAGTGCCATGTCAGCCCTGGCTAGCTGTAATATTTCTTCTAGGGATCTAGTCCTCTGCAATAATTTCTTGCGAAACTCGACTGACTCAAAACCGGCAATTGTTTGCGATTTAAGTGCTTCTTCAGTTGAGTAGTGTTTAAAAACACAATATTTCACTCTTTTTCAAAGTCTCATGATGAAATTGTCTTGCGTTTATTTTATTTTATTTTATTTATTTATTTACTGCATTTGTTGTACGCCCAAACCCGGGGGTGTCATGGCGTAGTTTACAGAAGGCTTGAATCTCTGGTTACATTGAGAAATACATTTCATCAAGTAATGGTAACAGTACATATTATATCAAGGCATGGGTTACAACAAGCTTGAGTATCAACAATTTGTTAACAAATAATTTCATACAGATTTGTTAAAGTTCATATGGAAACCGGAGAGTATAGTTATAGGACAGGTAGGTCGACGTGGTAAGGGATGGATCAGCATGTACCGTAGGTAGATTGTGAGGATGGGTAGGCGGGGGACCTGCTATAGTTTAGTATTTCTTAAAGAGCCATGTTTTTAGCATCTTCTTGAAGAGCTGGTGAGAAGGCACCTTTCTAGTATGAGGGGGGAGTTCCAGATTTTAGGTACCAATATTTGGAAGCCACTCCCCCCTGCCCTCGTGCTTTTGAACCGAGGGACACAAAGTTGGGTACTATTGTAAGATCTCAGTATTCTTGTGGCCTTCTTTAAGGTGATGGCTTTGTTAAGGTAGGTGGGCGCCTTCTTGGCTATGCATTTGTATGTGACACATAAAGTTTTAAAGATAATTCTAACTTTAACAGGAATCCAGTGTGCTTCCCTCCTGGTAGCAGACATATGGTCTGATTTTTTTAAACTAAGGGCTGCTCTTAAAGCTTTATTTTGCAGTAGTTGGAGTTTGGCCAGATTTGAATTAGAAGATCCTAACAATAAAACATTGCAATAATCTAGCTTGGACAATATGAGTGCACGGGCAAGCGTGATACAGTTTTGCGGGGTTAGAAATTGACGGCTTAGGGCGATGAGTTTAGAGGTGTAGGACATGGCTGAGGAGAGAGCATTGACATGTTTAGTCATTGCTAGGTTGGCATCTAGGTGGACACTCAAAGTTTTAACCGGCTTAAGGACTGGGATGGGTGTACCATCGTTGAATAGTCCGAGTGGAGGGGTTTAATTTTAGCAGGGGAGCCCACGATGAAGAGCTCCGTTTTCTCGTCATTGAGGCACAGACTGTTCATGGCCATCCAATTTAGGATTATGGCATAGATCTTGTTTATGGTGATTGATTGCGCAGCAAGGAAACCCAAACCAATCAAGTTGGCTTTGTGGGGGTTTTCCCACAGTGAATTTGTTTTTAAATAATGGGTTAAAATGTTGTATTGCAGAGCATACTTTAAAAAGAAAATGGGTAAATAGCCAAACAGTTTGCAATTGGTGCTGGGGAGCCCAAGGGGCAGGCATGACATATTTTACTGGACATCTATGATTGATGTCCAGTAAAAAGATACCATCCCTGTCCCCTGGGCCCCACTGGGCCTAACACAATCAACATGATTGAGTGTGTATGCAAGGCGCTGGGGTGCCAAGGGGGAAAGCGTATTTTTGACTGGGCATCTATGATGGAACTCCAGTAAAAAAAATACCATCCCTGTCCCCTGGGCTCCACAGCGCCTCGGAAGAAGAGCTTATTTTAGCAGGTGGGTAGGGGGATTGTGCAACAAAGGCATTTAGTGGTTTGACCCGTTAATTGCCGTGATGGAGTCAATTTGTAAGCAGATTTATTGAGAGTATCCAGTTTAATGTTCTGCCCTTGACATGGGTGGGTGAGTTCACTAATTGGGTGAAATTCATATTGGTGAGGGATGCGTAAAGGGTGCTGGCTTTATAGTCTTGTTTATCGTTGAATCCTAAATTGATGTCACCTAGAATCATGAATTTGGTATTGTGTTTGAGGGAGGGTGTGATGAGACGTGGGATATCAGATTATGGTGGTTAACATTGTTAGGCGCTCTGTAAATGATAAGAATGTTGGTTGTTGTTTTGGGGTCCGTTGAGAGTTTGAGAAGGAGTAATTCATAGCCTTCCAATGTGTCTATCGGGCATGTTCTGAGTAGATGATTAGATTTAGCGATGATAGCAACATCTCCTCCCACTGTGTTTAAACGGTCGGCCCTGAGTATGCACAAGTTGGGGGGGGTTGGCCAATGCTAGGAGGGGGCCTGAAGCTTGGTGCAGCCAGGTTTCTGTAACAACTAGAAAGTCTAGTTTTTGATCTGTGATAAAGTTCTTTATTTCAATTACATGGGGTATTAAGGAGCGCACATTCAGGAGGGCACCTTTGAGATGGGGGAGCTGTGGCCTGGGGTCTGGGTGGTTTGGGATATATTGTAGTTGTGCCAAGTTGTTGAGTGGATGTAGTAGAGGTTTAAATGTTTGGTTGTGGGATTGTGAGGGGCCTCTGCACATGTGTGTGATTTATTAGCCTGGAGTTAGTGCTATGGGGTGGCTGTGGCTGGTTCGTGAGGCTTGTCTGATTAGACTGGCAGTTCCTAGAACATGACGCGTAGCGGGTGTGAGTGCTAGAGGCAGTCTCGAGGTAAGGCATGCCCCATACGGTGTTCCAAATGCAGAAGTGTTATTGCTGTATGGGAATTTGGGATTCTTATGGACGGGAATCTCTTTATATTTGGTTGTGGCTTTGGATGTGGAGGCGACTCTGGGTTCTCTGTGGGAGACCTTATAAGGCTTTGTGAGTAGGCATGGAAATGGGGATGTTTTGGGTAAGAAGGGTGTGGGGCACGGCAGAGTGAGATGACAAAGGCAGCCGAGTTTGGCGAGGCCGTTGCCCAGAGGGATGAAGGCGCCTTTGGTGCAGGAAAATGAAACATGACTGGTGTGGACTGAATTCATGCTGTTGTGACGAGTGAGGGTAAGTACCAGTAGTTGTGTAGACTATCTACTCGAATGGGTATCAAATATCGGTTTGGGGTTGGGCACAGTGGTTATTGCATTGGCTGGGGTAACTCAGTACACGCCGAAGTGTAAGATGAAGGCTAATGGATACTAGTCTTCCGGGCAACTAGAGACGGTCATGGGGTAACGCAGAGCAATGGCAAATGCGGGCCCTAGGTGGTACAAATGCATAGTATATACTTAGTATGAACAATTAGCGCATACGATTACCACATTTAGAGATGTTAGACATTTTCTTGCAATAGCATTTTCTTGCTATAGTGAGTGCGCCATTCACAACAATCCCAAGATCAAACAAAGCGTTTGGGTAATTTACAATCAAAATTACACACAGACTATAGGCAAGAGCAAGCTGACAGTTATGAGGCCAAGGGAGTTTAGCGTGTATTGCTACCAGCATAGATAGAGATAGACATTAATCATAATACCCTGTGATGCAGGGCAGTGTCATGCGGAAGCGTGTGTGCGCCTCAGCTGATGATGGAGGAAGCCGCACACTTCACATTGAGCAGTAGGAGAAAGCCGCCATAGAGGAGACCATGGTTGTATAATACTAGTAGAAGCAGTAATTGGACAGGGATCAGGTTGGGGTGGTACACAAAGGATATTAGCTTTAGCAGAGACCCTTAGTTGATACAGCTAAACAATTGCGCGAAACGGACCTCAGTATAATAGTTATTTTAACTTGTTCGCAGTGCGTGTTGACAGACGGTGAAGTAGATGGAACAGGCGAAATTAGCGCGTCGGACAAGAAAGTTGTGAATACACAAAGGGTGGGTACAAAAGTTCATAGTACAATTGGTGGTAGTAAGTTAAATGCCTAAGGCTTTCACTGTTTCCCTGTCTCTTCTGGCTGCGACAGGAGCCTTGTTTGTTGGCCTTAGTGGGGTCCGGCTATCACCTGCTGATGTGCCCTGCCAGGTTAAGACCTATTGGGCCCCCAATCCGCTTTGGGCAGGAAATATGCTTGCACTGTAGGTGCGATTTTTTTTAGGCGGCGTCCTTTCTCCACTCTCTTGTGTGGACGTATGAAAGATGTGCCGTTCATAATCTACATTTCGTAGTGGTTCGAAGTAGTTGTTCAGGGAGTTGATGATGCCTTGAAAAGTGGTGGTAGTGCTTTCTGGCATTTCAAAGACGATGTTGCGCACTACTGGACCTAGCGAGTGCATTAGTATTCCTCTGAGGCGGCGCTCTTCCCTCAATCCAGTTGCATCGATGTATATCTGAAGTTCTTGGAGCCATCGGTTCCACCGTGGTGCTAAACGGCTGGTGTCTGTGATGTCAAAAGGCGCCTGTAGTTGCAGTGATTCATTGCCCCGTTCTGCCCTGTCATGTGATGCAGGAACAGGATTGGAGATGTTTGTATGGATGAACTACCGACAGCCTCATCCTCCGACATGGTGATGGCACCCTGAATGTAAATTTGCTCTTATAATGTGAGGCACATAGTGCATGGGGCGCAACACGTGCGGTAGAGCACGTGTTATTTTAAATGTAGCAGGTAGGCGCCAGGGGCGTTGCTGGGGGGGCCTATAGCCCCTGATCTTTTGGTTGTAGCCCCAGATAGAATCTCAGGAGCTACAGCCAAAGGACTAGCTAGCCCCCAGTCCCAACAGTTCCAACATCAGTGTAGCCCCAGGTCTTTTCCAGACCTAGCAACTCCCCTGGCAGGCGCTAATGTTCCTGTCTTTAGTAGGCCATGGCTAGGCTTGCACGTGTAAACAGTCCTGTTATACAGTCCTTACTTGCAGTGATAGAGTCGTAATTAGAAAGCACAAGTTCTCCACAAAGCGTTGCATGCGGGCCACTCACTTCTCTCACAGCAGGTGTGCTGATTGTTTAGCCGGGGTACCAGCAAGGCCTGCACAGCGAGGTGTCGGAAAGCTCCGCCGGAGGCGGTGTGCACCGTAATGAAGAGGATCCCAGCATGCGCGGCTTCTAAACCTTCGTCGCCATTGTTATGATTGTGCGACAATAATGGAAAGCAGATGCTACGCAATGAACACACAGAGAAAAGGCAGCGTAGGTCTTTTCTTCTGTATTTCTATCATCTGACAGTGACTGACCACATTTAGGTGGTAACCCCGCCTACTCATGCGAGCATCCGCGCTCGCAGTAAACAGAGGATAGGGTTTTTCCTAACCATTCCCTGAACATAGAGATGGGACACTACAGTTATCAATACAAATTGTAACGTGAAACAAAACTATAAGCATTTTCTTAAAAGTAAAGAAAATAACAACGTGGACGTTAGGAATCAAATTCTGTCCCCTGAATGTGCAGAATGCCCTGAAGAATTATTGAAACATATTTATTTATTTATGTTTGTTTTTGTAAAGCACCTAACAGCCCAGAGGCATTGAGGCGCTGTTTCAAGAAGGTGCCTTAGTTACATGACCTAATAGGCAATGCGAGGGTTACAGGTAGCATGTGCCTTACAGGTAAAAGTGCAGACATGGAAACATACATGAAAACATTGTATTCTACCATATAGTTACACAAACAGCATTGTTTTGATTGCTTTCCTAAAGGCTGCGTGGGACTCAATGTTTCTGAGTGTGGGGGGAAGCAGGTTCCAGTTGGTGGCAGCGATGACTGGGACGCTTGAGCCACCTGCACGGACTCTTAGGCTTTTGGGAATGGTTAGGCGGTTAGTGTAAGTTGATCTAGTAGGTCTGTTAGAGGGAGGTGTGGAGAATCTTTGTGAGAGGTAACAGGGTGCTGTGTCATGGAGACATTTGTGGGTTAGAGTATATATAAGGCTTTATTTTTTTTAATTCTTAGCCTCAGCAAGACTTTGGGCCTCATCATGACCCTGGAGGTAACCATGCCGCTTTTTGTGGCATGGCTACCCCCTTCCGGGTACCAGGTCAGGGTTCCCTGAATGAGGAAATACCGGCCCATTCCACCTTGGAGGGCCCAGTATATCCCCATTTAGGGAAACCAGACCCGGCACATCCCCATTCCCATTTCGGCCCCCATAGGGCTCAATGGGAAAGGGGATGATGCTAGCAACGGGCCCGTTTATGACTGGCCCGTTGCTAGCATCCTGGTCTGCTCGCGGGACACGCTAAGGACGCCTGGTTTTACCAGGCATCCTTAGCGGGTCCCGCGAGCAGACCTCAAAATGAGGCGGTAGGGGGTTAACGGGGCCGGCAGCCCTACCAGCCCCGTTAACCCCCTACCGCCTACGTTGTAATGAGGCCCATTGTCTGATTCTTGGCAGGCTCTGACACGAGCTGTGATTGAATGTTGAGAGATTTCTTGGGACACAACGAGAATGGATTTCATACAGCATCTTCCTAAACTACCCAGTCTCCTCGGCTAGCTTGTGGAACGCTGTTCGAAATCCACGGCACATATCCTGGAAAGAGAGGGGTCACACAGGGGGGGCTGGGCCATCACTCACACTGCCGTATTTCTTTGGTTTTTATTTGAGAATAGACATAGACACATTATTAGAACACTTAATTCCCCTCACTTCAATACACACAGTACCCTAGAGTGAGAGGTTCTCTTTCCCTGCCTCATGACTATAGTCCGAAGCTTGCGGGAGAGCGCAACAGTTCAGTCTTTGTGGGCGGGCTATTCAGAGGAAGTCTGGCCATCGCATTGATTGTGATGGAGAACTTCTTCCTCTGCAGGCCCCGTTGTGCGCCTCCGATGGCAGCAACCTTTAGTTATGGCTGCGTGAGAGGTGAAACACTGATTTTGATTCTCCCTGCCGGCCTCCTGACCCATGCGTCTCCCCCAAGCCTGAGAGAGATTTCCGGTGTGAAAAGGGAAAGGGTCAAAAAGTCATTCTGTCATTGGGGACTCCCTTTAGAATGCTTTGGGAACTGGGCATGCTCTTTTGCAAGCTCGCCGTTTTATTTTTATTGATGCGCCAGCTTTTCATACAACGCAAAGGTTGTCTGTCCTCCAATAACCCCGATACGCAATAATCCACACAATGGGGTGGCCAAAGATGGATTACTGGAGCAGCCAGTGCATAGGGGAGGTCAGGGGACAGCGCACGGTTCCCTCTGCTGGCCCCTGGCATCACAGGCATTCATGATACATTTACAAGATCAAATTACCCAATATTGTATGTCTAAAATAAATAGTAATTGACTTTATTCAGTGGCTTGATAAAACAGATCCAAACACAGGGACTAGCCAACCTAAGCCATTGGGGCTGAAAAGTGAAAACAGTTTTCTGTAGTGACAAGTGCCATGGCTCTGATGGGATCACCAGTGAGCCCAGCCGTGACAGCCAGTGACGTGGCCAGGAGGACTCTTCTGCTTCCGGGGTGCGGGAGCAGCAGTTACCTCATAGGAGGGTAACCAATCTTCTCAACCTTCCCCCGTGATTGGTCTGTTTCAGAGTGCTTGCCTTTTCTCTATTTTTACTCTGTTAATGTTTCACGACTCATTTAGTTGATGCATTCACTAAATAGTTCATAAGTGCTTGTGAAACTATTACTACTATGACCATGTGGTTTGCACATTTCTAAGCATGTGACAGACCTCTTTTAGAGGAGAACTTCAGAAATAATATTGGCCTACAAATCATTCCAGCTAAATGTCTAACACATTAATTGTATGGAAAATAAGCACATTTGTTCGTGATGCTTTTATTTTGGTTAAGCTCAACGTTTAATTATGATCAAATACACAGAACTCGTGTTTGGAGAGAAAGATAATTACCGCCTCATGAGCGGTAATTAAATTGTTTCTTTGTAGTCTAGCAATGCCAATTGACAAACAAGTACCAGCTGTAGCTATTGTATTCATAATTAACTTGGCAAGACTTTTCAAAACAGCTTGGAAGGTTTCTGTTACTTGGCACTGGACAATGCACGTTCATTTTAAGATTTAGCCATAGTCATGGCATATCTAAAAATGTGTCTGCCTCTTATTGTTTGCGTATTGTACCCATGTGTTAGCGCGCGTTGAAAGTGTGCAATTTGCATGCATTTCCACATTGCCCTACATAAGCCAATTAACTCAAAGAACCAAGCATTTTCTCAGCTATCAATGGGGCCTCGGAGTATTCGGTGTAAATATGAAGTTTTTAGTCATTACACCAGGGATGAAGGGACCCTTGTTAGTGTCAGGTGTCAACTGAACAGAGTTCTACTAATTTGTCTCTCCTGACTACTACATTTCCCCCAGCTGGATTATTCTTGAGTTCGGTTAAGCATCAGACTCGCCCTCTCTCATATGCGAGTCAACACATTGGCTCTAGAAAACACACTCCACGTCTCAAAGTGCACCTCACTCAAAAGAATAATAGAAAATACTCAGGAGCTTGTTATAACGACATTAAAAAGTATATTGGGTGCTTTGAAATTGTTACAGGTGTATTGACAGCAAATAGCCTTTGAAGGCTGATGGCCTGATGGACCAATAACAGCTTCTGGTTTAACACGTAAAAGTCCTAAAAAACACATAGCCAATGTTAATGATCCAAGTACACCAATAACAGTTTCTGGGTTAACACGCAAATAGTCTCTACAAACAAGTATCCAACACGTGTTTCGAGCTTGGCTCTTCTTCAGGGCCGTGTTTCAATTGATCAATAGCATACAGCATACATTCTGTACATAATTACATACAATCAAAATACAAGTGTTTAACAGACAATCAAACAGATGATCAAGATTGGCTGTGCCGCCCTCCTACACCTAGACTACAAAACCGAGCCATGCGGCTGGGTGGAGGTGCACCATGATTTTCAAGCAATCCCTTGAAATGATTGGGGCAATGTCTTACTGATCCCCTCATTTGAGGAGTTCTTTACTAGAATTCTTGCGTTCCCAACCATACCTAAAATGGGTGTAATTTTGTATTGACCCCTGCCTGCCTCTTTACATCTGGGAGAGGATTCATGGATACATTCATGAACCTGGTCTTCGTGATGTGCCTGCATGATAGTAAACTGTGACTCTGTGACTGCTGAGCTCCTACAGCTCACACTCTAGCTGATTATCCAGCAAGTATTGTCTTGCGTCAACATGTTTGAAAGGCTGAGTTGGCCTTGCCAGGATTCAGACCTGCGACCTGCAGATCACAGAGATCACAGCAGGGAGGGCTCAACCACTGAGCTATCTTACCGGATCAGACTTTGAGAACACATTAGAGTGGATTGATGTAGATGGGGTCAGAGGAGTATTTCTTGCTTTGGGTGAAGAGGAATGATTAACATAAATAAACCACCTTCTCTCTTCTCCGTATTCCAGACTCTTCCAGGTGCAGTCCCCAATCCTTATTTCATGTCTTACCAAGAGTAATGTCTATTGGTTTACAGGGCACAAATAGGACTAAAATCTCATGTAAGGTAGTAGAAAGTCTCCCAAAAACTTGGGGACGACTTTAATGGCGCCCAAATGAGAATAATCTTAAAATGGTTGGGGGGTTTCCAGAATACAAATCGGCCTAAATAAGGCAACATTTTAGGTAAACCTTTGGGTGATATCATACGGCTACGTAGGAGAAAGCACCCCAGAAACGGCATACGTCTCAAAGGTGACAAAGGTGACGTACTGTACTCAATTTTGCTTATTTGTGATCAGATGGCTCTTAAAGGCGACCTTGCCCCCTTTCCCACTCCCCTCAGGCCAACAGACTGTAATCAGAGCTTCACATCTTCTCCGCCAGGGAATGCACTTGCTCACTGGATGAAGAGAGGGTGCTTGCATCTGAATAAGGGCTATGTTCACACATGGTACCATCACATCTTTCCAACAATCTAGAACACACTATGGAATAGGGGACAGGGCTAGACTATCCTACCTATAAATTAGGCAGCAGGGTTTACACCATGAGATGAAGGTTCGCATAGGGGTGCCATGCGTTTAATCTCATCACTGCATAAGACTTTTAAAATGGCTGAGCAGGAGGCAAGGTGGGCACTTGTGTCTGAGTGAGAAAGGATATTGAACAAACCGATTAATGATCTTTCATAGCAACCACTATTTTAAAAGACACTCTGATATGTAATGTCATTATGCTGTGCAGAGAATCATGGTATAAAACCCTATGCGATTGGAATTTAGTTTTTAACAAAATACGTTTGATGTTCCCCACACATTCGGACAGATGTTGCAGACAGTGTGGCCGCAAAGGAGACATTTCCTACTGCAATCAAAGACATTTTGGGGTTTTCTCTACCTATGAACCCAGAAACTGTGATGTAGGCCTCAGGGATCATGACCTTCAGGGTCTGTTGTCTGGGGCCTGGGAAGTTATATATGCAGTGACTGCAGCAGCCACATTGTCCATCGCTGCGACTTGGCGTAAGGTTCAGTCACCTCCTTATGTGATATTCTTAGGATTTGGAGGACTCCAGCCTTAGAGCAAGTGCCAATCTTCATCAGTTCTTAACATAGCCAATTTCTGAGGTCACAGTGCCAAACCTGGACTATCTGGCTCGAGAGCTTATTGGCCTGCTTTGTGCTGAGGGCGTATGAGTGCTAGACCTATTTGGCTATTTGGCCAAGTGAGTCACCGGAACAAGAGGATTTGCCCCCGCCATGGGGGAACTTCCCTTCCTTCGTACTGCTCAAGCATGTACCTCTCGTTCCACCAGGAAGCAGTTCCCCATTTTAACACTGGGTGTACTCAATGAGAGTATTTCTTTCCCCTTTCTTCTTTTACTAGCATGATGTGAAGGAGACATTTTTGTATGAGTTAAGGACAATGTAGGTGGGTGTAGGTGAGATTTTTATGCTAATAAAAAGATATTATTTTCTCCCAAAAATTCAAGAGCTGTGAATAGTGCCACCACCACCACCTCTCCATGCTCCTGTAACATCCAGGAAGTGGTAAATCTGGCCCGATTTCTGAATCCGTCTCAGGCTTCGCAAGCTTCAACAGGACACGCTCTTCTGTAAATGGGCTGAAGCCTCATCTGAGCTCCTATGTAGCCCACGTGGTTCCTGTTGTGAATAAAAAACAGTATTATTGAATGGCAGGGTGCCTGAGCTCCCACAGTCAGACCGTGCTGGTAAATGATGCAACAGGAGAAGAAAAGAGTGAGAACCGTTGAATACTCGGGAGGATAGCTCGGGGGCAAGGTGCTCGCCTTGGAAGCAAGATGACATGGAGCAACACAGGTTCGATCCCCGGGTCCGCACTTAGAAACCTCTGGGTATTAAGCGCTTTATAAATCACCTATCATATCATATCATATCATATCATACTCGTCTACAGGGAAGAGCTGTGGATTAGGATGCATCCACCAGCATGAAAGGGAATGGCGTGGTCAGGAAGGTTTCCTACCAGGGTTTGGCTCCCGGTGTCCCTCCGTGCAGCATTGCCCACTTTGTCTTCATGCTGGCCTTGAAGAGGGCCCCACAGTGGTAAACCAGAGAAACCTATACATTATTGAGAACCAGGAACTCCCAACCCCCACTGCCATCATGAAACAGAACGGTCCAAGACAAAAGGAGGTTTGTTGTCCCTTCTCAATTGGAAAACATCCAACTGTCTTCATAGAATTACAACTTCAGTTCTCCACTTATTCTGTTAATTTCTTTAGTGAAGTAACAAGTAGTAGCTAACTAACTACTTTAAACTAACTTACTAACTAACTACTTTAAACCTGACAGAATTGACAGAATAAATGACCTGCTACCATGGAGCACGGGTGACTCCAACTTAATACTCTTGTCTTAAGACTCAATGCTCTATAACTATACCACATGCCAGTGTGAAGCGTATCAAACTCCATACATTTCAATTTCAAATGCCAAAGCTGTTATGTATAGAACATTGCTGTCATAGGATGGTTTTGTTCGGAGCACAATTGTCCAAATGGCCAATCGGGTGTCTGAATGCTTGGTGCCTTGGTAGTGTATTGTCTGTCAGGGTAATTCATAGAAATTCGCACAAAAGTGGCGCACGAGACTGGCGCACAGCATGCCCGTGCGAATGTCTGCGTCAGCCGCGTGCGCTAAAATCGATTTCCGCGCACAGCGTATTCATGGATTTTCGCATCCAAAACCAGCCGTGGCGCAGCGTGGCACAGCGACCCTGCAGCAGCGCCAGTTACGCCCCCAAGAACGCCCTCGCGCAAGGAAAAGACCTCAAAATCCCCAAATAATCGCAAAGGGCTGCGCCAACCCTGGACCAGTTCACAGGGCTGGCAAACAGCAAACGCCAAGCGGGGACCGTTTATTTCAGTGGTTCGCGGGAAGTTCCACACGCGATTGTCCTGTGTACGTGTGCATCAGGGGTGCGCGGGAAGTATCACACGCGATTCCATCAGGGTACGTGTATTTCAGGGGTGCGTGGGAAGTTCCACACGCGATTGGCCCCGTGCGAGCAGGGTACGTGTATTCCATGGGTGCGCGGGAAGTTCCACACGCGATTTCAGCAAGGTACGTGTATTGCAGGGGTGCCCGGGAAGTTCAACACGCGATTTCAGCAGGGTACGTGTATTTCAAGGGTTCTGGGGAGTACTACACGTGAATTGGCCGTGTGGGTCCTCCCAGGTGTTCGCGCTACAACCTCCACGGCCCCTGCAGGCAGCCCACACCACGGGGGACTACCCTGCACCCCTGCTCATGTCCCGCAGCCAGCCCATCCACCATGGGCATGCCCCCCAGCCAACCCACATGTTACCTTGCACCACTGACCAACAATGCATGTCTCCCACCACCCCCACCCCCAGCCACCAGGGGCACCCTCCACCAGGCCCCCACCTATGTCTCCCACCACCCCCTATCCCCCAGCAGTCAGGGGCACCCTCCACCAGGCCCCCACCCATGTCTCCCAACACCCCCACCCCCAGCCACCAAGGGCAGCCTCTACCAGACCCCCACCCATGTCCCCCTGCACCCCCACCCCCCAGCAGTGCAGGGGCATCCTCCACCAGGCCCCCACTCATGTAAACCACCACCCCCATCCCACAGCCACCAGGGGCAGCCTCCACCAGGCCCCCACTCATGTCCCCCTGCACCCCCACCCCCCAGCAATGCAGGGGCAGCCTCCACCAGGCCCCCACTCATGTCTCCCACAACCCCCACCCCCAGCAGTGCAGGGGCAACCTCCACCAGGCCCCCACTCATGTCTCCCACCACCCCCACCCCCCAGCAGTCAGGGGCAGCCTCCACCAGGCCCCCACTCATGTCTCCCACAACCCCCACCCCCAGCAGTGCAGGGGCAACCTCCACCAGGCCCCCACTCATGTCTCCCACCACCCCCTACCCCCCAGCAGTCAGGGGCACCCTCCACCAGGCCCCCACCCATGTCTCCCACCACCCCCACCCCCCAGCCACCAGGGGCAGCCTCTACCAGACCCCCACCCATGTCCCCCTGCACCCCCACCCCCCAGCAGTGCAGGGGCATCCTCCACCAGGCCCCCACTCATGTCTACCACCACCCAAAATCAACACAAAAAAAAACTATCTCCTTGACTCAGTAGGTAACTCCCAACCCGCCAATCTCTCCTCCCACAATCACCACCTCAAACCTTTCAGTTTCTCTCCCCTAACCATTAAGGAAGTGGAAATTATCATCAAGAAGTTAAAGCCATCTAATTGTGAAGGCGATGCCTGCCCAGCTCCTATCGTACAGGAAGCAGCGCTTGAGCTCGCCCCCTTTATCACCACCCTTATCAATTCCTCCTTTAAATCTGGCATAGTACCAGATAACCTCAAGGATGCTTGGGTAATCCCCCTAATCAAAAAACCTAACCTAGACCCTAACATCCCTACCAACTATAGGCCCATCTCCACGGTACCATACCTTCTAAAAATCTTGGACCGGGCGGCATACATCCAAATTCAAAGCTATCTTGACAAGAACAACCTACTAGGACTTAGGCAATCCGGTTTCCGGCCGAGACACGGCACAGAGACCGCTCTAATAGACTTAAAAACACAAATTGAGGACCTGAAAGACAAGGGCAAACAAGCGCTCCTACTCCTCCTAGATTTATCAGCCGCTTTTGATCTGGTAGATCACCAAATCCTTTGCCAGCATCTTAAAACGGCTGCCCATTTCTCTGATGCAGCTACCTCCTGGATCAGTTCATTCCTTGCAAACAGATCCATGAGTGTCTTCTCATCTCATGCCGCAGCTGACCCAGCACATGTTCCTTGCGGTGTCCCACAAGGCTCATGCGTATCACCCACGCTCTATAACGTCTTTACGAAACCACTCTTTGATATTCTTGACCATCTGGGTGTCACCTATACAAATTATGCGGATGACACCCAGATACTCATCCCTATCACGGGTGACTACGCAACTGACGTCAAAGCTCTCAATGCAGTTTACACCGTCATCCAGGCGTGGATGGCCCACCACGGTCTCTGCCTCAACGACGAGAAGACTGAGCTACTCATCTTAGGCTCCCAATCTAAACTTGCAAAACTTGACAGCAAATATGATGCATTCAACATTGATGGCAACATTATTAAGGTCTCCAACGTTACTAAAACACTTGGAATCTACTTAGACTCCACCCTCTCGCTCACCAGAAAAACTAACTCAGTAGCTTCAGCATCGGCTTACACGTGCAAACTAATCACTGCCTGCCGTCCTTTCCTAACTCTGGACAACTGCCTGATCCTTGCCAGAACCCTTATTTTATCCAAAATTGATTACTGTAATGCCCTGTACCTCGGAACTAATCAAAGAAACATCGACAAACTTCAGGTAACCCAGAATAACGCCATTAGGGCTGCTCTCAACATTCCTAGGCGCACCCACATCTCATCCACGAGACGGAACTTGCGATGGCTCTCTATCCCACAGCGTATTGCCTTCAAAACTCTTATCTTAAGTTACCAAGCACAGAACAACGCAGCACCAGCCTACTTGTCAGAGCGCTTTACACAACACACAGCCCACAGACCACTAAGAGCTGCACAAGCACATACACTCATTATTCCCAGCTTTAAACTACAGACTGCCAGAGTCTCAAGCTTCCTGGTATTGGCAGCTAAGCTCTGGAACTCACTACCCAATGACCTCAGGAACGTCCCCTCCCTCCAATCCTTCAAACATAGAACAAAACAATGGCTCTATGAGCAAGACGAAGAGTTGACCACCATGTGGTAATCATCCATTGCATGCTCTACAACCCCACCCACTGTTGTATTTATTGTGACGACTTTCTATGTATGCTTATTTACTATGCAATTTGTAATCTGTCTTTCTGTAAACTTATGTAACCCTTCTAAACATGCGCCCTGATGCCTTTGGGCAGGCTGCGCAATATAAATAAATAAATACAAATACAAATACAAATACCCCCATCCCACAGCCACCAGGGGCAGCCTCCACCAGGCCCCCACTCATGTCCCCCTGCAACCCCACCCCCCAGCACTGCAGGGGCAGCCTCCACCAGGCCCCCAC